>NC_085841.1:318800901-319155901 GCF_035594765.1 Anolis carolinensis
GATTTGCCTTTTACAAGCCTGCCAGTTTTATTGGCTAAACATTGAGCACAGTGTAAGAAATCAAGAGCCAGGATATTGTTCTCTGTGTAAATTCCTTGGGTTGTGGAGCATATTACCACCTGTTCTTGGAAACAGACTGTTAGATTGGATAAGAGTGTCAGATACCCAAGACCACAAACTGAGCATAAGTTTGTTCTCCCCCCATCAATCCCACTTCCTTATCTACTTCTCTTTCTGGTGATTATTTAGAAAACCTGCTTTCTCTCATAGATGCCCCATAAATTCCCCTCTAATTGATTTATCAAGGAAATATTGAACAATCTAGTAGAGATGTGCGCAGTATTTGTCTCATATGTTTCATTCGTGTTTCTGTTTCGTATCGTCCATTTGGATGGCACAAAACAGAAAGACCCCCAACGAAACAATAACTGACTCAAAATGAAAGGCAGGCAGGAGCTGATATCGGCTCCAAGCCTCCCTTTCGGATTGATCAGCTGCAGGCTCTGCGAGGCCTCGGTGTGTAGGCCCAAAGCTTGCACCCGTAGACCCAAAGCTCCCAGACCTACGGGTGCAGGCTTTAGGCCTAGGCACCCGGGCCTCACAGGGCCTACAGCCAATTGCCCAGTAAAGAGCGACCCTAACTTGGCAATCAGCTGTAGACCCTGCGAGGCATGGCTAGTCATGGCCCAAAGCCTGCACCTGTAGGCCCGAGTGCCTGGGACTATGGGTGCAGGCTTTGGGCCTACGTGCACAGGCCTGGTGGGGGGGGGAGGTTGGGGTGGCTGGGTCTTCCTGCACCTCCCCCCTCTCCCTTTGCCTGCCTCCTTATCAGGCATTTGAGCGGGGCTGCCTGGTGCTGTGGCCTTGGCAGGCGCCTTCCCCTCCCCTCCGAAAAACAAAAAAAAAATGAAATAGAAGCATAACAAATGATGTCTGACCTCTCAATTTCGTGAGGTCAGATGAAAATGATTCAGGACCTCAATGAAAGTTGGGACACGAAACAGAACAAGACAAGTCCCGAAAGGACATCTCTACAATCTACCTCCTTATACATTGTTTTAGGAAAACTAAACACTTAATTGTTTCAGCATTTTCCGGATGGTGTTTCTGCTGATGGAAAACTATTCCCCCCCCCTTTTTTTTTGCATCTGTTTCTATCTTTCAATCATCACCACCACCACCATCATCATAGTTGATGATGGAGCCCCCGGTGGTGCAATGGCTTAAACCCTTGTGCCAGCAGGACTACTGACTTGAAAGTTGGGTTGCTGACCTGAAGGTTGCCGGTTCGAACCCAACCCGGGGAGAGCGCAGATGAGATCCCTCTATCAGCTCCAGCTCCATGCGGGGACATGAGAGAAGCCTCCCACAAGGATGGTAAAACATCAAAGCATCCGGGCGCCCCCTGGGCAACGTCCTTGCAGGTGGCCAATTATCTCACACCAGAAGTGACTTGCAGTTTCTCAAGTCACTCCTGACATGAAAAAAAAATGTTGTTGTTGTTGGTATTTCATTGCTCTTATTGCACCATTAATGTACATGACACTGTGGAAAGATAAACAACCAAAAATGCAAACATGTTGGTTCTCTTTCCGCAGGATTTGCCAAAGTTGTATAATCTAATAATAAAAATGAATATAGGGGAACAAACGGCTTAATGCAGATTTTAAAATGTATATAATACAATTACAAGAACAGTATCTCCAGATGCATATAATCCCAGTATGCAAAATTGTGTAAGTAAAATTATACTGGATTTCAAGGGATTAGGGAAAAATAACTTTAAAAGAGTTGAAAACAGTAATGAAATAAGCAGTCCTCAGACATTTAGGACAATTCCAACAATATGGAACTGCAGAATTAAAAGGACAAAACTAAGTCAGAGAAGAAATCTTTGGTTGGGTGAGAAACATATAGAGTTCACAGAACAATGAAGTTGTTTAATCAAAAAAAATGGCAGTGACTGAAAGGGCATTAAAATGGAGTGACATAATCAAAACAAGGAGTGATCATTATATTAGCAAAATAATTTATGTATTTATTTACTTAGAGTATTTATACCCCATTTCCAATTTAAAAAACCAGTTTGAAAATTGTTAATTAAAAGACACAATTTAGATACTGAAAGACCTGTAAAAAGACCACAGGAAGCAACATAGAATCATAGAATAATAGAGTTGGAAGAGATCAACTAGTCCAACCCCCTGCCATTCCAGAAAAGCACAAAGTGAATTAACTAATAGTTTCAGTGTGGGAGAACAAAACATAAAAGAGGAAAGAAAGCAAGAAAACCTAGATTATATGCTTTCTCCAAAGGATGGGGGCAAGGGCATTATTAATACTAACATAAATGTATATTAATGCCCGGGTAGCACAGTGGGTTAAACCACTGAGCTGCTGAACCTGTTGACCAAAAGGTCAGCAGTTAAACTCCGGGGAGCCAGGGTGAACTCCCACTGTTAGCCCCAGCTTCTGCCAACCTAGCAGTTCGAAAACATGCAAATGAGAGTAGATCAATAGGTACCGCTCCGGTGAGAAGGTAACAATGCTCCATGCAGTCATGCCAGCCACATGACCTTGGAGGTATCTACAGGCAACGCCGGCTCTTCAGTTTAGAAATGGAGATGAGCACCAACTCCTAGAGTCGGACATGACTAGACTTAATGTCAGGGGAAAAGCTTTATGTATATTGGGATGAATGCATCGGAGAAGCAATAAGTAATTCCATATTGAGCAATTACCATATTAAATTTCAGGGCATCTATGCTGACCTAGATATGCTGTAATGTGATGTTGAACACCAGAAAAAAAGTTCCTCAGTGGAAAGATATAGTCGAGTATCGTTTGCATAAAGATGATATTGAAGGCCATAAGAATGAATAAGATTACCCAAATAGCGTATAAAGAGAAAACAGCAAAGGAACCCCATGAAAAGAGGAAAGGAAGATGATGTATGGCCTCCAGCCGCCACATTAAATGACTGGCCTGAGAAACAAGATTAAACCTAGTTCAGAAAAGAATCAGTAAGCCTTAGGTCATGAAAGGAATCCAACAGTAGAACATGCTCAACTGTTTCAGATGTTGCAGAAAGATTGAGAGGAAAAAAGAGCAGAAAATACCTTTTAGCTTGGCAAGAACATAATTTGTGGCCTTTCTCTGATGTGCAAAGGGAAGAATCCAGATTGAAAGGGATCCACTACTGTATAGAGAAACCAGAAAGGAAATGTGCATCAACAGCTCATTCCCAGATTTTATAGGGGGAAAGGTAATAAGAATTAGAAGGGGAAGATGGAGTCCCCTTGGATGAAAAAGGCGGGGCAGAAATGCTGTAAATAAATAAATAAATAAATCAAGCAAATGCTTTTTAGGAATTAGAAAAATAATGGCATGTTTAAATGCAGACAGAAATGAACTGCGAAATGAACCAATTAATAATGAGAATCGGGGTTGTTGTATGTCTTTCGGGCTGTGTGGCCATGTTCCAGAAGTATTCTCTCCTGACGTTTCGCCCACATCTATGGCAGGCATCCTCAGAGGCTGTGTGGCCATACAGCCTCTGAAGATGCCTGCCATAGATGTGGGTGAAACGTCAGGAGAGAATACTTCTGGAACATGGCCACACAGCCCGAAAGACATACAACAACCCTGTGATCCCAGCCATGAAAGCCTTCGACAACACAATAATGAGAATGGTAGAAGCAATAGTGCTTCAGATGAAAGCAGAGATTTTTGCAAAAACATCATAGTGGACAGTGGTATCTGCTGGGGTTTGGTTCCATCACCTGCTTTGGATGCCAATATCTATGGATTCTCAAGTCTCGTAATATACAATGGCAAAATAAGATGGTGTCACTTTTAGGCTTGTTTTTAGGATTTATTGTGGTGAATATTTTCAAGCCAGGGATGATGGAATCTGTGGATGCAGTATGCATTGATATGGAGGGCTGGCTGTGTTATACAAATTACAAGGAATGGGACTGCACCAAAACATTCAAAATAACTTTTGCAAATTTTTAAACAAAGGTTGCATGGGCATGTTTTTGGAGTGATGTAATTGTATATTCCTACATGGCAGGGGATTGGATTTGATATCCTTTGTGATCCCTTCCTACTCTGCATGATTCTAGGCAAAATTTTCTTGCCCAGTCAAAAATGAGCAAAGATTTCAAAAGATCTAGTCTATAAAAAATATGCATGGTGACTCGGGTACCCTGCAGACAGGGCCGGCCGGAGATATTTTTTTATGTAAAGCGGGGGTGCTGAAAAGCGCCCCCGCCACCGGCGCCCTGGCCCCGCCCAGCGTGCCCTGGCCCCGCCTCCCACGCTGCGTGGGAGGCGGGGCCAGGGCGAATAGTGAGGGGGCGGGGCCAGAGTTGGCCCCGCCCCCCGTGCCCTGGCCCCGCCTCCCACGCAGCGTGGGAGGCGGGGCCAGGGCACGCTGGGCGGGGGGGCGGGGCCAGAGTTGGCCCCGCCTCCCACGCTACCCCCGCTCGCCCGTCTGGCCTTTTGTAGCAGGCCAGACTCAGTCTGGCCTGCTACACAAGGCCAGACGGGCGAGCGGGGGTAACGTGGGAGGCGGGGCCAGCTCTGACGCCGCTCCCCCCCCCGCCCAGCGTGCCTTGGCCCTGCCTCCCACGCAACGTGGGAGGCGGGGCCAGGGCACGCTGGGCGGGGGGGCGGCGTCAGAGCTGGCCCCGCCTCCCACGTTACCCCCGCTCGCCCGTCTGGCCTTGTGTAGCAGGCCAGACTTAGCGGAGGTTTCTCCAGGCCGCGATTGCGGCCTGGAGGAACCTCCGCTAAGTCTGGCCTGCTACACAAGGCCAGACGGGCGAGCGGGGGTAACGTGGGAGGCGGGGCCAGCTCTGACGCCGCTCCCCCCCCCCCCCCCGCCCAGCGTGCCTTGGCCCTGCCTCCCACGCAGCGTGGGAGGCGGGGCCAGGGCACGCTGGGCGGGGGGGGCGGCGTCAGAGCTGGCCCCGCCTCCCACGTTACCCCCGCTCGCCCGTCTGGCCTTGTGTAGCAGGCCAGACGGGCGAGCGGGAGTAGCGTGGGAGGCGGGGCCAGCTCTGACGCCGCTCCCCCCCCCCGCCCAGCGTGCCTTGGCCCCGCCTCCCACGCTGCGTGGGAGGCAGGGCCAAGGCACGCTGGGCGGGGGGGGGGGGAGCGGCGTCAGAGCTGGCCCCGCCTCCCACGCTACTCCCGCTCGCCCGTCTGGCCTTTTCTAGCAGGCCAGACGGGCCAGGGCGCACTGGGCGGGAGGCGGGGCACCGTCAGGGCGGTGCCCCGCCTCCCGCCCAGCCTGACGGCGCCCCCCCGGGCCTGCGCCCGAGGCGGCGGCGTCAGCTGCCGCATGAGTGGGGCCGGCCCTGCCTGCAGACCAGAACGGGGAAAATGCTTTCCCCATAGGTTACCATAGAGTTGCCTTGGAAGACATAAATTCCTAGAGCGAATACTTCCATCGGCATATTTAGCTGTCCAAGTTGTACTAGAACTGGACAGGAGGTAATTCACTAGTGTGCGTTTGAATCCATGGTTTCACGTACCTGCATTCATTGCAATTACTGGGATCTTAACTGTACTATGTACCTGCATGACAGTTTTAATGGCATTTTAGCTGACCATGAGTTGATGAGTATATGTTTTATACTAATGAATATAATTCTGATTTAGCTTTTTACATTCTGAAATACACTACACAGAAAGGTATTTGTTGAAGGGTTTTTTTATTTCTATAGAAGTCTTGAACATCTTCATTCATTTATTATTAAAAGTAGCTCATTTTTGTAGGGAATGATAATTACAAGGAAAGATATCTCATTAGGAGCAACAATGTCTACACACACACACACACACACACACACACACATACATACATATATATATATATATATATATATATATATATATATATAAAATAGTAGGCTTTTTATTAATTGCATTTGCCATCGATATATTCAAGGGTCTTTGATCCTAACATTTTAATCACATTTATTGCCATATCCACATGGCAACATATGACTAAAGCATGAATTAATAAATGAGGAAATCCTGTTTTAACTCTCATTTTATTGAGGCAGAATACGTTTTAGAAATGCATAATTACAAAAGAGAACAATAGTACACATGCCGTTATTACAGTGAAGACTATCGCATGCATTTGTTGGGAACATTTATGTCAAGCTGGGGTAACTCGGCATTTGAGATATCTGTATATGAATGGATTGAATTAGCAGGTTATATGTGGTTACAATGCTAAGGCACTTTCCAGAATGCAATTTTGTACAGACATAATACAGAGTAAAACCTTTTAGAACAACAAACTGAAAGAGACTTTTCCCATAGAACTGTTTTCATATTTTTCTAAATATGAATAACAAGTGAATCCTATAGCAATAGCTTGCAGTATGTCCCAGGAGGGCTCTTACAGAGGGAGCCAAATCCTACTCCTGAATATCGTAAGCTGTCAGGCCCTCACTTCCCCTTCCCATTTTTTGCTTCTCTTTTTCAAATGACATCCAACATTTTCTTTCTTTTGGGAACCGTGATTGGTCCGTATTTAGTGTTCGTTATTATTATTATTATTATTACTATTATTATTATTATCATCATCATCATCATCACCATCAAACTTGCATTCCTCTCCATGGCAAGGGAGCTCACAAAACAGAAAACCCAATATTGCATGACCTAGCTGAAAACTTGCTGTATTGCTGTATATCACTTATATTTGTGTACCTGTGTTTCATCCCTCCATCCCTCCCTCCATCTCATCCCACAGCTTGAAAGTTACTTTTTATACTAATCTTCCAGATTCTTCCAGCCAGCATGGCCCCTGGGGTAATTAATGACCTCTGAATCTTTGTCTTGACCTTATGCAAGCAAGTACAGTTGAGCCCACTTCAGTTCTTCAGTTGCATTTGGAGTAATTTATTGAAATTATTAGAAGATGGAGAGGAGCAATCAGAAATATATTGCTGAGAGTATAATCAATTGAGAAAGAGAATCTAGATTTCAACTTGGATGTATTGAGAAAAAATCTGATTGTGAAGGGGGAGTGGTGAAAAAGACTGGGGAAATGGCAGTCTATATTACCAAGTTGTCATAGTTACCTGAAGTAGACATTTAAAAAAAAGGAAGAGGAAACCCTGACAGGGCACAGATATGACTTGTAAAGAAAAGTTAGAAGGTCTCTTCCAAAAATACAGTCTTCTATATTTCTACATAAGTGTTTTACCCTTTCCAAAAATATACTTCAGATTCCAAGAAGGATCAACGGTTATTTAGCACTTTGCTGCCTCAGTAGGAGATTTGCTGTATTTGTTGAAGTAGAGATATGCAGATTTTGGGAGACTCATCTTGAAGTTTCTAAGGTGAGGAAATAGATATCATTTGGGTGAATACAGAGCCGGCCCTAGGTATTTTTCAAGTGTAGGCGAACAGAATTTTGGCGCCCCCCCCCCCCCCCGAACCAATCACTGAAAAATAAAAGCATTTGATAAGCAAAAATGTTGGATAATAAGGAGGGATTAAGGAAAAGCCTATTAAACATCAAATTACATTAAGAATTTGCAAATTCAGCACCAAAACATCATGTTTTACAAGAAATCAACAGTCAAGCAGTCTTGACTGCGCCCCTGTATGTTTTGCACCCGAAGCGACCGCTTAATTCGCCTAATTGTTGGACAGGCCCTGGGTGAATATTATGCATTGAACCAATGAATTCATGTTCCATCAAAAAGTCCCTTACCAAACTTAGATCTCTACTAGTTAAAATTAGTAGAATTCATTTTATCGAATGCAACAAATCTAACATGGAGGCTATCTAAGGGTAATTTTATGGACTATACAGCTTCATTGTATTTTTAGGCCAGTTTGATTTGGTGCATAAACTGTTGATCAGAAAGCCTTATCTGATAAACATATATTTTTAGAGAAAGGAAAAAGTTATCGGAAGTAAATAAAATGTAGAAAGCAGGGTATTGTAACAGAGAGGAGCAAATCCATCCCACCAGAAACAGTCTTTCCTGTCAGTCATAACTAAATATTGCCTCCGGAAAGGTCACTCAAGGTATTGCTAAGTGACAAAAGTGATAGGAGAGGGTCCACATCATATGACCAAAGGTTTAAAAAAAATTAAAGGAAGAAAGGAAGGAGGGGAATGAATACGCGAGTGAACAATCAAACTGTATTTTTGTCTCCCCTCCTTCTATCTACCTGGATAAATGTCTAAATGAACCCCTGCCACTCATCCCTATGCATTTCTATTAAATATACTGTTTTGCTTATATTACAGTAACTTCATTGTCCACCCACTGCCTTCTAGTATATTTTACGTGAAGATGACATTTCGGAGGGTTAGGAAAGAAAACATAAGTAGGACATCTTAGGGCATTGAAAAGCAAGAAACATTTGTAGACAGTGATAGTAATTGTAAAGCTGCAAAGAGCAACAAGGCAAATAGTATGATTTTGAACAGAAATAAATGCCAAAATATTGTATTTCATTTCTGTTTTGTATTAGAGAGCCTGCTCTATATGCTAAATCTATGGTACCAGTTTATAATTTGTATTACTTAATAGTACTTATATACGAAAAGCCTGTTTAATAGCAATTTTCACAAATATACGTTTCTCTATCCATAATCTGAATCTAGTTTCAATTACAGAAATAAGGAAAATAGGTGGAAAATGCCAAGATAGTGGACAAGTATTCTGCTTTAAAAAGAAATGTTATTTCTTACCTGCCTTAAATCCCAAAGACCAGGTCAATATTTGGTGAGCAATGTTTTCCCACGCATTTTGCCTTGAAATCATGAAATTTAGACATAGATTGGTATTTCCTGCCTTTGATTTCCCATGTTTTTCAATAAACATATGCTGATTTCTTAATTCTATTTCACTCTGAGGTTAGTAGGATGGAATATTTATTATAAATGGAAAAATCACTGTATAAACAGATAGGAAAACATCAGGATTCAGCTTTCTGACCTTCTGGTGAAAAACTGTATGGCATGCATAAAAGCCCATTGCATTAGACAAAATGAAAAGGGGAGGGACGAGGAAGTGGGTAATTATTTGAAGCCATGCTTTTACTGTTGTTGGAATGAGACAGACTAACAGTGGCAGCAGTCATTTTGCTGAATCAAAGTCCATGTTAGTCGCATTATACACTGCCACAAAAGGTTGTTAAGGCTGGTATTAGCATGTACCACTGAGGACATTGGAAGGACTCGATCTGTCACACTAAATCGCCTTCTTGCCCTCAACCATTGAAGTCTCCAGCTCCTCTGACATGTTCTTTCATTAATGGCCTGGCCTTGACAACTGATCCTAATTGCCTCTGAACCACACTTCATGTATTATTGGTGTCTGCCTGCCCTGGTTCATGTCAACAAGCCGCAGCATGCACAGGGTGTATCCGGTGCCTTTTCTGAAAGGGTGCTCACATAGTCATTTACCTCTGAGGGTTTGAGCCTCTCTGGGGCTGAGGCACAAAGCTAAGGATCCCTCTGTCTCTTCGTACTAATGCTTTAATGTGGCGCTCTGCTATGTATTTATTAGGCATGTACAGAGACTCGGTGACATATCAAACCGATTATGCAAGAATTCTTTTAAAGCCTGGCACGCAAATGCTAAATAAAAAGTTGCCCAGATTTGATCTGCTGCTGCCAGTATATGTCTATTCTTTCTAAAAAGCCTTTTCACTGAAAAGGAAATCTGCCTTGTGCTTCATTTTTTTTCTTTAAAAAACAGCCACTCCTTTCAGCTTGAAGTAGCAACCCAAGAGAAATTATATCTGTAGCTGTATACCTTCAACATCAATTGCACTGGCAAATGGTTAGAAATGTTGTTTTTTCCCCTTGGAGCATAACATATTAAGGTTCTCTAATTATTTTATCCCCCCCTTTCTGTGAAATTTCTTTTATTTTAGAGAAACAACTCAATAAGAAAGAAAATACTATTGCGTATTTTTGAGAAGCGAGTTAATGTAATTTCAGCTTTGGAATGTGGTGTAGTATTTAAAACGGGGGTGAGTTAACATTTCAAATTACTAGAACTATTTTGTTTTGTTTTGTTTAATTCTCTCAAAGATTATTGCATTATTTTTGCTTTAAAAATCTACATTTCACTGTACAAATAACTGTTATTTCAACTTTTTCATTTTCAAAGACCTGCTGCTTTCCATCTTGATATCTTTAAAAGATCCAAATTCTACTGATGAGGATGAGGATGTAGGTGATGGTGGAGAAATAGCCAGTAACAATTGGTGCTGGGTATCAGTTAATCAATTATGTGCAGGAGCATTTCAGAACATTATTGGCACAATCATGGTTATTGCTGGAAATGGTTTTATATTTGTGTTTTAATGTTATAAGTAAATTATGCCAGGACATGAAAAAATAGTTCTCTCAGATATGTTTGTTTCTGAGCATGGGATTCGAATATTATGTTTGTCCTGTTTCTTTTGTGTAGTAACACTGCCACCTTCTGAAATAGCGAGGAATCGTCCAACAGCCGTCTTTCTTGGAGACTTTTTAAAGAATCTTTTGCAGGTTGACTGTTTGCTTTGAGCCAGGAGCATAACATCCCAAAGTCAAAAGTGTTTGAGACTGGAAATTGCCTGAATCCCATCATTGAAATGATTGCTTCAAAAGCCACTATGGGAGACGGTTTAACTTCTCAGAGAGGCTGCATTCCCAATGTGACAGGCTGACAGCCTAGGAGAAGTCAGCAGGAGGACTCAGTGGGCAACATTTGCTTAATACAGTTCTAAAAATAAAATACCCTTTAACTCCAAGAACACGGAATAATCCTTGCTGATATTTTACTATGTGTAGGAACAGCAGCAGAACAACAACAAAAGGAGTGCATAGATCCTAAATAAATTCTGGGCAAGAAATTCTAAAGCCGAAAAGGTTGTATATGGTGGTTGTAGGGCAGAGGTGGCCACAGCTGGGATTAGAAGATGGGGGCGGGTGCATGGGGGATTGCAAACATTCTTTCACCATCATTCAATCAGACAACGTGCCCTTCAGCAGAACAGCAAACCCTCCCGATTCTCTCGAATTAGGAAGATTAGCATGAAGCGCATAATGCAGGATGATGGAATTTGTCATAATTTGCATTGTCCTGGAAAGATTCGGTTTGATAGAGCAATGCGTCTCGGAGCATGTCATATCCCACGGGCAGGTCATGGAGGAAGCTTGGCAGAAATAATTTTGTGATATGTGCATCAGTTGTAAATGCCTCACAACCAATTTGTCACACACACACACAAGTGGAGGTCAGAGAAGTTGAAAGAGGTGGGCATTTGCCCAACACATAAAGAAGTTTGTCTTCAAGATGATAAATCTGAATTGTGGCATAGGTTTTACAGTACAATGTTGATGCAGAGTTTTTGTTTGTATATGCTTAGTATCTTCATGTACAATCCTTGACCAAATAAATATCTTCAATGAAGTCTGGCTTGTAAAATGTGCCTTTTCATAAGGCTTGTGGATTGTGTGTGAGAGAGATATTTGATGTGAATTGTCACTCTGCCATTATTTCTAAAACCTATCTATAGAAATTACAAGATAACATAAATATCAGGAGGAGTTTTCTGAGCAATTGCTCCTGACCTTGATAATGTTCCCAAACTACAGATCGAAAAGGATCATCAGCATGTAGTTGACAAAACGGACATGACAGTGTTACTTATCTGCGGCGGCATTTCTCAAAATGGGCATGTAGCATCCAGACAGGCAACGGGAGCATGCTTATTTACAGTAGCATAGCAAAATGAAAAGGTCCAGTGATGTCCATTGACTATCTTTTTTTATGGGCCACCTGACAATGATGCCACTATCTTTGATATTTAGAAATTTCTTTTCTTCCATAATGTTGCAAGTAGTGCTCATAAGCTCTGTTATTTATCATTTTGGTAACTGCTGCTTCTTCAGGTTCATATTTAGTGATATTTTCTTTATTTGTCTGTCTTCATACACTTCAAACAAAAGATTAATGTTGGCGGTTCACTAACACTGATCTTTTGTGACAGTTGAGCATTTGCAATTTGAGGGGCTAATACAAAAAGAAAATGAAAATGAAAACAAGAATAGAAAATGGTACCTTTTAAAACACAAATTCCTAAACCATGAAATTCAATATTTATTTTTATTTTAAAAGGGCAATTGTCTGTTCTTTCTTTTGAGGAGGGGGTTAGTTATAATTGTAGAAGGCAGGTTAGTTAAAAACCAAATTACCTAAGGGCAAACTCGGGATGAATAAATCTTTCAACGCCCTGTATCTAGAAACCTGATACATGAGAAACTAATAATGCAGTGCCATTAGAACTAGATTAAGAATGACGATGTAAAGTTTTTGTTAACTTATTGTTTATTAGATTCTGCAACACAGAAATGGTATAGATTATAATATAATGTGCAGGTCATAGTAAATCATGTATGAGGCATGGTGAAGCAGTTTTTTTGACTTGGAAAAATACCCGTATCAGTAGATTTTATAACATATGAATTACAATTGTATTTTTATCAATAGTATATTTTTCAGTTATGTTGAAAAAATAAATTCTGTGTTAGACTGTGGCAGTATAAAAGAATAGATTTCCTTTTGATACGTTCTTAAGACTACATACTTAGTGCAGGTGAGAACTTTTCAAGAAATAAATCTCAGCATATTTCGCTATTAATCATATTTACTTTAACGATCTTCTATTAATGCAGAGTAGTGTGTTACAAACTCCGAAAGATGTAATTATTTTTTCTTCTTAGTATTAATACCTTATTTTATCTCGTGAAATGTAAAAACCTGCAACTTCTAACACCTGTTGCATTTCTACAGTTTCATGGGGTTTGTAATAATTGGGGCTCAAAAAGAGTGCAAGCTCTTGCCTGATCACATTGAAATTGTAGATAGTTTTAAGCAATTTAAACTAAGAAATACAGTGTTCCTAGACTGACATGTACTAAAAGCTTACTTTGTGTAAAAATAACAGATTCCTGTGTCACCTATTATTAATACACATGCACACACAGAGAGATCAATAAATATTATTGTAATATTTTGTTTTCTTATTGAATCACATGACTATGTTTCTTTTGGTTTTGCTGCAAAGAAATCCAAACAAAACTTTAAACAAAACAATTATTTCTGTATAGAAACATGTATTCAGTTCTTCATGCCATAAAACCTTATGTTTTTGTAAGGGTCTGATCACTACTTTGACCTGTAGAGCCCCAAACAGAAACTGTGTAACTTTAAAAAACACACACAAAAAGATAGAAAGAACTTCAATAACATATTTGAGTCTAAGCAAGAAGACAACATGTTTAGGTTTTCATAGACCCAGTCCACTTCATCAAATGTTCATGAAAAGCCTGTTTGTGGCTTTTTCATGCTCTTTTTTCTTTTCTTTTCTTTTCTTTTCTTTTTTTTCTTTTTTTTCTTTTTTGCTAAAACATACTAACCCTGTTATATCTTTGCATTTTTATCACATCTATCTTAAACCAAAGGAGATTTCAGTCAATCATATTATCAAATTATTTGAATATTTAGTTGTATGATTTAGCACCTATCTGCATTTTGTGTGCCAATGACTCGGGATATCTTTTTTCATGAAGATTGGTCGCTAGTTCTTTACTAGATAGAAAAATAGTGACTTACACTTTTGTGTAAAAGATATTACATTTTCTTGTGTTTTTTGCAAAAAAAAAAAAAGAGGCTACATCTGTGTATTTGACAGTTTTTACGTACTTCTGAAGTCTTCCCGCAAGCTTTATGTGTCACAGTTCAGCTCTTCAAGCTGTGATTTTTTAAGTCTATAAGCTTATCCAGAGTTCTCCTGAATATGTTCGCCATATTCTCCACTCTGTATGTGTGCATGTGTTTGCATTCTCAAAAAGCTTTTGGCAAAGGAGAGATCCACACATACATTCCTGCCAGTTCCTCTTTGGATAGTAGAAATGTGCATGCCTTCTCCCACCTGTCAGGGTGGAAATGAAGGAAGACCATGGAGTGGCATGAGGAAGCTACACGAGTTTGTCTGTCCCAGACCTTGAAAAATTATTTTCTTGAACAATAATTTCCATAATCTCCCAGCCAGTACAGCCACTGACTATTCTATATGGAGATCATCAGAAGTGTAATCCAAATGTACATTCTGCCTTTGTTCCCTTAAGTTAGGATGGAGAGGGCAGAGTGATAACTCTTTCGGCATACAGATAATTTACGTAGGGGTGAACGATGATGTGAAAAGATACAGAATCTATTACAAAGTGTTCCTGAGATAACATATCAATGTAAGATTAAGATAATTATTTAGGAAATTATTTAGGGACTTCAGTAATTAATTATTAGGGCAATTAGGAAATTTCTGAAGATGTCTTATCTCTGCTTTTTCAAAGATTTTCAAGGCTGAGTAGAAATCTTATTTGTTGTTGTATTCCTTCAACTTATTTCGGAACTACCACATGGTTTTTATTTAACTTGTTCAGAAGACGTTTGCCATTGGGTTTCCCTGAGGCTAAGTATTACTTGCCCAAGGTCACCCAATGGGTCTCATGATGAAGCGGCAGTTCAAATTCTAGTCTCCATTGTTCAGTGATCAACATGACAAATTAAGTGGCCTGTTAAAATATTTGTATTTTGTTTTACAACTGCTACTAACAGTCCTTTTTGTGCTAAATACGCAGTGGGCTTTTGGATTGTGTCCCAGAGGTTGCATATAATCCCCAAGACCTACAGTGTTCTCTGATCTCTTCCTACTACTTTTCTTCTAGGGGAAAAACTGAATTACCTGCCATTAATTCCCCCTTTCCCACATCCCTGCACTATTACTCCCACTTTCATGCTGCCTAACATCTAATAAATACTTTTCCACCTTGAAACCCTAGATCAGGAGAAAGGCAGGGTAAAAATAAAGTAAATAAACAATACATTTAAGAGCAGAAGAAGATATCTGGTTTGGTTTGATCTCATTTTTGGCAATTTGTTTGGGTTCCCACTGAGGACAGAAAGTAGGTCTTGAACCCATTGAGACTGCTCACCCTCAACCTAAATAATGGAAAGTCGGGGATAGAACTCAATGACTTGTTGCTGCATTGATTACAGAAAAATGGAGATGCCTCATGTATTTAAGCCACCACAGAAGGGTCAGCCACTAGGTGTAATTAGATCTACACAATACAATAAGCCCTTTCAACACGTAAATAAAGAGGTTCATAGATTCTTAAATGTACCTGAATGTTACAGAAAATCACACATACAAAACCTGCTACACAGAGCCTATGTACTTGTAGAAAACTTGCACAATGTTTGACCCCTCCCCAAACACCAAGCAACATTCTTGTTACTCAACTTTCCTCTAGAGAAGAATAGATGGAATACTTGCCTGACAAGCTGGTCTCATTAAGATACATACACAAGGTCCTTCACAGCAGACTGCAGAGCTTTCTGTGAATAGATCCATACGTGGGAGCAAATTGGCATCCTAGCAAGGAGATCTATCCATGAAAAAAACAAAAATACATCTTTGATAACTGGTGGTCTGTTCTTCACAGCAGGCTGCACAGATGACCAGTGACCTAATTGTGGCCCACAAGGACTATCTAGTGTAACTTCAAAAATCAGTATGATAGACAGATTTGCTTCTCTAGCCACAATTACTCTTCACTCTGACAGATACAACAAGCTGTTTATCTGTTTATAAAGTGAAGGCAACGTCTCGTATATCATATTCACATATACCTTGTTTCCTGGTAAGTAAACTTTTTGTTATCAAAATTTTGACGGTGAAGAGATTTGATCGAAGAAGAAAAGAAAATCCTTCACAAAATGAAGTCTTCTAAAAGCAAAAGTCCAGTGACAGTATTTGCTAACTACCTAAGGATACTAAAATATAATTAGAGTCATGTCATTTAAGCTTGCTCTGTTGATCACCCTGCCCTCTCATTTTAAAAACTGGTTGAAACCTGGTGGAAACTGACATTTCATTTTTTATTTTTCCAACTTATGTATACCACCGGAATAACTCCTATTTAACTGAAGTAACTCCATTTTGTTTTCTCTTTTTGTGAAGTGTCTTATCTTTCTTACTACCAGAAGTTGTTGAGCCCTTAGAATTTAATTTTGAATTGGACTTTCTTAAACATTTCCTTTGTTTTGTTCTGTTCTGAGTAGCATGTCCCCAATGCCTTGGCAAAGAAATGGCAAAACCTGTCAAGTTAGGAAGAAAAGAACACAGTCCCACAGGATGTTTTGCCATGGATATTCTATGTATAGAATTTCTCCTTGATGCCATCTCACACAGCGCATGATGCTCAGATTTATCTTTCATTATGCTACAGCATTGCTTTGCCATGTGCTGAACTCACACCAAACAGTTGAGCCAGGTGCCTCATGTCCTAGAAGACACAAAAAACAAATCAGACATTATTTCTTCAAATTGTGTCTGTTCAAATGACCTTCCATAAATTGATATAGAAAATTGTGATTTTGATATGCAGAAAGCAGCTTACGACTGTTAATCTGCCAGTTTGTGTGTGTATGCACTTGAAAAGGGAGAGCACTGGTGAGGTTAATGTGAGAAGGGCCTCTAAACCTGTGGATGTGTTAATAATCTAATAAATCCAGAGTTAACTTCACACAATAAAAGCCATTTTGAATGCGTTCATTCTCCCCCATCCCTTTTTTCCTATTTGAACTCACCTGAAATCACATGGAGACTAATGAAGCAATAAAGTCGGAATTTTGACAAAGATTGAATGCTAAATAAAAGCAACCAAAATGAGCAATATCCTGTAAGGGTCTTATTTCAGTTCAGTGTGACTTCCCCCTCCAAACTACATTTTGCTCTTGACCGGTTTATCTGTGTATAACTCCCTCAAAACGAGCTTTGTTGATAAAATAACCAGTTAACCCATATTTTACAGCCAATGAGAATGAAAAAATAAAAGTGTTTAAGATTTGCCCCAGAGTAGAACCCATGTGGTTTCCAAAGCAGTTTTTAAAAATTCACAATAATTTTTAAAATATGTAAAGCCATGAAATACAGCATAAATGCATTTCTAAAACAAACACATTACTCCAGTATGCTTTCTTGAAATTGATTTTGGTTTTCTTGAGATATAATCTTATGATGTCTAACTACTGTTTAAGCAAAGGATGGAGATATTAAATGTTCCTTAAATATGAAAACCGTTCAAAAATCATTGTGGTATTTTCCCCATGAAGTTTTGTTATTTCGACATCATAAACTGTGTCTATTTTCTTCTTACTTGTACATATATCTATTTGTTTCTGGACATTAATTATTTTTTTCAGTTTCCTGGTTCAAGACTTTATTAAAAATGGCCATTGACATTAGAGAAGAGTTGACTCTGCTAGGAAAAAAATACAGTGAAGCTGTATAGCCTACACAAAAGCTATTTTTGCCCAGAGGCTTTAGAATTGACTTTTTTTAAACTTGTGTCATTTCAGTTTAATCTTGCCTAGAGATGCAAATAATTCTTAAAATTAAGAAGTAACAGGGAGGAAGCTCCTTTTCTTTTTCTGTCTTTCATTCTGTTGCTGAAAAAATATTCAGAATAATTGGCAAATACAAGTTTAGTGTCCCTTGCTGTCCGAAAATCATTTATTACTTAAGAAATATAAAATGTATTATGTAGAACTTGCTTTGCTTTAACCTAAAATTGTCTTATTAAAAAAACAGAAAATAATTACACTCAGAAAAAAATAACCAAAAAAGTAAATTGAAATGAATTGAATTTACTTTTTAAATTTTTTTCTTACAAATTGAGCTATAAGATCCTGAATTGTAAGGGAGGCTTAGACTGTAAGGAACCCCTTGATTTTTTTTCCCAATTTATTGGAAAATGCAAACAGCAGTAAGAACGAAAGGAACCATTACAACTAATAAAACAAATGGGGAATGCTTCACAGAAGTAGGAATGCAGCATGGATACTATTAAATTCAGTTTTCCTTATTCTCATTATGAATGCAATTTTTTTTTGTTTATTACAGGATCATAAACAAATAATGGGTACCAACTGAATTGTGACTTCAATTTAGTGAAACTTTTCAAGTACACTTACTTCACATGGAAAGTAATGAGAGCTCACTTATGCAACTTCACATAACCAATATATGAGCCAAGGAGCATTGGAGGATAAAGTTTTTCAGTACTACTTAGAATAATTCAGATAATCTACTTTATATATTTGTTTATAAGTCAACCTCATGTGTAAGTTGAGGGCAGATTTGACGGCCAAAGTTACGGATTTTGACATGACCCATGGATAAGTTGAAGGTCATTCCATGGAGAAGGGAAGTTGCTAATGCCAACTCAGTGAACCAGCCATTTCTTAAGTGGCACCATGCAGAGATCATAAAGAGAGCCAGTGCTTGTTTTGTGTTCTTCAAGGATTGCTTAAGCTCTTGCCTTTTGCCAAATAAGGGGACAATTCTTTTTTTATATATAAGAGGTACAGTATAGTATTCAAATTGATCCTTGGATAAATCAACCCATTTTTGGGGGGGTTGAATTTTGTGTTGATTTTTTGTCTAAAATGTCTAGACTTATAAATGAATATATATGATAAATAAACTAGAATGTTCAATGTTTCAAAATTCTAGTTTTCTAAGCATCCTACTTCCAGTCTACATTATGTTGTTTGGAAGGTGCTGGCCCCTTAAATGTGCTTGTCAAGTTTCAGTCAAAAGTAAATCCTCCTAATGGTTTTCATTTTGAGAATCAATGAGTAGCAGTTTGTAAATATGTAATAAGATCATATGGTGCAATTGTACTACAAATAAAAAAGAGCTGATTATGTGTTTTGAACTATGCAGGACCCAGGAGAAGACCTTAAAAGAACATTTGGTGAGTGAGACCCAGCTTGGCAGGAAAGAAGCTGGTCAGAAAAGGAATAAATCAGATAGTAGAACCATCAAAGTAGACTCTGAGGAGTCAGCCCTGTCTGTGGCAGATGGGGACCCTGTTCTGAAGTGATTTTTAAAAATTCTTCTAATACTCTGCCAGTTCTTTTGAAAAAGGGGAAAGTACTGTTGAAATGCATAGTCCTGTGGATTCAGGAGCGCTCTTGATGTTTCAACACTCAGCTTTTTTAATACATTAAAACAATGTTAACAGTTGGGGGTGGGGTGCCTCTGTACAGTTTCCTCTTGCTTTAGTTTCTGCAAAGCTTTTTTTACATGGATGATAACTAGGCTTTTTGTCTGCTGTGCTTATGTGTAACTATGAAATGGCACTTCGTCTCACTACAAAATGCTGAAAATCAAAGATACATTTTGAAAATCCATGGTCAAAAGTCAGTTCTCTACTTTCTCTTTTGCATATTTATGGCTCCTATTATTTCTTGACTAATCACTGTGTGAGGAAAAATACAAGTGTCCTCAGGAAATATAAACAGAATTTAGCTATGATAAACACATTTTACTTGATCACAGCAGGAATGTATATCTTTCATATGATCCATAATAGGCAGGTTTGAGAGGTATGAACTTACCATCCCACAGAATCACTTTGTTCATTCATTATGTGCCTTCCAATATCATTCAAGGATACTATTTGAATTGGGGTTATTAGGGTTCCCCATCACAGAAGAGCTTCTCTGTATGTTCAGTTGAATATTCTTCAAGTCTTTGTACTGAAGGCCCAGAAACTGGTAGAACAAAGTTTCTCAACCAGGGTACTCAAGAGTTCTCTTGGGGTTTTGTGAGCAATTGTGATTGGGCAGGGGGAAAGCTGAGTTGTAGATACAATAATTTTTATGTAGAGACTTCCTGAGATCTGAACGTCATGTCAAGGGTTCCTCTAGAGCAGTGGTGGCAAACCTATGGCACATGTGCCAGAAGGGACACACAGCGCCCTCTCCTGACATATGTGCCATTCCAAAACACCCGCTCATCCGCCATCCCATCCCCTGCTTGCCTGCTCACTCACTACCTACTCGCTTGTCTACCCCCACATGCCCGCTTTGCCCACCCCACGCTTGCCCCTGCTTGCTCACCTGTCCCTGCTTTCCTCACTCGCCTGCCCCCTGTTTGATCACTCCCCCCCACTCACCACCCCCTCCCAACTCACCACCCCTCAAGTGTTCACCCCACCCCAGTTTCTAAAAGTTTTGCCATCACCACTCTAGAGTAAAAAAGGTTGAGAAAGGCTGAGGCACCATGATCCAGATGAGTGCTGGAATGCTGATGGTTAGCTTGCCCTTTAAAGAAAATTGGTTCTGTCAATGGGATGGATTCTTTCTTTTCCTTGCAGACACTGTGGCATAGCCCCAAAATCTGCTTTTCAAGGTTAGAGGCCTTCAAAGAACAAATTTCAGGAGCAGGATGAAGGGGCGGTTGGGGAGAGTCAAAATGGAATGAAGTGATGTGTGACTTTAAAGTCCGCTAGCATACTGTTGGAGCTAATCTTTTGTGCCTTCATGAATTCAAGCATAATAGTCAAACTCTTAAACTATCTGGAAACTGGTATATGATGAAACATTCTGATTTATATTTTGGAAATGAACAGTATTTCCCTTGGCAAAGCCTACTTACTATGTACTGTTCACGGGTGAGACATTTTGCTGAAAGAACATGGCCTAAGTCACTCAGTTTCCTATTTGTAATGTAATAAATCCAAAATGAGTAGATGAGGATGAATTAAGCACACAACTCATTGAAATTCTTCTGATCTAACCCCATCTGTACATGGAAACCTCTTCTGAGTGCAGGCTTTTAATAACATAGGTGGTAGCGTGGATGACAACTGACTAAATATCCAGAATGTGGACTTGAACATTGTTCCTGGAAAACTACATTGAGGTGTTGTTGTTGTGTGGCATTAAGTCATTTCTGATTTATGGCAAATATAATGTGAATCTATCATTGGGTTTTTTGATAAGATATTTTCTGAAGATGTTTGTCTTTGTCTTTCTCTCAGGCTGAGAGAGTGTGACGTGTGTAATGTTACACAGTGCGTTTCCGTAGCTGTATGGGAATTTAAACCCTGATCTGCAGAATCATAATCTAAGGCTCAAACCACTGTGCTGACTATCAGTTTTGGAGGACCTTTAATACAGACATTTGAAGAAATTTTGTCTATCATTTTATGACATATACCCAAAAAGCACATGTAAACTTTATTTCCTGTCAGTCTGCTCTTGCTTTTTGTTTTGTATATTTTTAGTGAAGAAATGAATTTTAGACATGCCTAACTGACCTCCAACAAATTTGTATATTCTAAGATGACAGACTGAACTTGGTTTCCAAGTGGAAAAACACAACATTGAAAAAGAAAAAAAATTGCTTTTCTGTCATGTGGGCCTGTGACAAAAGAATATTTTAAAAAACACAACATTAAAAAAGAAAAAAATCTGCCTTTCTGCCACATGGGCCTGTGACAAAAGAATATTTAATGTCATTGTTATGGGTTGAGAGCATATTTAATTTCATGGAGAAATAATTCTTCAGTTTTATCCCAGTATTCCTTTTTTGTATTAGCCAACTTTTGATTAAGAAATATGTTTAAAATTATACAACTATTTTAGAACAGTAAAAAAAACTTCTTTGATTTTTTTCTTATTCATTTGTTTTTGTTTTTTTTCTTCCTTCCCGCTTTGTATAAAAAGTCTTACAATTATAATATTTACTGTACTGGTTAAATATTTTGAAGTATCAAACATGCTGTGTTGTGTTTCACATTTTTCAGGACACATAAGAGTAACATTCTTAATCCAATATACTATGCTAGTTTTATGGACTTCTGGATCCAAATCCTATACATGTTTACTTGAAATCAATTTGGATTCATTTCAGTTGAACTCCATAAATATGTATACATATAAGCACAGACACAGGACATAAGCACAGTTTCTGCTAAAGTATAAAATATTTTCATTGTCTTTAGTTATTTATTTATTAATTTATTTCAATTATTTATACCCCGCCCTTCTCACCCGAGGGGACTCAGGGCGGCTTACAAGTGGCAATTGATGCCGTTACACTGATATACAATAAACTAAAATGATTAAAACAGTTAAAACAGTCATAAAATAGTCATAAAATACAATATACAAAGTTTAAAACAATGCAAAGTGCTTATGCCATTCATCCACCAGACGTTATACAAGAGCCGTAATTCAGACCGCGTCGAAGCCAACACATGCTTATTCTTCAAATGCCTGCGTACATAGCCAGGTCTTCAGTTTTTTTCTGAACCCCAAAAGGGATGGGGCCTGCCGAATGTCACTGGGGAGGGAGTTCCACAGCCGGGGAGCCACCACCGAGAAGGCCCTGTCTCTTGTCCCCACCTGCCGTGCCTGTGAGGCACTTAGTTGCACTGAGATTACTTCCTTGGTGTTGAAATGATAGGAAAGTAATGTCATATTATATGGAACCGTGTTCATGAGGGCAGGATGTATTAGTGAAACGGAGATTACAGTAAAAGTTAGTAACAAACAATGGCATAACAGAACTTTTCCTGTCAACTTCTTCCCTTGTGCCCTGGTCAATGGATCTGTTCTCTGATGTCCTCCAACCTCCCAGAATAGATTTTGGGCATGCGCTGCACTATTCCTACTTATTTATATCCCTCTGTAATTCTAGTTCTGGATAGCAAAATTGATGTAAAGTTTTGTGAGAATTGAGAGCTCCTTTATAAACTCTTTGAATTATTGGGAAAAAGAATTCCCTAGCAAAACAGTGTTCCTCCATTTGCAAAAAAAAAAAAAAAGGCACTGTGTGGCATAGCTAATGCTGTGCTACAAACTGATATATTTTAATTTATTCTAGATGGAACTTGTGTAAACAGCTATCTTTGAAGCATTGGGTTCCAGCACAATACAGTAGAGTCTCACTTATCCAACATAAACCGGCTGGCAGAACGTTGGATAAGCGAATATGTTGGATAATAAGGAGAGATTAAGGAGAAGCCTATTAAACATCAAATTAGGTCATGATTTTACAAATTAAGCACCAGAACATCATGTCTAACAATAAATTTGACAGAAAAAGTAGTTCAATATGCAGTAATGCTATGTAGTAATTACTGTATTTACGAATTTAGCACCAAAATATCATGATGTATTGAAAACATTGACTACAAAAATGTGTTGGATAATCCAGAATGTTGGATAAGCAAGTGTTGGATAAGTGAGACTCTACTGTGGTTTATCTGAAAACTGGAAAATTTGATCAAGAGAATAATCAAGGGAAATTAAGCTGAACTACATGATGATCCAGGGGATCAATGTCTATCTTTAACATAAGCAGAACCCACTGGTTCAGATTAAGACCTGTCCACTCCACTATCCTTTTCCCACAGTGGCAAACCAGATTTACCAGCCTTAGTTTCAGACTGTACTAAATATGTTCCACATACAGTAGTGGCTAGGCAATTTCAGACATTTTTGAAGGAAACAGATCTTATGTCTGAATATCTGTAGTCAGTCTCATGAAAGACAGGTCTTGATCTAAATGTGGAATGCCTGCCTGTGAAAAATGATGTTCAGTGTTTACTCATTTCTGGTTGGAGGTCTCACAACCCATTACTTTTTTCTTTTAGAAAATCTTTGACATTTGAATATCCCGTATTCAAAATTCTTAGGACCAGAGATCTGTCAAATTTTGGATTTTTACATTTTATTTTGGAATACAGTAGAGTCTCACTTATCCAACATAAATGAAAGAACGTTGGATAAGCGAATATGTTGGATAATAAGGAGGGATTAAGGAAAAGCCTATTACACATCAAATTAGGTTATGATTTTACAAATTAAGCACCAAAACATCATGTTTAACAACAAATTTGACAGAAAAAGTAGTTCAATATGCAGTAATGCTATGTAGTAATTACTGTATTTATGAATTTAGCACCAAAATATCACCATGTATTGAAAACATTGACTACAAAAATGCATTGGATAATCCAGAATGTTGGATAAGCGAATGTTGGATAAGTGAGACTCTACTGTACCTGTATTTTCATATACACAGTGAATGAGGGATGAGAGAAGAGTGGACTAGTCATATGTCTATTGCCCAATACATTTTTCAATAAGGATCCCTTACTGGGGAAAGAGAAAACAGTAGGGGAGTAGATTCTGCTTATGCAGGGCTACTATAAAAAGCAGATGTCACAGATACTTTTCCAGCTGTTAGCACACAAAGTAGCTGAGAAGAAAGGAGAAAATTATCCCCTTCCCTGTGAATCTTTTTTGTTCTTTCTGGGCTAATAGAGACAGTGGCTACTTCAGCCTTCCAGAACCTGACTGGCAACCATCACCTAGCAGACCTTTTCATCAGCTGCCCCAAGACTGTGGAATGACCTGCTGGAAGAGATTTGACAGCTAAATCAGCTGTCAGAATTCAAGCTGCAACTGAAGACCTATTTCTTCCAGCAGGCCTACCCAATCAATTTTATATTGTGATTTTTAATCTGCATTTCATTAGTGGATTTTAACTTGTATTTTATTATTTATTTTATTTATTTACAGTATTTATATTCTGCCCTTCTCACCCTGAAGGGGACTCAGGGTGAATCACATTGTACACATATAAGGCAAACATTCAGTGCCATATAACATAGATCAGAGACAGAGACAGATGCAGAGGCAATTTAAACCTTCTCCAGCTTCCAGCTTCCTGAGGGTATGCTTGATTCCGGCCACAGGGGGAGCAGCTACTTCATCATCCACTGCGACGGCAACTTCCTCATTCTAACGGCGGCTGGATTATTTTTATGGTGTCGTAAATTAGCCTTCCCGCATATAAGTGGTACCTAAATTTCCTACTTGATAGATGCAACTATCTTTCGGGTTGCTTAGGTAAGCAACGGGCAGGGGCTATTTTATTTTTAATTGTCGGGTGCTCACCTCGACATGGGCTGGCCTCAAACTCATGACCTCTTGGTCAGAGTGATTTATTGCAGCTGGCTGCCAACCAGCCTGCGCCATAGCCCGGCCCTCTGTATATCTTGTATGTGTTTCAATAGTATGTGTTTTATCTCTTGTTTTAAAAATGTTCTACTCACCTTGAGCTGCATGGAGAGGCAGATAATAAAATTATATTATTATTATTATTATTATTATTATTATTATTATTATTATTATTATTATTATTACACAGCAAACAAGATAGACATGCTGGATTTCGTATCACAAAATCACAAGTCGGACACTTCCCAAGTGTCTAGGACTGTGTGATGTATTTTCGGATGATGCGTGCAGATCCCAGTAGGGTAGCCTTTTGCAGTTGGCAGATCGTAATTTTGTCAATGTCTATTGATTCCAAATGCTGGCTGACATCTTTTGGAACGGCACCCAATGTGCCCATCACCACCAGGACCACCTGTACTGGTTTCTGCCAGAGTCTTTGAAGTTCAATCTTGAGCTCCTGATAGCAGCTGAGTTTTTCCTATTGTTTTTCTTCAAAGCGACTGTCACCTGGGATGGCAACATCAATGATCCAAACCTTTTTCTTTTCCACAACTGTCTGGTGTGTTGTGTTCCAGAACTTTGTCAGTCTGGATTCGGAAGTCCCACATTATCTTTGTGTGCTCATTTTCCAATACTTTTGCAGGTTTGTGATCCCACAAGTTCTTTACTGCTGGGAGGTGGTATTTGAGGCATAAGTTCCAATGAATCATTTGGGCCACATAGTTGTGGCTCTGTTTGTAGTCTGTCTGTGTGATTTTCTTACAGCATCTGAGGATATGATCAATAGTTTTGTCGGTTTCCTTGCACAGTCTGCATTTTGGGTCATCAGCTGATTTTTCGATCTTGGCCTTAATTGCATTTGTTCTGATGGCTTGCTCCTGGGCTGCAAGGATCAGGCCTTCTATCTCCTTCTTCAGGGTCCCATTCGTGAGCCATAGCCAGGTCTTCTCCTTATCAGCTTTTCCTTCAATTTTGTCAAGGAACTTTCCATGCAATGTTTTGTTGTGCCAGCTATCAGCTCTATTTTGTAGTGCGGTTTTCTTGTACTGATTCTTTGTCTGAGGAGTTTTTTATTTTTTTGAAGAGTTTTTGATTTTTGACTTCAATCAAAGCAGGTTCTTCACTATGCTTTACATATTCTCCCAGGGCTTGTTCTTCTTCTTTGACTGCTTGTTTTACTTGTAAGAGTCCTCTGCCCCCTGATCTTCTAGGCAGATATAGCCAGTCAACATCACTGCGGGGGTGCAGTGAATGATAAATGGTCATGAGTTTTCTTGTTTTTCTTTCCAGATTGTCCAGTTCCATCATCTGTGTATTATTATTATTATTATTATTATTATTATTATTATTATTATTATTATTATTAGACAGAGGGCAATCATGGGAGCATCTGAGACATCTGATTTTTATAGGATGCTGGATTTGTCACTACTCTGTTTCCTCAAAGGAGCAAGTGGATAGCTACTAGCAAAAAGTTTTGTTTTTAAAAATTATTATTTCAGACTTCCAGGTAAGGAAATCCCTACAACTTAGAATTTAGCATCTAAATACCCTAAAGCAGTGGTTCTCAACCTGGGGTACCCATATGTTTTTGGCTTTAAACTCCCAGAAATTCTAACAGTTGGTAAACTGGCTGGGATTTTTGGGAGTTGTAGGCCAAAACACCTGGGGACCCACAGGTTGAGAACCACTGCCCTAAAGGAACCTGATCATCTCTGATCGTGGAAGCTAAGGAGGGTCAGCCCTGGTCAACTCTGGCTAGCACATAGGGTGATGACCAATGAATACCAGGTTCTGTGGGCTATATTTCAGAGGAAGGGATTAGGAAAAATACCTCTCAGTATTTCTTGCCTGAGAAAATATTATGAAATTAGTGAGGTCACCATAAGTCAGACGGTGGCTTAAAGGTACATATGTAAAGG
Organism: Anolis carolinensis; assembly: GCF_035594765.1. Taxonomy (NCBI): domain Eukaryota; kingdom Metazoa; phylum Chordata; class Lepidosauria; order Squamata; family Anolidae; genus Anolis; species Anolis carolinensis. Next base: position 318,827,768 of record NC_085841.1, read on the forward strand.
CATAATTTAGAACACAGTTTGATCAGATGTGCTTTCTTTTCTTTTTTTTGCTAGAAGATTTATATTCTTACTTGAGTTCCAGTTTTGAGGACAAGGCAGATTATCATCAATAAAAATAATAGTACTAATAGTAGGACACCAGTATTGGGGAAAGAAACATTAACATCCAGTGGTCCAATCTTGTTATTTTAGCTATGCATGAACATACTGATGTCTACTTCAAGAAAATGCATTTTCGGGCATTTGGTCAGTTTGTATTAATTTAGATACCCAGCCTATATTTATATCCTGTCTACTGCCTCTCCTTTTTTCTTTTGCCCTTTTGTTTATATTGTAAAAAATCCAATTAACAACTCCGATTCATTCAATGGGCATCCTTTAGTTGGGATGAGCAATAGGATTTAGGCCTCGGCATTGCTCTAAAAGGGTGCCCAGCAGCCATCATGTGACACTCTATCCTTTGAGGAAGCTATCAAAGCTAATATCTCTAATTTGTACTCTGTGTAATCCTCCCATAATAGCATTTCAAGATGATTCAGTATTATCATCATCCCTGTGATTTACTCTGTTCTGATTTTTGCAAAGGATTTATAATTTTTGTCAGTGCTTTTCACTTTACATATTAATTGGTAGAACAATAGGAGTGATTATTTCTCTCTGTTGGTATTATATTTCTATTACAGATAGCAGAGTGGTATTAGTTCAGCTGTGCTACTGTCCAGAATTAGATTGAACTTGCAGTTACATTAAAGCCTGGAAATTACTTCTTGGATTGGTGGGTTGAAAGTAATAAGACTTAAGATTTAAAACATTAACATTTTATTTTAGTGTTAAGATATCTCTTATTCTAACCAGTGCTTGCTGGAATTTAAAAGAAGATCACCATTTTCTTTAATTCTATGTTTATAATTGGCCAATCCTACATGAAATATATTTCAGAGTCCTTTTTTCATTGTATCATAACCATGCTGTTTATTCGCAGAATTTTCAAACTTTCCTAATGCCATCCGATTTTTTAAATAAAAAATGAATTATAGGATATACGCTCCATTTTGCAGCTAATACAGTGAATCCTCCTTTTAGGTTTTACTACATTTTGTTCCCACTACTTGCCGAACTTGGAGGTCTCTTCTCAGTTACTTACATTTAGTTTACCATGTTTCAGCATTAGTTTTTCAACATTAGTTATCCAGCTACTGTCGTATTCACAGAAACTAAGAAATGGTTTAATTAACTGTAGTGGGTAACTCAGCAAATCAGTGTGGTGTATTGAATTCTATTACACCAGGGATCAGATTCTCCCTTGGCCATGGAAACCCATTAAGTGACCTTAGGCAAATCACATTCCTTGAAAGGCAATGGCAAACCTCTTCTGAACAAATCTTGAAAAAAAGAAATCCAAGACAGGATCACCCCGGGGTCACTACAAGTAGGAAACTTCATGTTCTGTGTGTCCTGCTTGTGAACATTGCTAACAAAACCATCATCAGGTTACCTATGTATATTGTGAAATCTTATTATCAGCACAAAATAGTATGTTGTTGAGTTTAACATGAAAAGAATAGTAAGACCAAAAGGTTGAGTTACTTTATTGCACAGAAATCACAGAGATATTTAAATTCATATTAAGCAATATATTTATATTTATAATATAAAGTATTTATAATAAGCAAACAAACACTCAGAAATAAATTCTGTTGACTTCAAAATAATGATTAAGATAGCGACCATACTTTTATCTTACATTTAAAATAAATGTATATCTTGTCTAGAAATTAAAGAAGTAATATTGCACATGAAACAATAACATAGGTGAAGAAGAATTATTTATTCAATCATTTCTAGTTGCCAATATGTATGGTCAGTTCCTCAGGCCACACTCTGAAGGTCATGACTTTGTGTTAGCTAAATCCCAGACTGTTCCATTGTTCTGCATGAAGGTTTTACTACATTGATGGTTTGTGCACAAATAGCTGACTGAATTTTGTTACTCCTCCATCTAGCTGCAAGACCATGCAGTATTCAAAATATTATGTTTGTTTACTGGGATAGTGTTGAAATGGAAGACGTTGTCAATTCAACTTCACTTAGGGTGCATCTATACCAGTGGTTCTCAATCTGGGGTCCCCAGATATTTTTGGCCTACAATTCCCAGAAGTCCCAGCCAGTTTACCAGCTGTTAAGATTTCTGGGAGTTGAAAGCCAAAAACATTTGGGGACCCCAGGTTGAGAACCACTGATCTACACTATATGCAATTTTCACCACCACTTTAACTACCATGTCTCAATGCTATGGAGAAACAACTGAGACTGCGGCTAATGACCCAGTTGAACCAGAGCCAAATGATACTTCTTTGTTGACATGCTCAAAGGTGAAAAGAAAGTCCAAAGCTGCACAATACTTATGATGGGATGTGAGAAGCATGAATGAGAAAAAGTTAGACATGGTAAAAAGAGACAGAAAATAGAGCATACAAACATTGCAATACTTTGGAGTGAGTGGGCTAAAGAAGACAGGAATTGTACATTTTGCATTAGATAATTTTATGGTGTTTTATCCAGGAAATGAAAATTTAACAAGAAATGGGGTGGCATTTATAGTGATGAAAGATGTAGCAAAAATAGTTTAAAGATATAATGAAACATCTGGCTGTCAATTAGACTTCAAGGAGAAACCCAAAAATATAACCTTTACTATTTGTATGCATCAACTACAAAGGCAGAAGAAATGAAAGATTCTATGCTGGTATCCGGAAGTAAATTGATCACACACCAAAACGGGACTTCTTCTTCATCATAGGTAATTAGAGTGCAAAAGTAGGAAACAACAGTATAAAAGATGGTAGTAATATTTGGCCTAGGATCAAGAAATGAAAAAGGAGAGTGACTAGTTGAATTTCATTAGGCCAACAGTTTGTTCATTGCAAACACATTCTTCAAGCAACCAAAAAGGTTGTTGTATATGTGGATATCATTTGATGCCCTATGTAGAAATCAGATAGCACACATAATTGGAAGCGGAAGATGGAGAAGTTCTATTCTGCCTGCAAAAACAAGACTGGGAGCAGATTATTACGTAGACTATGAACTGCTGATATACTTTGGACATATCATGAGAAAATCTGGTCCACTGAAACAGAGAATATTGCTATGTAAAGTAGAAAGCAATAGGAAAAGAGGAAGACCACATTACAAATAGAAAGGAAGTAAAGGAAAGGAAGCCATGGCCTTGAATTTGCAATACCTGTTGATGACAGTGATTTGAAAGTTTATGATTTATAAGAGTAGTTGTAAGTTGAAGTCGACTTGAAGGCACTTAACAAAAATCAAACAACTGAAGTATATTTTGGTCTCAATTTTTAATTTGAAGATGTTCTTCTTCCTTTTAATTTGATATTTATTCAATTTTCTCAAGTTTATGTTATTAAAACATGTGAAACCATAAAGTAGTATTTTAGCTTTAGTTTAATATTTGATAACAGATATATGAATTAAAGCCAGAAAAAAAATTGTACTACCTTGCTTGTGTAAGAACTGACGTATAGACCCTGGCTGCAAATTTGATATCAATTGGATTTTACATAAGGCCAAGAATTAATGAAATAATAATTCCTGAAATACACAACTTTTCTCACTGTTCTTTTAGAAAAACAAAGGAACTAGGTCAGGGAAATTTAGGATATTTTAGAGTACGTACTGTATTATATTGTTTCCCAGTACCTAATTTACAATTATAGAGCCCCATGAATATTGAAATGATTCAGCTTCCCATTATAAATGTATGTGGCAGTTTGGTTGTTGATCAGTTTATGAAGTTAATGCAAATGAAACTGTCTTCCTGTCAGCATTTGAAATATATAATGCAGTCATGTTGTATATTCAGGGACAGGCCATTGACAGTCAATTAACAAGTTTGATTGGTATGTCAACTCATTCTTTTGAATTGTTAATAGTATGTTAATAGCATTCATTTCTTTGTGCAGTCCCATTTGCAGCTTCACAGTTACAGCTATTTTTTAATAATTCTGAGTAACCTAAAATAGTGCCTTAATAATAGATTATTAAACACCTGTCTGGTGTAGCTTAGGGAGATTTTTCTAGACTGGGAGTTTGCAGTGTATCCCTTTGATATTCAAATCAACAAATGATAGCCTTTTTATTCAAAACGTAAGTTCTTTTGATGGTTAGCTTGTTAAGAAATACTCAGCTCCAGTCTGACCTGATCTGGTTTCCCATGGAAAAGATCTGATGCTGTTTGAAGGTTCATAAATGTAATGCCAATGACAATTTGTTGTTGACGTTTTGCTGCCTCAGCCTTCAGATGCTCCTAGTTGATGTGCCGCTTTAGCTTCACCAAATAATGCTTGCAGGTAAATGATCTTCTGATTTATCAGATAGTTTCAAAGCAAAGAGTTCTCTTCTGTGGTCTGCAGTCATGGTTTTTCAGGCTTGGAGGGGTACTTTAAAAGGCACATCAAAGTTGACAGTTGAATCTTGAGGCAAGGAATGATGGGAGATAGTAGAATTGTGGGAATATTTTTACTGAATAACATATTACAGAGTGTTTTGAAGACCTTCAAAGGTCTATCAAACCACTTCCCCATAGCAGATTTATTTCCACCTTTTAAAAATATATGGGATACACAGGTTAACTCTCAGTTTCCTGGGAAGCTGCCTCGCTATTGACATATATATGTTATACACCGATGTTTTTTACACTGCATTTCATGTTAAGAGTCATTCACGCTTTTACCTAGTTTAAAATTCCCTATATGGAAACTTCATATTTCTGTTGGATGCCACTGCCAATCAAGTCTCAGCCTATGAATACATTTAACTATTGATTTACAAAATCAGGATGACTAGATCACAAAATAATTACACTAATTTGCTGTTGACTAGCATCTGTTATTATTTATTTGAAACATCAACAACAAATGTATGCTTTGTGTTTTCCTCTAAGTATTCAGATCACTTATTTATTTATTTATTTTTGCCTACTGAGCATGTGAATTTTCTTTTTTGTTATCCAGGCCAAGTCCAGCGATAACCTTTTACTTGCTGTAGTCTAAGAAATCTGATCAATTTTATTAAAACTACATTGTATAAATGTTACACTGATTGTGGCATAGTATTGCTCTTATTGACTTCGTCTGCAGTCTGCATATTAAATATCTTCTCATTAATCAAATTAAGGGACAGACTGGTGTTTTCTTGCCTTGCTAAAACTTGATTATGTCAGTTTCTTGTGTTTGTTCTTTTGGTTAATACAAATGTGAATATCCAGTGGGCCACAAGTGTCAAAATTCATGTGAATTTTGATAAGACAAATTTGATAAGAATTTTGATAAGATTATACCTCCTAGAATCTTTGTTTTTGCCATAAACAAGAAAGAAAGAAAGAAAGAAAGAAAGAAAGAAAGAAAGAAAGAAAGAAAGAAAGAAAGAAAGAAAGAAAGGAAAAACCAGAAGTATTGTCAACAGAGTTGACAGCATATTTGCTAAAAAGTACATTCTTATACAGAAAGAAAGAAGTAAAATATATTAGGGAATAAATGTGTTAGTCTCGAAAGTGCCACAAGAGTCTTTCAATTTAGTATGTGTTGTGAAATATACTTTGATATTATAGTTTCTACAGTCTGCTGTAAAGATCAATCATAGTACCTTATTCTTCCAGATCCAACAAATTCTCATGTCTTCTTTAGATTAGACTACCACTTATCTAACTTGCCACTTTCCTCTGAAGATGTCTGACCCAAAAGCATTCTGAAAACATGAGATACATCCCTCTTTGCACCTGAGATATCTAAGGTGAACTTCTCTACTCCTAACAAGTGACAGTGAAGGCCCTGAAGTGCCATACTGCAATAACTGATTATTGTCACTGGATTTCAAAATAGTAAACGTGTCTTTGCATAAGTATACTATCCTTAGGGGAATGGGTTCTGTCTTTCTGCGGCTCATATAGGCAGTTCTTGAGCTAATTATTAGTGGCAAGTACAAAGTAGCAAGGCCACCTGTGTATGTTTAATACTTCTTGCTTAAACTGTCCGATACCCAATTTCCCCAATGAAAGATTGTTGTGCTTATTTAAATGAGACTGAATCAGTCATTGCCATAACTTTTGCGAGACATAACACCCAAAAATCATGGTTGGATTCTGCCCCAGGAATATTAATACAAATGTCATTGATCTAAAATGGTAAAACCAAGGAAATAACTGATGTTTCAATAGACCTGTTTTATGGGATTATTGTCTTTAGTTTTCTTCTGCCTTCATCCATTAGGAGGCATTTGTCAGACATACGGTAGATGTAGCACTCTGCCAATGTCCACCTGTCTAAACAACAGGTAAGATCAGACACCTACATGAAGAAAAGTGTAAACCAGCTTCACGAGGTATTGTGTTGTTTTCCCCACCCTAGCCCTGCTTTTAGTATTCTGGGTTTAATATTATGAAGCTAAATCAAATAGTTGTTGATAGAATCATGATTAGTGGGAACCCAATTTCTAGCTGGTACCAGTTTAAAAAATTCACTTGAAATTAATAATCCAAATTCATCTCTACTATTTCATCTCTTTATAGGCTGCAATGGCACTACTTTAAATTCTATTTGCAATAAATGCTATGTAGGTGTGGAACATTTTTCCACGGGGTTGTGTCCAAGTCTATACAGTATCCTTTGCTTGTTAATCTTAAAACAAAGGCAATATGAAAAGTGGTGGTGTTGCAAATCTTTTTTCGAATGGCACTTGCTTTTGCCCACTTTCTGATATTTCTAAAAAGTATCATTTATGAAAGACACACGTTTGAATTAGAGTATTGAGCCATGTGTCTGTTGGGAAAGAGCATTTTTCTATATGAATGAATTATCACACTGCTAATGAGTTTCACACATTGCACATTACTTTGGTGTGATGTAGTGTTTTTCACTTTTCTTACAGAATACTTTGGCTGCCCAATTATCCCTCTTCTGTTTAGAATCACACTAGTTTAGGGAGTTCGTTGGCCATGTAAGACAGGTAGGAATGGCAAAGACTTGTAGCAATGGCAAAAATCTAACTCATTCATCTTTCAGTTTTATGACTGTAGTCTCATGTCTCCTTGAATGTTACTTGCATAATGTCACAGCCTTGAATAGAAATATCAATGGAAATCTGACTTGAGAAAAAATTTGGTCAGCTATCCTTGGCAGTTTTATTGTACAATCCGGTAATAATGCTTCAGTATATCGTGCAAGAAGTTGATGTATTCTTAGAAGTAACTTTTATTGTTCAAGTGATACAGTTATATGAGACTCTACAAATGAGATGTATTCATAAATAATGTGGCAGAAATCCTGTTGTGCATATAAATATCTTTTTACGAAGTATGCTATCCTATAAGAAGAATATTAAAGCAAATCTTGGACATTTATATCTTTTGAGGCTCGTTTTTAACATTCAATTACTAAAACCAGCACCTAAATATTATTTCCACCATGTTCTATGTATTTTTAGCTTCTGCTACGGGTTTGCTTTAGTATAACAACATAATAGGGAAATGAAGGTCTGAATTAGGTTATTCAATATTATTGTTTCATCAAAAATGGTTTTTAAATTATTGAGACTCTTGAGTCGCATGTTACTGTAACCAATTGTATGAATGCCACCTAAATCGTATTGATGCAAAAGATATGGATTTGATACAGTTTTTGAAGAAATTGCTGGTATAATTATTATTTTTATTTTTTTGTTTCTTAAGGAGTAATGCCAGAACTAGTGCAAATGCTCGGTTGCTCACTGGAGGCAAGGATATTAGAGGCAAAGATGAAGTACTTTGTCCACACAATGAGAAGACAGGAAAGTTTGGAAAGGATCATGATGCTGGGGGAAATTAAAGGAAAAAGGTAGCGAGGCCAACCAAGGGCAAGATGGATGGATGGTATCCTTGAAGTGGCTGGCTTGACCTTGAAGGAACTGGGGGCGTCAGGAAGCTCTGGCGTGGGCTGGTCCATGAGGTCACAAAGAATCGGAAGTGATTGAACGAATAAGCAACAACAACAATGCCAGAACCCTCTCCAAGAGATCATATGGGGTATCAGGATTCAGTGGTAGTCAATAAGAGCATTTATTTGGTCTCCTACTTCCCTTAAAATCTGAACTGGTATCTTAGAACAGCTCTTTACAGGGTTAGACTTCGAGATCTAGCAACCTTATTACCATAGTCAAACATCGTAATTGGTTGTTCTGTTTGGAAAATTATGAGAATTGTAATCAAAAAGACAGGAAGCTCTGCCTTGGGCTGGTCCATGAGGTCACAAAGAGTTGGAGACAACTGAATGAATGAACACACACACAATCAAAAAGAGGCTTAAACTCTCCATGGCATAATGCTTATGAAGTTGAGTGCTTACTAAGTACTTCATCCCATTCTTCTTCTAAGGTGAGGACACCGTCTTACCCTGTTCCCTTCCATCTTTCCCCGTCTTCTGGGATTGCCAGTCATCCCACATCCTTACTGTATCAATGCCTGTCTTTCCCCCGCTTTTGTTGCTTTTCTCCATTTGGTCGGGCAACACCTGATTCCTGAAAATGGGTTTAGAGCTCTGTTTCCTTTTTATATATATATATATATTTATTACATTACTATTAATTTGTTACAAAGAAAAGAAAAATATTTACAAGTTTCCATGTGCTGCGGAAACAGAGCCCCATGGATTCCTACTGGCCTCTTTGGGACTCTGATTTTAAAGTGTGTAGAAAGGGGGAAATTCTACACGTATTGAGGTCCTGGTCAGATTCTATACCAAAGCATGCAAAATATTAAGTCTCAATTTTATCTCATACTTAGGTTGAATTGTTCTGAGGCCATCCTAACCAGTCTTTGGGTTTTCATCAAGGACTTTGAGGAAGACGTACAAAGTCTACATTGTAACAATTAAATCTAACTTAATTAGTACACAGTTGCATTCCCCTTCCTTAAAGCAGAATATCTGTACTGAAGACTATATCAAGATTGCTGCCTTTTTCAGGATATAAGTGTTTTAAATAAATACTTTTTGACAGCAGTCTTGTCCTATACACTTGAGGTGCAGCTTTTCCTTCTCTCTCTGGATATTTTGGGCAGCTTGTCTATTCTTCTACCAACAGAAGCCAGTCCAAGAAATGATGCCACCTTCCCATTTTGTTCCTTAATGCTTTGGAATTTGCAAGATACCATCTATTTGTCTTAAAATGAACTATCACTCATTCTGACAGAAGTCATACAAGGTCCGCTGAATATACATTCCATATGAAATATGATTCCTTAGGGCAAGGAATCATATCGTCTGTATTCTGTTAGAAAACATCTCAGTAAATAATAATGATGAGTCATCTTAAAGTATTCACTACATCTCTTTGTCTCAGTTATTTTCCCCTACTTTTCTATAGTGAGGCTATCTTCAAAATATGATTGTTGTTATCAGGTTTTCATAGTCATTAGCTTTCTCTTAAAATCTTTCCTTATCAGTCAAGACCTTCAGGGGTTAGCTTGTTTCTCTACTATAAATTTTTCTAGCATCACTCTGCTTCTCAGGTCTCTACAACTGGAGGCAATAATCTAGTATGCCTGTCAATTCCCTGATCTTTTATTATGGTGTCTTAAAATATAAAGCCAGTATCCCAATGTAACAATATGGCTAAATTTCTGCCTGTAATCTCCATTGCTATGGGTCACTTTCATCTTCCTTCCTAACAATTTCTCTCACTTCCTTTCAATATGTTTCAAAGATTTGATCCACTGTACCTAATGTTTCTTTGCATTTACCCATCAAATCCCATGCTTTTATTTCCAGCTGATATTTCTAACCTCTCTGCAGCCTTTGGTGTTATTTCTTTATTCTTATTTATGTTAATAGCACTCTCCAATTTAGTGTGCTCTGTGGATTTCATTAGTATGCTGCTAATCCTATCTTCCATTGTATTAATAAAGCTGTTAAACAAAATCAGACCTAGCATCAGGCCCTATGGCACCCCAACTTGTCCCAAGTTAATATGTTGGGATTATTTTCATTTAAACCTTCTGCATTCCTTTGGCTAAAAGTTTATATCAATACTCATTTAAATTATTGTCTTCGATCATATACTATTAAAAATACAGATCTTACTGCAAGTTTTAAAGTGCAGATTTATACCACTTGAATTCTGTTGCCTAACTAGCCATGTTTTATGTAATATTGGATGAGCTCTGATTTTTTAGTATTTGTACTTTTTCTTTTAGTTTCCAATCTCTGTTTTAAAAAATTGAAGTGGTGGTTTATTTCTTTGGATTGCAACTTTAGATTATACTTTAAATTTGTTTATCACTCAGAACTGACAGATATAGATGTGCACACTTGCACAAAAGTCTGTGTTTTAGAACTTTATATACTTTTTAAAGGACTTTTAAAATTGGTTCTTCAGTACTGGACAGGAGGACAACTAGTTGGGGAGAGGTCTGCCTTTTGGGCTGAGAAGTCATACTTATCTGGGGAGACTCCTCTGGAGAGGTCTGTACATATAGAAGAAGAGAGAAACACAATAACTGCATGTATAGAATCATAGAATCATAGAATAGTAGAGTTGGAAGAGACCTCATGGGCCATCTAGTCCAACCCCCCGCTAAGAAGCAGGAAATCGCATTCAAAGCCTCTGCTTAAAAGCTTCCAAAGAAGGAGCCTCCACCACAGTCTGGGGGAGAGAGTTCCACTGCCGAACAGCCCTCACAGTGAGGAAGTTCTTCCTGATGTTCAGGTGGAATCTCCTTTCCTGTAGTTTGAAGCCATTGTTCTGTGTCCTAGTCTGCAGGGCAGCAGAAAATAAGCTTGCTCCCTCCTCCCTATGACTTCCCCTCACGTATTTGTACATGGCTATCATGTCTCCTCTCAGCCTTCTCTTCTGCAGGCTAAACATACCCAGCTCTTTAAGCCTCTCCTCATAGGGCTTGTTCTCCAGACCCTTAATCATTTTAGTCGCCCTCCTCTGGACGCTTTCCAGCTTGTCAACATCTCCCTTCAACTGCGGTGCCCAAAATTGGACACAGTATTCCAGGTGTAGTCTGACCAAGGCAGAATAGAGGGGGAGCATGACTTCCCTGGATCTAGACGCTGTTCCCCTATTGATGCAGGCCAAAATCCCATTGGCTTTTTTAGCTGCCGCATCACATTGTAGGCTCATGTTTAACTTGTTGTCCACGAGGACTCCAAGGTCTTTTTCGCACACACTGCTGTCAAGCCAGGCGTCCCCCATTCTGTATCTTTGATTTCCATTTTTTCTGCCAAAGTGAAGTATCTTGCATTTGTCCCTGTTGAACTTCATTTTGTTAGTTTCGGCCCATCTCTCTAGTCTGTCAAGATCGTTTTGAATACTGCTCCTGTCTTCTGGAGTGTTAGCTATCCCTCCTAGTTTGGTGTCGTCTGCAAACTTGATGATCGTGCCTTCTAACCCTTCGTCTAAGTCGTTATTAAAGATGTTGAACAGAACTGGGCCCAGGACGGAACCCTGCGGCACTCCACTTGTCACTTCTTTCCATGATGAAGACGACGCATTGGTGAGCACCCTTTGGGTTCGTTCGCTTAGCCAATTACAGATCCACCTAATCGTAGTTTTGTCTAGCCCACATTTTACTAGTTTGTTTGCCAGAAGGTCGTGGGGGACTTTGTTGAAGGCCTTACTGAAATCCAGGTACGCTACATCCATGGCATTCCCTGTATCGACCCAACTCGTAACTCTATCGAAAAAAGAGATCAGATTAGTCTGGCATGACTTGTCATTGGTAAATCCATATCGACTATTAGCAATGACCGCATTTGTTTCTAAGTGTTTGCAGACCACTTCCTTAATGATCTTTTCCAGAATCTTGCCTGGTATTGATGTGAGGCTGACCGGACGGTAATTGTTTGGGTCGTTCTTTTTTCCCTTCTTGAAGATAGGGACCATATTCGCCCTCCTCCAATCTGCTGGGACTTCTCCTGTTCTCCAAGAACTCTCGAAGATGATTGCCAGTGGTTCTGAAATAACTTCCGCTAGTTCCTTCAATACTCTTGGATGTAGCTGATCTGGCCCTGGCGACTTGAATTCGTTTAGAGTGGCCAGGTGTTCCTGGACAACTTGTTTCCCTATTTGGGGTTGGATTTCCCCCAATCCTTCATCCATTCCATGTTGCTGAGGTTGAAGATGGCTTTCTTTTTGTGAGAAGACCGAGGCAAAGAAGGTATTAAGCAGTTCTGCCTTTTCCCTATCCCCTGTCACCATCATCCCATCTTCTCCTTGCAGTGGCCCTATTGCCTCCTTTTTCTTCCTTTTTCTACCAACGTAAGCAAAAAAACCTTTTTTGTTGTTTTTTATGTCCCTGGCAAGCCTGAGCTCATTTTGTGCTTTAGCCTTGCGAACCTTTTCCCTACAGGTGTTGGCTATACGTTTGAATTCTTCTTTGGTGATTTCTCCCCTTTTCCACTTCTTGTGCATGTCACTTTTGAGCTTTAGCTCAGTTAGAAGTTCTTTGGACATCCATTCTGGCTTCTTTGCATTTGTCTTATTTTTCTTCTTTGTTGGCACTGTTTGCATTTGCGCCTTGAGTATTTCACTTTTGAAAAACTCCCATCCATCCTTAACTCCCTTGTTTTTTAATATTGGCATCCATGGGATGCCGCTCAGTAATTCCTTCATTTTTTGGAAGTCAGCTCTCTTAAAGTCCAGAATGCATGTTTGACTTGTCTTAGTTTCAGCATTCCTTTGTATTGCAAACTCCAGGAGCACATGGTCACTTGCCCCTAAGGATCCAACCACTTCAACTGTATTGATCAGGTCTTCCACATTTGTTAAGATTAGATCAAGAGTTGCTGATCCCCTTGTTGCCTCTTCTACCTTCTGGACCATAAAATTGTCTGCAAGGCAAGTGAGGAATTTGTTGGACTTTGTACTCTTGGAAGTGTATAAAAGACTGTCTTAAAAGGAAGGGGCACTTTATGAATAGGAAGTCTAGAGAAAAAGCAGGAAGAAAGAGTGTATTTAATCCCTTCCTTATCTGTTTCTTGGCCAAAAATTTATTTCACTTCTCCATGGGAATTCTAAAAACAAATAATCTTTAGAATGCTGAAGCAAAGGGAAAGTGGATATGGACAGAAATTTGGAATAATGCAGTTTCTGACAGGAAAAAAAAACAGTGGCCCACATTCTATGATGCATTTATCCTCAAATTTGTCATTTGGTGGGGAAAAGAAACCCCTGGATATATTTATTTATTTATTTATTTTTGTTTGCATGTTGCAAGTTGCTTCTGGTTGTGAGAGAATCAGCCGTCTACAAAGATGTTGCCCAGGTGATGCCCAGGTGTGTCACGATCCTGCGGGGAGGCTTCTCTCATGTCCCTCACTGGATACATTTGTTTTTGGGTAATGTGCAGCTAGGCCATTATCTCCAAAGCAGCCTGCACTCATCCTATGATATCCTATGATATTTGCCAGAGGGTTTTCTCTAGTGGCCTATAGTGGAAAAAATAGGTGATGCGCTAGATCTACAGTGTTTCCCCAAAAATAAGACATCCCCTGAAAATAAGACCTAGTAAAAGTTTTGGTGAGCTGCCAAATATAAGGCATCCCCCGAAAGTAAGACCTAGGAGGAGGGAGCCGCCGCCACCACCAAGGAAGGCACCTGCGGAGCGAAGGAGGAAGGAAAGGTGCTCACCTTTCCCTCCTTATCCTCCTAGCACGTGCCTTCATCGGCAGCGGCAGCTCCCTCCTCCTCTGCCAATGAAGGTGTTGTATTCCAGCCTGTATCTGAGCTGTCAGGTGAGCCTGGGTTTGGGCCTGTTCAGTTTGTGATAGTACCTGCACCTGACCTGTCAGATGAATCTGGGTTGGGACCTAGGATTCCCATGAAGCCAGAGGTAAATGATTCTGTACAGCTAGAGTTAGATGAGGCTGCTGTTCCTTAACAGCCAAAGTTAGATGAGGCTGCTGATACTGAGGATTCTGGTAGCAGGCATACAATGGTTTCAAGCAGGCAGCTTAAACCGCATTCCTTGGGAGAGTCAAGGTCGAGTTATCCCTTGGCAGATGGACATTCCAGTCTTGATAAGAGTAATGAGATTGACAGAAAGAAAGCAATATGTCAACAGACACAAGAAAGGGCGGTTTTGAGAAGGAGCAAACGGTTTCTAATGAGAAAGAGTTTTGAGCAAACTTCCCACGGAAAGAGCCCTGATTTTAGCTTTAAGAGGAAGTGCTTCTGATAGTAAGTTCAGAGGTGGTAACTTTGCTCATTGAGAGGTTTGATCCTGCTTCATGGACTTTTGTTTCATGTTTCCTTTGGACTTTCATGCCAAGTTCCTGTAAGCCTTGTATGTTGAGTTTTGTTCCAGTTCTTGTTCTTGTTCCTCGGTATTTTGGATTATCAAGTCATGTTCCTGAAAGCCTTGCATTTTGAATCTCTTGTTCCAGTTCAAGATCCTATTCTTTGTTCCAGTTCATGATCTATTCTTCACGCCAGTTCATGATCCTGGTCTTTGTTCTAGTTCATGATCCTGTTCCTTGGACTAATATTGATTACCTTGATTTAAGTTTATTCTTGTGTTTGGATTTCTTTGGACCCTTGCTTCAAGATTCTCGAGTGCCTCATACCTTGTGGACTAAAACCTTGTTTTATTGACTTTGAAACTTTGATTTGCTAATGCTTACAAATTATTTTCAATAAACAGCTTACATTGCTTATAGCCTGGGGCTCCCGTGTGGTTTTAAGGTGTCTCTGCAGCCTAGGGGTGCAACAGAAGGCACATGCCTTTCCCTCCTACTCCTTTGTGCTGCATGCACCTTCCTCAGTGGAGGAAGAAGGAGCAAAATAAGATATCCCCTGAAAATAAGACCTAGCGTGTCTTTGGGAACAAAAATGAATATAAGACACTGTCTTATTTTCGAGGAAGCATGGTATGGAATGCCCCTCCCAAGAATTTTCACTTAGGGTTTATTTTAGCCGCTCTGAGTCCTTCTATGAGGGAGAGAGGATGGGGTATAAAACAAAATAAATAAATAAAATAAATTCTTGTTTGTTTTTATTCTTTATTTGCTTGTTCTTTGCCAGGTAAAATTCTTTAATTTATTGAAGGATGTGGAACAAGCAAGTGACATGACTGCATAGTATGCTTTTTATGCTCAAAACTGGACATGTGAGCTTTGTAATTAGTTTCATTGGTCTATGGGACAATGTCACAAAACAATATGTTAATACAAAATATTTGCTAAAAGAAATCAGTGCCAAGGGTCTAAAATACATGAACAAACACAGATTTTAATAAAATGCTACAGGTTAACCTTGACAATGGTGACTAAGGCACCTGATCTCCTTTGCAGTACACTATCAGTAGGTAAAGGTAAAGGTTTCCCCTGGCGTTAAGTCCAGTCATGTCTGACTCTGGGGATTGGTGCTCATCTCCATTTCTAAGCCAAAGAGCCGGCGTTGTCAGTAGACACCTCCAAGGTCATGTGGCTGGCATGACTGCATGGAACGCCATTAACATTACACTATCAGTAATGTTAGTCAATATTTTAGGGATGGTACTGTTCAAGTGGGACCTTGTTTTTTGTAGGGTTAGTGTGATCTAACAAGTTACAGATGATATCAACCAGACACCCCAAGGCCTTTGTCTCTTGAAAGATCTCCCAGGATGGAAAACTGAGTTAAAGATGCAAAGGAGAGACTACTAGGATGTCTGGGGAATGGAGGGGAGGATTGGAGATTCAAAGCTGCAAGCTAGACACCAACCAGAAGTTCTGAGAGAAAACTTGTTTATTAGGACAATTATAAACTAAATGTACTGAAGATTACAAAAGAACAGGACAGTAGCCAGGATTTTGATACAGGGGGGGGGGGGGGGGAGCTGAGTATAAGTGAGAGAGGATCTACCCTAGCAAACCTTTTGTATCGTTATCCCAATACCCCCATGCGCATGGGATATATTGAGCATGGTGATCAGATCATGATATGAATAAATATAACACTTTGAATAATAAATGTTATTTATTTACTTTCATTTACAAAATGTTTTGAATACTTTTTGGTCTGTGGTGCAGCGGCATCCTCTTTGGCGCCTAGGCTGTCGGCGCATTCCCCTTCCTCTCCTGGCACCAAAGGCTGAAACCAGGGGCACCGAAAAGGAAGGAGAGTACACCGAGGGCCCAGGCATAGACAAAGATGCCACCATGCCATGAACCAGTACGACCTTCTTGCGGACCACCCTGAGAAATGAAATCTACAGACAAAGTTGCTGAGGAAATAATAAAGTACAGTATCACTGGGATGTTACTATCCTTGAAAAGGTAGTAAATCATGAGTTATCTTTTTCTAAATCCTTCAAATTTCAGTCAAGATCAATAGTTTTCAGTCTTTGGTCCTCCAGATGTTTTGGACATGGCACCCCATAATTCCTGGTTGGTGTTGAAATCCAAAACATCTGAATTATCAAAGGTTGAGAGCCATCAATCTGAATGAGCAGGTATAAATGAAGTAATCCACTATTCAAGTTTGGAATTAAACATTTATCACAGGAATAGGAAACAAATGTTCATGTTTGTGAGTTATCTTTGCAAAGGGAAATCAGTAGTGGACAACAACAAAAAATGTCTTTTGTTTGCAAGTACAAAAGACAATACATTAGTATCACCAGGGAGATGATACTATCTGTTTCCTACATTTTAAATTTAAAACCTGCATGTATCATGAATCTGCATATCTGCTGTGTATTGTTCATAGTGTATGGCACCATAACTCACTATGGCAAATAGATCAGTGTTTTCGTAAATTAAACAAACATACAGTAAATTGTTTCAGGAAAAACTTTCTGAAAACTCTGTTTGCCTTAGAAAGTTTAATAAAAGAATCTACATTACTAAATGCAATTTCACCATTAGCTAAATACAAGGAATGCAAGAAGCAGGAATTATCATATATTAAATTAAAGTCAAACCACCTTAAAGCTGTAATCCTTTTAGAAAAGATAATTTCTATCTAACTTGATCAGTGAGAGGTCTTTATTGCCTGAAGTTTTAATTGATTTAAACTCTCTATAAGGTCAGAGGTACAGACGGCTGACCAGAGGCAGCCAATTAACACATTGTCAGTTGTGCTTATTTACCTTGACTGAGCATAATGGTGGGTTATTTGACTTGGGTTGGGGGTGGGAGGGTGCCACTGATTTTTGTGCGAACTTTAACCTCTTAAATGGCATCATGCACTCAGCTGAACAAAGATGATAGTTGATTGCATACTGCTTCTGTTTTTTTTTAGGGGCAGGTATTTCAGAGCAAAGAACTGGCAAAACCACCTCTGAGTATTTCTTGTCTTAGGAAATGGGTATGAAATTCACAGGGTCTCCATAAGTCAACAGGCAACTTAAAGACACATACAAACACACAAATACAATATAGTGTTATTTTTATATTATAATATGTATTATTTATCAGCAAATACAATATAGTATTATTTTTAAAGTGCTAAAGAGAGAATGCCTTGGTTACTTTTAGTAGTCCGCTGTTGCTCGTCTAAATAATTTAGATCATATTCCTATTCTGTATTTAAAGGTCTCTATTATATTGAGTAGAGACATCACACCGGTAACAAAAGCCCACATAGTTAAAGCAATGGTATTCCCTGAAGTAACCTATAGATGCGAGAGCTGGGCCATATGGAAGGCTGAGTGAAGGAAGATAGACACTTTTGAACTGTGGTGTTGGAGGAAAATTCTGAGAGTGCCTTGGACTGCAAGAAGATCAAACCAGTCCATACTCCAGGAAATAATGCCTGACTGCTTACTGAAGGGAAGGATATTAGAGGCAAAGATGAAGTACTTTGGCCACATAACGAGAAGATAATGATGCTGGGGAAAATGGAAGAAAAAAGGAAGAGGGGTCGACCAAGAGCAAGATGGATGGATGTTACCCCTGTAATCACAGGTGGCTTGTATAAGTTTCAATGAATGTTAGTTAAGTACTGAATGGAGAATATTTCCTCTCTTTAGTTACTAAGGCCCCTTCTACACAGCTGTATAAAATCCAGATTATCTGCTTTGAACTGGATTATGTGGCAATGTAAACTCAGGGCACTTCCCGACAGGTCCCATATCCCAGGGTCCGATCCCAGGTTTTCTGCTTATTCCAAATATCTGGCAATGCTGACTCATATAATCCAATTCAGATAATGTGGATTGTCTGCTTTGATATTCTGGAGTATATGACAGTATAGAAGGGCCCTAAGTGCCATGTTTTGATCAGCCCTTAGCTTCAGCCAGGTATAGAGCTTCAGTGATAGTTTGACTCATGCATGTATCTGACTGCTTGTTCAGTGTCATGTTTAAGCACTGGAGATATATCCATACTTGATATTTTCTTCTTTATATGTGGTGCGTGCTGTCAATGAGACCTTGTCACAGAGCTAAAATGTAATGCTTCCTAGGCCAGTCACATTTCCATATTGTTCAACTTTCATCTTTCAATGCTGTTTTGTGCTTGCAAATCACACATTTAATTAGTAGCTAGTTTTGTTCATCAATTACCTTCATTATCTCTGCAGAGTATACTATATTGATTTTCAGTCAGCCATATAAGCAATTTAGAATATTTTAATTCAGTATTTATTTAAGAAGGTACAAAGCTCCCATGAAACCTGCTATCTTAGTATTTCTAACCATTCAGCTTGTCAGATTTTTTATTTTGTTTATTAAAGTTGCAATCCTTCCCCAACCTCTGGAAGCATTCCTTGACCTTACCACCACTCAAATACCTTGATTTATATCCCTTTTCACGCCAGGTTGTTGACAGGAAGTGCTATGACAGCACTTTTTGTTGCAATTTTAGAGATGAATCAGAGACAAATTGAGGTATTATGATAAAATCCGGTGGTGAGTGGCCTGTGTTGGGATCAATCTGAAGACGACAATGATGGGCATCTCTACCCAGCATCTGAGTCTGTAGCAGAGTTGGAGCAGCAACCTGATCCTGGAAACACTAGCTCTGCGGAGGTGATTCAGGAGCCTTGAGATAATAAGGAGGACAGGGTCAAAACTCTAGTGGAAGAGCCGGAGTTAAGCATCCTAGCTCCGCTGCAATTGAGAACTGAGGGCATTTAGCTGAGGAGCTGGCTCAGCAGAGAGCCAACAGGTGATAGCACTTGGGAAAGTAGCATAAAGAGCTGAAGGCTGGACTGGTTTGATACTGGGTGCAACTTTTGTTGAACTGCATAGCCAGAATCCCAGTTGGTGAGATTTTGTCGTGGACCTTGACTCCTGTTGGATTGAATATGCATGCCTTGAACCATGACTCTTGTTGGATTTGATTATTCTTTGGAAGATTATTTGGATTTGTTGATACTGTTTGGCTTGAACCCTGGACTAAACTCTGACTATTCCTTTGCTTTCTCTGTCAGACTGATTAGTGTGTATGACCCTGAACTAACTGACTTTGTGACTGGTGAGCAGCCGCTTTGGCAAGGATTCCTTGTATAGGTTCCTGAAACCTGTGGTGTGGCTGTGGGATGGAATATTGACTTCTCTCAGCCAATTCACAGTGGCCCATCCTTGTTTTAGAAGTTACAAGTGAACATCACTCATTAACATATATCTACTCTACCCAAGATGAGATGTGGCATACTATCATTTGCCTGGACACGAAACCTGGAGAAAAACATGAAGACAGCAATATCTTCTTTTGGGGCCTGCTGTGGTACTGAAACAAGTGCCCAGAGAAAGACTACCCTGTGTTACCCATCTCATATCTTAGGTATACATAAAATAGTGCTTATAAGCATCACCCTACTTGGTCATGAAGTTTGCTGGACAGCCTTGGGCCAGTCACTACGTTTCTGCTTAATTTTCATAAATTTTGGTAATCTCATTTATGATCATGACACCTTTGCCATGGTTACAAATATGTCCCTTAAGCCAACTTTAAAAGCCAGGAAGACACACCAGCTGTAGGAGTTGGTGGAGCAGTAAAGAATGACACCTCCAGCCCTCCACCTTTAGTTGGTACAGCTACTTTCCTTTTAACGTGTGTTTTAGGGACAGGAGACAGAACATAACTACATATCATAAGCTACATCTCCCATGCAAGATCTAGGCCGTGCTGTTTTTGAAACTTAAAAGGCAGAAGGACAATCATGTAGACTACTTTGTGCCTTGGAGGAAGGTTGAGATAATCCACTTAGCAGCATTCAGTCTTTAGAAACCTGTGGCTTTCTTCTAAGGAGGATACATATATATTGAAAAGAAGATTCCACCCATTATTTGAAAGGCAGTTTTATAAAATGGTTGCCACAGTATTGAGAGTATTTTCCTTAAATTACATTATCTATAACCACCACCTATAATCCTATTAGGTTTCATTAAAATAATTGGAGAAAATATTTCAGAAAGGAAAACAGAGACCTCCGAATTGTAGCCAAAAGTTGTGCCATTTTTCTCTAAAGCAACCGGATTTGATTTTTTTAAACTAAACTAAACTTGTGGGTTAATTTTATGAAAAGTATCTGGGAGACTTTTAAGACGGTGTTATCTTGGTACATATTTCAAAACACTGACAGATATTTTATCAGTAATTAGTATTCATATTATGTCTCAAACAATCTGTTCAAGAATAGGGGAAATGAACTGGTTGAACAGCTCCTTCTAAATGATAATTAATTTTTAGTGGAGGGGGGGTGATGGGGACGTAAAATCGAGGTCAAATTGTAGGAAGGCTTTTTGATGGAATAATGTGAATGACCCACACCAGGGCTTCACCTTGTTTGTGGAATTAGCCTTGGAATAAACCCGTCTGAAGAAATAAATACTATCCCTCTGAATAATTTCTTTCTGGAATTTTTGCTCATCTTGTCAATATGCCACTTGATAGCTGGCTAGACTCCCTTGTTCAGTGGCACATATTTTTAAATAGCGCACACACACACACACACACACACATCATACAAAAACCCATTTGTTCTTTTAACAAAAATATTAATTGCTTTCATTTTTCTTCCAACTTTTTGGTTATATATAGCATGACAGAACAATATCTTAGACATCTTAAACAATTTAAAAATACAGTTGATTAATGTCAGTTGATCTAGTATTTTCCTTTCGCCCCTTCCCTCTCTTCTGCTAATCATAGAATTTGATTGCCAAATAGTTTAACATACTCTTCTAATAGTTACATGTATGAGATATAGGCAGCTTTATAAGGACAGATTTGGAGCTGCATATGGGTTTGCCACATGATTTGATTGCCATGTCTTTTAGGACATCAGGTTGTGTGCGGGCTTTTTTGTTTTCAAATTGTGCATGCAAAACGTTATGCAAATTTCTCAAACATAATTTATTTATTTTTTCATATTTTTTATAATGTGTTTTAACAATGTTATTAATGGATCTGTTTATATTGTTTTGTTTTTATGATTGCATTTTGGGCATAAAATTTTGCCAATTTTTGTAAGCCACCTTGAGTCCCCTCGGATGAGAAGGGCAGGGTATAAATGTTGTAAATAAATAAATAAATACTAAGTAAATTTATCTTATGATACAATTTAGAGTGCAGGTATGACCTTTTTACAATTTTCATGAAGCAGTGGAGAATTGTCCTTTGATGTTCATAATTTTTTATTCTGTTATTTCACTCAATGGCTGATTTCAGTGTTTGCGTCTTCTGGTGATGATTTCTGCCTTATCAATGAGGGTCGCATGTGCAGTTTTATTTGTTGGTTGGTTGGTTGCTTTCATGCTTTAAAAAACTGAAGTCAATATTTGCCATTCTTCAATATGCTGGAACTTCTCCTGTTCTCCAGGAATTCTCAAAGATAATTGTCTGTACTTCTGAGATTCCTTCTGCCAGTTCTTTTAATCCCCTTATACATAGTTCATCTGTTCTCAGAGACTTGAATTTATTAAGAGTAGCTAGGTATTCCTGCATTATTTATTTATTTATTTATTTGGGCTGCATTTCCCCTTCTCAGTCATCTGATCCATTTTCCTTAGGTTGAACACCAGGTCTTGTTATGATTAGTTATGTGATATTAGAATTACTTTTGTAGTATGATTGTCAGTTATAGTAAGTTATGCTATAATGAATGCTTTTTTACAATACAAATTGACCATGACACAGTTAGTCAGTGAAGGAATACCATTTACAGAACATGAACTCTTAATTGTCTACTACCTAATTTTGTTTTGAATATTCAAAATACTGTATTCCATCACTCATTTTTAAGGTTTAAGTTTCTTAAAATTATTGGAATATTTTCATTTAAATAATTTAAATGTGCATAATACCATAGATTTTGAAAAATAAGACTAATCCAAATAAGATGATTTCCACATGTGAAGAAATGTAGAAGTCATCGTGATTGCATGGGTATTTTTTAATAAGTCTATGGGCCTGGTGGGGGGGAGCAGAAGCAGGAAGTGGTGATTAGCTCAGCCAGACTCCTCCTTCTCCTCTCTTGGAGGTAAGACTGTTGGTTTTTAAAAAAAATAAAAATCCCCAAACCAGGAGCATTTAGGGCTGGGGTTCTCCTCCTCCTCTCTTGGTGCATGGAAGTTGCTATTGAATCTAACATGCCCATTTTTGGGGCCCTTACAATGAGGGGAAAGTGCACCTTAGATTTGGTGAGATGTGGTAAGCTCACTCCACATCTCAACTCTTAAGCGGCAACCCTGCCTCCCTACATCTTACCCATTCAGTTCTTCTGCCAAGTGAGGTTGATAGAAGTAGGGGGGATATTTGCAAGCCAGGGCTGAGATTTTAAGCCAGAAGTCAGGTGAATAGAAAGAGAAAATGCAAGGATAAGATTTTGAGACAGGACAAGAGTGAGGTGGGTGGAGGGATTTTTGAGGGTCGAAATTTTAGTGAGGTGAAGGGGCTTTAAGGAGGGGATAGCAGTGAAGGAATTTTAAACTGGGACAGGAGTGAGTGAGGTATATGGACGAAGTGAATTGGAGTATTTGCAAGAAGTTATATATTAAGGTGAGACAAAGGTGAGGGAGAGGAGAGAAGCAATTGTATAACTTTTGACTGCTGCAGTAAGCTGTGCAAGGCAAATCAAGCATTATTAGCTTGGTTATTATTAGGGATCTTTTCACTTTTCAGGAAGGGCTCCAGAGTCTTGGGGAGTATACCCCTGCCATAAATACTTACAGTTATGTTTTCCAATGCCATTTATGCTTATAATAAAAATGCAATCATTGCATTTTGTGGCAAATTAAACACCTTAGCTATCTGTAATATTTTCATGAGATTTGCACCTAAACCTTTCCCTATATGTTGTCTTATTTTTGGATCACAATTTAACAGACCTTTTAGTAAATGCAACTTGTGTATTATAGTCAAACTTGCTGTATTTTGATAAGATGACCATGATATTTTGTGGATCAGCACATATAATATTCTAACATGAGTCCTGGTTACAGATGCTGATTTATTTGTTATATTATCCTGCCAATAGTCAGAAAATTTACAAACAAGTGGTAATAAAATAAAACAAATGTCAAAACAAAAAAGAAAGAAGCTTTTAAAAATAAAAACTTTGAAATGCAAGCTGACTTAAGAAAAAGCAACCGTGGGTCCAGATTTCCTTTTCCTAGGGCCCTTCCAAACAGTCCCTATACCCAGGATCTGATCCCGGGTTTTCTGCTTTAAACTGGATTATATGAATCTGCACTGCCAAACAATCAGAGATAAACAGAAAACCTGGGATCTGATCCTAGGATATAGGGCCTGTCTGGAAGGGCCCTTAGAAAGCTATTATAAACTATGGAAATGATCAGTCAGTCTTATATGGGCAAAAGTAATCTTTAAGATATTCAAGATCTTAGTCATTTAGGACTTTGCAGCCAATCATAGCCCCAAGAATCAAGCTGGAAAGAAACACAGTAGGTCCCACTGAAGCTGGGAAAGGATGTGATGTGATCATTTCCTCTTAACAGTATTCCAGTCAGAGCTGGAATTTTAAGTACTAAGCCAATTGCAACTGGTGGCTTTTATGTCATTCATTGGTCTCTGGATTTTTGTCTGAACTTCAAAGGTTCTATCAGCTTGTGGATCTCTTTCCTCAAAATTATTTCAGCCTCTCAAATATTTCCTTCCAGATTTGGACTAAAAAGGTAAGAGCATTATAATATCAGTATTTAAGCATTATAACATTAACATTTTGAGTAATGCTACTTGACACTTTAAGGCACAATTTGGGAAAATACCATGGAGGGTTGGGCACTTGGACCAAGATTCTCTATGCTGAATAGTTTTTTGGAGTTAATTTTTTTAAAAGAATATCATGTTACCAACAAGTTGCACATTGTTTTTGTAAAATAAAAAAATTAGAGTTATTGAAATACCCATCCCAGAGTTAGCTTCAAAAAGACCATTTTTAAGCTCTGACCAAAGCAACCAGCATATTCTGAACCATTCAATTTGTCCATTGTCTTCAAGGGAAAGCTTCTGTTAAACAAACTCACTAAGAGGAATTAGAGAAAAAATGATAGAGGCCAAGTCTGAGTTGTCAGAGAAAGCACACAGCTAAGGAAAAAGATAAAACTAAAAGAAAGTGCTGTTGGCCATTACCACCGTCTTGAGTGTTCAAGAGTAAGGCCAGGATATGGTGGAACTGCCTTACACCCTTTGGATAAGGCAGTCTAAGGCCCCATCTACAGTGTCATATAATGCAATTTGAAACTGCATTTTACAGTCAGTATAGACTCATATAATGCAGTTTCAAACTTCATTGTATGGTAGTGTAGATGGGGCCTTTGAGCAGAGGAAAGGAAGTGGGTTTTTTGGACCTTAATGCAGATGGGCGTTGTGTTTATGGAAATTATATAGTTCATTTAAATTAAACCTACAAATTAATACATCTCACATTGATGCATTCCATAATGTATTTGTGCACATTATACAGCACTGTTACCACGGAATCAGAAATGGCTTACTTTACTGGCTACGTTGGCTCTGGACTTTAAATTTATATTATTAATGGTTTTAAATTCCAATTTCTTGTCTTTTAATGCTTAGCAGTTGAATTTTTAAAAATTTCCTGTGATGTCTTTGTTTAAATTCTCATAGCAGTGTTTTTGTTGGTGTGGGATTGAATGTTTGCTGTTTCTTGTTGGAAACCACCCTGAGTCTCCACAGGGAGATAGGGCGGAATATAGATAAAGTTATTATTATTATTATTATTATTATTATTATTATTATTATTATTATATGCATACACACTAAATCTCAAAATGTTTCAGTCCTTAAAACAGCTAAATGTTTGAACAAATATCATATTTGCGGGATGGAGGTAAAAATTGCATTGTGGGGCCCATGTGCCACAGCAATGATGTGAACTTGCCATGAAAATTAATGGGAATGGTTGCTATAAATTAATGATTACTGTTACTTAAAATCCATGAGAACTCTTGCCAACTACCCCCTGCATCTTCTGTGTACTCCAGGTTGACAAGTTGTAAACACATTTATTTGAAACAGGATATAAAACCTTTCACTGATATCATGGAAATATTATGACATTATGAAAGGTTAAATTTACATATTTCTGGGTTTGCCTCTTCAGTTCATTGATGATTTCTTTGAAGGTGGTTGTGCATACGTGGACATGCATTTATTAACTTTCAGGTTCAAGCTTATTAAAATGCTTTACTCTTTATGATGTAACAAAATTCTCGTCAAAAATAACCTTTGCACTATTATACTTGCTCCTTCTGTACGTGACTAAAAGATAATTTTAATAAAATCTCATAAAAGATTCAGAAGGACAATTCTCCTTTCTTTTTTCCCCTCATGCTTTTCCATACTTTTATTCTCTTGCAGATTGGAGATGTTTTGTACTGCGCTGGACAGATTGCATTAGTGCCATGTACTATGCAGCTTACAAATGCTGGTGTGGAAGCTGAGGCTTTGCTTTCCTTAAACCATGTTGAAAAAGTCCTGAAAGCCATGAGAGCAGAACTCCACCATATACTTGTGGCAAACTGTTATGTAACTGAAAGCAAATATATTTCTGTCGCTCAAGCTGTGTGGCAGAAGAAATTAAGAGAACTCAAAAAGGTATGTGTAATAAAAGAAAGAAAATGTATGTGTAATGCCGCTTTCTTTTCTTTTTTTTGCTTTGAAGATAAGAGTTTATGAGATGTGTTTTATTTTTTCCCATGACTTGATACAATATCAGAATATTCTCTGTGCATTTTGCTAAGGCGCAAGTAAGACTGATATAATAAGGTTTGATTGAGCTGTTATCTTGCGGCTCATAAGTGGCTGTGCACAACTGGAACAGAAAATTGCCTAATAGAAAGTTATATTCATCACCAAGTTTGTCTTAATTCCCAAAAGCAATAAGTTAAAGACTGTAAGAGCAATCCAATCTATCTGGAAAATTCCATGTTGGAAATAAATGTGTCCATATTTATTTCTTTAGAATGGTAGGATAGTTTCTTACTGCAGTTTGTGAACTCTAGATTTATTTTAGAGATGATATATATGCTAAAAATGTTTTTCTTCCTTTTTAAGGAAAGGCATCTCAATACCTGAAAATGATTAGCTGCCGTAAGACTTTTTGTACTCAATAATAATAATAATAATAATAATAATAATAATAATAATAATAATAATAACAACTACTACTACTACTACTACTACTACTTTATTTATACCCCGCTCCATCTCCCAAAGGACTTGGGGAGTCTTACACTGGGACAAGCCCAAAACAGTTATTACATCAATAAAAACACAATAAAATCACAGTATAATAATACATCTTACAAAAGTTAAAGTAACTTAAAACATAGACCGTACTCCATTATATTTTGGGAGGGGGTTTTTTGAGGGGGGATTCTTAATTTTTTCCTCCACCACCTCCAGCACCACATTTTCCATAAGAATATTTTTAACCAGGTCTCTTACTTGACAAACTTCAATAGCTGACTTTTATTTGGGTTTACTCATAAAAATTGACTGTAGATTGTTCCTGTCTGAAATACCTTTTCAGTTGCAATTCCCTGTGTGAGCCCTTCTAAGTACCATCCCATGCATTCTGGGTTCCGTTTCCATGCGCTTTGGAAACGGAGTCCCACAGAGGACATCACATTTATTTACAGTATTTGTATTCTGCCCTTCTCACCTCAAAGGGGACTCAGGGCAGATCACAATGTACATATACATGGCAAACATTACATGCCATTAGACATACGACATACAGACAGACACAAAAGCAATTTAACATTTTCCAGCTTCTGGCTTCATGAGGGTATGCTCGATTCCGGCCACAGGGGGAGCTGCTGCTTAATCATCCACTGTGACACCAAGTCCTTGATGGAGTACTTCCTCATTCTTCCGCACATATCTGGACATTTTTATGGTGATGTAAATTACTTAAATTAGCCTCCCCACCTAAATTTCCTACTGTCTTTCTGTTGCTTAGGGCAACAATGATCTAGGCTATTTAATGGTTGGGTACTCAATTCGACCCGGGCTGGTTTCGAACTCATGACCTCTCGGTCAGTAGTGATTTATTGCAGCTGGCTACTAACCAGCTGCACCACAGTCAGGCCTATACAAAGAACTGTAATATAGATCATGACATATAAAATCAGTGTTTTAATGCACAATGATCATTGATGAACATATTGCCTTAAATATAATTGTAAAACTCAGCTACAGTGATTCCATTAAATTCACTTCCAATTGCAATAGTAACAGTTTGTTTTAGGCTATGATACTTTAAATACTAACCATTTTGACCAAAGTTTCTGTGGACTACACAAACCTATGTCTGGAGTATTATCTCAGTTGGAAGATTATTAGATTGTGGAACAATTTAGCTCAATCCTTTCAGAAAACCATAAGAATTATGTATTATCTTGTTTACCCCTTATACTAATATTTATATTACTTTTTCTACATTGAAATAATCTTCTGTCCGTCAACAGCTTCACAATTCTACCCTTCCTTCCACCTGCATCTACAATTATTGGAATTCTTCATATTTATTTGAGATGCACTGACTAACATGATTAGAAATACTGAGGTTGATCCCTGTGTATGTCAGTGTTTTTCTTGACTTCTCACCATGGGAAGAGTTGGATTGAAAGGTGGGTGCTTCTTCATGTGCAGAAATCCACATCAAAACTTCTGGTTCCCCACTGTTCTTGAAAAAATGATATTTTTAGGAAACAACTTTGAGGCAAAATATGCAGACATGATTCTGATCATTTCTTTTGTGAGAAACTAGACGACTACTGCCTTTTATTGGCTGGAATCAGAGAGTTGCCCCAACTTTCTGGTCGATGTTTACTCTTCATCTTCTTTTTTCCTCTTCTTCACCCTATTTTTTTTTGTTTTCCCCATGGAAAAGTTATCTCCAGAAAAGTGTTACTCCTTTCCAAACCAAACACAATTTAGACGCCCAATGCTTTGGTGTAATTGTGGTTAGACAGAAATCTGCCTGTCCTGTGAGGTAGCAGTTCACACATAGCACATTATCTTTCTAGTTTAGATTATAATTCCACCCACCCCCCACCCCCAAAAAATATTCTGATGTGGAATGCAGCTACCATTACAAGCAGTTCATCTCTTTACTATCAGTGCTTCTGGAGAGGAATATAGGAATAAGCTATGGTTATGCCAACGTGGCAATGTAATACTATTGTCACTGTATCCATTTTGCTGAGAGGAAGGGAGTAGTTAAATAAAATCCGACAGTCCTGCAGTACAGTTCACTCTTACGAAGATTCCTGCTATGTTATTGCTGATTTTTTAAGCAAAATATTGTTTTAAATGGGTTGTATTAGTAGTGCAGTTAAGAACTAGAGGGAAGAAAGAGATCCTGGACAATAATTGAGATGTTTGACCATGGCTGAAAAGATATTCAGTTACAATGCTTACCTATTGGAAAAATGGAAAATGGGAAAACACTGTATATACATTTCCTAGAGCCCTACCCTAAATGGTAGACTTGGTACCCAAAATTTGTGATGGTTCAATTCCTAGTACTACCAGAAATGATAAGCCTGTTGTCTGAAACTTATGTAGTATGTATTTTGCTTTCTGTGTCCCATTTCAATAGTGTGTTTTTCTTCTTAAATCAACATGGTTTCTTGGAATATAATCTCAACTGGCACACTATAAGCACTCCTTCCTGTTTTTTTCTTTTGGTTTCACAGCCTCCTTTCTGTGCTTTCACATATAATTTGCTGCTTGGACATGTATCTAAGATAAACTGATGAGAGGCCATCCCAGATTTTTTTTCTGTAAAGGTAAACCCATCTGTGCCTGAATTTATTTATTTTTAAATGCCACCTGATAATCTCTTAGTTTCATCTGCTGTTGCCACTTGTTTATAGCTGTCAAATGGCAATTTTCATCATTTATATTGTCCAGTCACCCACCTTTTTTATACTTGTTGATATGGCTCATATTACAATTCCTGCTGCTTGATAGGAAGGGAGAAGAGTCGAGTAAAACAAAGCAGGAAATTCCTTTGTATCCCACATTCAAACATTTTTGTATTGCTTATTCTTACATGTTGCTTGAAACATCCTACTCTTCTGTCTTATAACTGCATCCCCAATTACTTCTGCAAATCAATAACTGGAAAGAAAATGGGTAGGTTAAGTATACATGTGTGCCTAATGGTAAGGAAGAGTCATAATGCTTCCGGCAACTACTGTTTCTGAAGAACTGTACAAACAAAATAGCACACGGGTCATTTTGCAATACCGCTCTGTAAAAAGAAGTCAGTTTGAGATCATTTCATGGTACAGTACTCAGATTTACTGAATTTTAAAAAATGAATATGTGAGAAAGCAGGTCTCTACAATAGACCCATTGTACAGGATCTCTTTAATTTGGTCTACGTTGAGCTTTACTTACTTACTTGGGTGATTCCTCGTTGTCCAAGTATGCTGGCCCTCCAAGTGTAGTGTCCTGGCAGTGGATACGTAGGTGACTGTTGAACCCTGTTCTTGACCCACATGTTCTTCCACAGTGAGGACATAGATTTCCAGGTGGAATGCTGTCCCGGTTAGAGTTGGCTTGACGCGCCTTCCTCTTGGCACATTTTTCCCTTTCACCCTCCATTCGTACCTCTGCAAATTCCATAGCACAGTTGAACTCCAGCTAGAGTGCTTAAGGGCCAGGGCTTCCTAGTTCTTGGTGTCTTTGCCACAGTTTTTAAGGTTAGCTTTATCCCATCTTTAAATCTCTTTTCCTGTCCACCAACATTCCATTTTCCATTCTTGAGTTGAGAGTATAGTAATTGCTTTGGGAGATGGTGATCCTGCATTTGGACAACATAGTCAGTCCAGTGGAGTTGATGGCTTAGGAGCATCGCTTCAATACTGGTGGTCTTTGCTTCTTCCAGCATGCTGACATTTGTCCACCTGTCTTTCTGAGAAATTTGAAAGATTTTTCAAAGGCAACACTGGTGGAATCGTTCCAGGAGTTGAGTGTGAAGTCTGTATAGGTTAACGTTTTGCAGGCATATAACAGGGTTGGGAGGACAATAACTTTATAAACAAGCACCTTGGTATTCCTACAGATGCAGGACTGATGTCTTGATCCTCAAAGACTCTCTGTTTCATTCGGAAAAAATACTGCACTGACCAAGCTCAGGCGATGTTGTATTTCAGTGTCAATGTTGACTTTTGCAGAGAGTTAGCTGCCAAGGTTGCAGAAATAGTCAACATTTTCTAATGTTACACCATTAAGCTGTATTTCTGACATTGCAAAGGGATTGGCTGGGGACTGCTGGAAGAGTACTTTGGTTTTCTCGATGTTCAATGAGAGGCTGAGCTTCTCGTATGCTTCTGCAAAGGTGTTTAGAGTGTCTGTAGGTCTTCTTCTGAATGTGCAAGACTATATTATCGTTGGCATATTGGAGTTCTATAACAGGTGTTGTTGTGACCTTGGTTTTGGCTTTCAATCTGCTGAGGATAAATAGCTTGCCATCTGTCTAATAGATGATTTCTACTCCGGTGGAAAGCTTCCCATCAACAAGATGAAATATCATAACAATGAAGATGAAAAATAAGGTTGGGACAATAACCCATCCCTGTTTAACACCTGATTCCACCTTAAATGGATCACTTTGGGAGCCATTGTTGCTATCATGTCAATGTGGAGGAGCCGCAGGATGTTCACAAATTTGGCAGGGCATCCAAGTTTTTGGAGGATGGTCCAGACAGCACCGCAATTCACTGTGTCAAATACCTTTGCAAGGTCAATGAATGCCCTGCATTTTTCTTTGAGCTGTTCTGCTGTGAAGATCATGTCCAGTGTTTCTCTGGAGGGGCAGGAGCCATTCTGGGATTCTGGGAGCACTCTGTGTTCTGGGAGCACTGTGTGGTTGAAGCCAACCCTGGGCAAGAAAGACAAATGAAATCCTGTTTTTAATTCACTACAGACTAAACCAATTCAGAAATAGGTAATTGCATTTAAAATAAGATGATCTAATCATTAGGTAACTAAACTTATCAGCATCTAGGAATAACTCACCAGAGCAGTTTTCGAAGGAAAGGCAACCTTGGGCCTTCCTGGCATCGCTTTTAGCTGACATTTCCTGTTGGGTATCCAGACAAAAACAAAAGTAGTGGTGTCAGGGCTTCTCCCAGATAAGGCAATTCAAACTGGTCTAATCACCCAAGTGAACTATGTGAGACTAAAGCTTCATCTACACTATAGAATTAATGCAGTTTGACATTTAGCTGC
This sequence comes from Anolis carolinensis, assembly GCF_035594765.1. Taxonomy (NCBI): domain Eukaryota; kingdom Metazoa; phylum Chordata; class Lepidosauria; order Squamata; family Anolidae; genus Anolis; species Anolis carolinensis. The sequence goes on from NC_085841.1 coordinate 318,859,489, forward strand.
TATGTCTCAATGGTATGGAATCCTGAGAGTGTTAATTTGGTGAAGTACCAGTACTCTGGCAGAAAAGGCTAAAGACCTTGCAACACTACATGTTTCCATAATACGGAGCCATTCCAGTTAAAGTGGTATCAAACTACATTACTTCTGCAAAGTAGGTGCACTCTGGGTTAGTTTAGAATGGGCAGAGAAAAGTTGGAAGTTTGCTTCTGTTTCTCAGGTTAGATATGTTTACGGAAAAGTGAACAGAGAAAGGTTTGATTGCTTACAACATTGCTTTGAAAAATACAGTTTCTAAAGTGGAACTCTATCTTATGTAATTTTTGTTTTGTCTTTGATCTTTTAGCAGAGACAGTTCCATTAAAAAGTGACATGTGTCCCATTTACCACAGAGTTGTATAATACCAAACTAGAAAAAACAGTTGTGGAGTCATACAGGAGAGAAAGGTAAATTCTAAAAAAGAGTACAGAGCCCCAATCCCTATAGGAGGGGTGAAAAACAAAACATCAGCCCATGAGTTGCACGCTGGTCAGTCTTTTGAGGGGTGTATGGCTTGAGACCCTGCAGCTGTACCAAAAGAAAAAGGATTTGGTCAGGAATTATAATGTCTATTGCTAAAACTTAGGATCAGTATTTTTTTTTTCTTTAAAGCAAGACATTTTATTTCTCACCTCTTCCAGTTTGGAGGTGGGATTCATGTTAAATGGCTTGTAGTAGATTCCAAAGACCAAAAATTGAGCCCACTAGCTTTGTCAGCTATCCACTAAAACCCCAAGTGATGCTTACAACTTTGTCACAATCTGGACTCCATCCACACAACACAGTTGTAGTAGTGTTACTCCTCTTTAACTGCCATGATTTAACTTTGCAGATTTAACTTTTGCAGATTTGATTATTTTTCTCATTTGATTAATATGTTTTATCTATGAATCTCTCATTCTCCTAGCATAATTCTTTAGTCAACCACGAGTAGAAGTAGACCATAAAGTCATGCTGGATAACCTATAGATTCCTAGAAAAGTATTCTCTCAGGTTAAAACAAAAGTAGTTTTTAATTTGCATCCTAAACCCCAGTGAACGTGGAGAGCTGTATGTAATTTGATATATGGGGTGGGTGGTATATAAAGTAGAAGACAACTGAGGAAGGAGAGAAGCAGGTTAGAACGAAAAAAAAATGCTGTTCTGATTAATCTCCGCCATAATCACATTTACTTGCATATTTACAGTAGTTGGTTTTTGCTTGGCGGAAAAACTGACTCACATTTTATGAATTGTCTCCTTTATTTAGCCTCCTCCGTATATTAAAATTAAAGATATCCAGTTGTCCTTAGTCCTCCCCAACACCTTTCCTAGCACCTCTTCTATTCCTTATTTCATGAATTATAACACCTCTGCCATGTCTTCCTCCCTCATTGTTGTTTGAGATGTTCTACCAGTCCAGTGCTGGATGTCACGTACTAATCAGTTTTTTCTTTCGGCTAGCATTTATGGTACAATAAAAGTGTGTGTTTAAATGCAAAACCATGTTCTTGAGCTGATTGCCCAGTTTAGTCTAGCATAATGTTTAATCCACCATATGCATGGTATTCCTGTGTTGGTTGAATATCCATGTTCCAATACAAATTCATGTGCAGGCAGCCCCCAAGTTACGAACTAGATTGGTTCCTAGGTTTGTTATTAAGTTGAATTTGTTTGTAAGTTGGAACAAGTACATTTTATAAATGTAACTCCAGATACACACACACACACACACACACTTTGGCTAGAATGAGGAAGGTTAACATTCCTGTGGTGTTTGTTTTTCTGTTTCTGCCTCTGTACAGAAAATTTCACATCATTTTCTGTCCCCATGACAATTAGATTTTCAAAAATGTGGCTTGTTGTGAAAACAAGGATTGGTGAGAAAGTTTCAGTGGAGACCATTTTCCCCATGATTCCCTTCATCAAAGTAGATTTCTCTCACTTCCTGTTCTTTCTCCCCTGTTCTTAATTATTAGTCATTTGTGAGTCAGATGCTGGTAACTTGAGACTGCCTATACATATGTCTGAAGGCATTCATAGAAAAATCTCTTTAAGCTTATGTCTTATCCATTAACAGTCTTGTGGATGTTATGACACACATAGATATGTGCTATTTGTGTTCAAATGTTGCACCATTGGAAAAATAAAGGTGCATCTCAATGTTGTTCAGAAAATATCTTTTAAATATATTGATATAATTGCCTTTGTTCCATTTGTTTGGGAAATATTGTTGCAAACAATGACATGTATAAATTCAAATGGAAAACAAAGTATGGTCATTTTTGTCCAGAACGTTGTATCAAGATTAGAATATTTTTCTGTATTGAAATGCTCATAAAAACTTTTTGCTTTGAAGCAGAACATTCAGAGTGTTCAAAACAGCCCAGCAACACTGGGACTTTCATCTAGTGCCCTGAAAATTTCATTTCCCTAGGGTCAGGATTAAATGAGACTTTTAAATTCTTGCGAGGTAATTATAATGTAAATATTTAACACAGGTCACACTTAGTGGAGCTCTAGATGTCTTTGGAATTATTGTCCATTTTTAATCTGGCCCTCAGTGGAATACTGGAACATGAAAAGATTATCATGTTTTTTAAAAAGTAAACAAATGGAAATAATTTAGGAAGAAAGAGGAGTGAAATAGGCTGCACAGATTGAAACACTTTTAACTGAAAATTGACATTGTGAATTAATGGACAATGTAATACAGCACTTAGATAAACCCTTACCTGGAAACAGTATTCAGATGTATGTGATTATAAAAATCAGTGTGTCAGGACTGAAGGACAGTGGAGAAAAAATGGGAGGGTTAATGTCAGCTCTTCCTCTCCCCACTTTATCAGCTTTCTGTCTGGTTATTTTGTTGGAACTTGAAGCCTACCCAAAAGTTCAAAACCAGGTGTTACTGCATTCCCACTCCATCCAGGACTTTGCAACCAGCGCTGTGGGAATTCACAGATAGCTCTAGGATGGCAAAGTGCAGTCTTGGGGGCAAATATAGATTCTTAATCTGAATTTGTGACTGTCAGCCTCTCTCCCCAGAATGTCTTTTTCTGCCCAGTCATAATACATTATGTCTCCAAAAAGCCTCCAAGTTAGGTAATGCAAATTGGAAAGGTGAGCTTGAATTTATCAAAATAGCCTTTTTAAATTAAAAAATATTAAAAATATCAGGGATTTGGACTAATTGCCTTTATATAACTTGATGAATAAATCAAGTTATATAAAGGCAATTAGTCCAAATCCCTGATATTTTTAATATTTTTTAATTTAAAAAGGCTATTTTGATAAAGCGCTTGTATTCCTCAGGGGTTGGGACAACCAATATAATCTTGTAATCTAACATACCTGAGAATTTAGATCAATCTGCCTTTTTGATGTTGAATCTTCATTTAAATCGAACTTCCTGGGCCCTTATAGTTGGAAACAATTGGCATATTATCAGCCAATGCTGTATGTTTGGTACAGGTGGTCCCACTAATTCAGTGCATTGCAGCACAATACTGTTGCTCACAAACAGAAGGTCTGGGTTATATCCTCAGTGCCATCTTCCACTGTTATAGGATGGTGGGAGCTTACCATCATGAATAAGCAATACTGTAGTTTATGCAGTTTAACCCAGGAAAGGACAGCCTCTCCATTTTTATCTTCCTGAGCATAGCCCATACATGGCTATGGCTGTTAAAATCACCAGTTACTACTGCCTTTTGGTGCCTATCAAAGTTCTCAGGAGAGGAGAAACAAAACTTTTCATTTGGGGGCTTGGAGATAGAGGTAATCATGATGTTACTAAGCTGTACTGTTATAATCTCTATATTGTTTTCTTCAGTGTTGTGGGCACTGCTAATTTGGAGGCCTGGTTTTACAAAGACAGTGCTTCCATACTGTGCATGTGATCTTTCCACCACTAAGATCATTCCTGGGACTTTGGGTTGTTTGTTTATTTATTTATTTTATTACAACATTTATATCCCACCCTTCTCACCCCCCCAAGGGGGGGGGGGGCTCAGGGTGGTGGTTTCTGTTGTTTATCCCTGTGTGTTTCTTGGACACACAGCACATCACATTTCTTAATCTCGACACAGTTCATAAAGCAGTTTTTTTCTGGCAGCAGACATGCGTTCGATGTTGATTGAGATTATTGTTGTGATTGGTCCTGAAAAGGTCCGTTTGTTTGTTTGGTTAATTGGTTGCATACTGCAAGTCGCTTCTAGTGTGAGAGAATCAGCTGTCTACAAAGACGTTGCCCAGGGGACGTCCGGATGTGTTACTATCCTGCAGGGAGGCTTCTCTCATGTCATTAAAAAAGAGACAAGAAAAACACATAAACATTTTAGACGTACAAAACTACCCAAACTGCACAACTATATCCTATACACTACAACTAAACAAAACCTACAAATTTCCCACTCTATTTGATGGTTTTTGTGCCTTTTTAGTCTATTTCTTTCGAATGATAATGTGATCACACTTTTGGTAACACTCTACTAATTCATGAATCCCACCATTGAAAAATGTGCCCATCATTGTTGAGAAAAGGTGACTAACAGGTCCCATTTTTTCTTAAAGTTAGGCAAAGTTTTCTCCTTAACTAGCATAGACAATTTAGCCATTTCAGCTATTTTCAAATCTTTATCAGCTGTTCATCTTGCATTTGGATAGATGCATCTGGTTCTGTCCCTCTCTGAGTATGTACAGTTGTTATGACAGTTAACACATATGATAACATCCCTGCTATTATGAATCTTCTGTGTTAGCAGAAACCATTGTAATGTTGTTTTCTTTTTTTTCTGCTGCCTTCTGCCTTTCCAAGCATTATAGTTTTACTCCAATAAATCACGTCATCTCAGGAAATGTTTAGAGGGCCATAGCTTCAGTTTAGTCATTTTGGCTTTTTTGCAAGCAAACTTCCCACTTGTAGTTTCCCACTTCTGCTGATTTGTTTGTCCCCCTACTGCTGAAGTAATGGGTGGAGATATAGAACTTATTCTGTTGAATGATGCCAACATATGGTAGTTTAGCGGACCTTTTGCCATTTACAGTCTTCTCCCACATTTGTCTTTCTGCAATGTGGAATATATCTGCCTTCAAAGCATACGATATCTTAGTGCTAAAACATCACTACACTTTCATGTCATCTCTTTCTGGTTTGCTTGGCATGTATGGCTGGAATGGACATTTACCTTTGAACTCAACCAGCTGTTTGTCAGTGATTAGATCTGTCCAGGCTGAGTGCCACATTTCAAGCTGCTCAGCAAATATAGTTCACATATTATGAAAGGCAGGCAGTTTATCAGTGACTCTGCACATTACTTGCTTCCCTTTTATCAAACCTCAAGTGCTTTCTGAGTGCACAAAACCTCTTCAAGCTGATTGTTGTTTTCAAGTGACAATACTGGAATATGTGTTGTCGAAGGCTTTCATGGCCGAAATCACGGGGTTGTTGTGTGTTTTCTGGGCTGTATGAGGATGCCTTCCATAGATATGGGCGAGAATACTTCTGGAACATGGCCATACAGCCCAGAAAACATACAACAACCCCAATACTGGAATAATTGCAACTGGATGTCCCAGTTACTCCAACGTTTCATGTTGTCTACACTCCAACCACAGTTTGAACTTGGCAGGATTGCTCTTGCTTGATACATGCTTACCTCCCTATTTGTTTCACAGATTATTCAGGAAGGGATTCTTTCTTTGAAGAACAGTTCAAAGGTTTCTAAAAGGCTTCTTCATTTGCGTCCATCCTTGTCCCAGGGCATACCCTGGTGACATCTTTAGTTGAATTGTGGCAAAGTTTTGTTTGCAGGGCTATCTTTCTGACCTGCTGGGAGCCACTGAGAACAATCTTTTATTGTTTCCCCCCGAAATGCCCTCAAGGAGGTATGGGCAACATGTTTGCCCCCCTGGGCCATTTTAGACTTAGAAGAGTTTTTGTGGTGAACTATCTGTAGATCTCTACCAGATCATTCTATCTCTATTTTTCATAGTATCAGTACATCTATTTGTTCTTTCCTGAATAATATTGAGTGTGTACATGTTTAAGGATGCAAAGAGTATCAAATAATATTTGAAAAATGGCCGAAGACTTGTATTTTGAATTCTTGGGATGACCCTTGAGATGACCAGAATCTTCACCTTCTGAGTTTTTCTCTGTGAGCAATGTGCATGTGGTCATTTTGGCCTGGAATCAGTATTTTATATTAGGAAACAGTCTTTTCTGTGTGGAAAATTATTTTGCAATGCAGAAATATTAATTTCCACACAGGATATGCTCATTTTGGCAGAAAATTAGTGGTTGTTTGCTTAGTAGACAGAATTTTCAGTGGAATAACATGTTATGTGCAGGAATTAATATTTTAAATTTTATACAGAATAAGTCCCAAAAATATGAATAGTCTTCAAAAACAGTGTGATTTAAAAAAAACCCACCTTTCTTGCATTAGGAAGAAAATTCTGAAATTACTCGTTGCTACCTTTGAGAATAAACTTAGTGAAGAATTACAACCCTTTGCTTGCTGTCCACTTGAGGAAAGGGTTATTCTCATCCAAAGGCCTACACAAGCTTTTAATGTTCAACCACAAAATTGCACGGTGTTTTGGTTTTGTTTGGGTTTTTTTTCCCCAATATCTTGCAAATATTTGGATTTGCTGGAACAGTTTTTTACCAGCAATTTATTCAATTATTTCTTTATTACATGAAAAAAAAACTACCACAGCTTATTCCTGTCCAAATTGTTTAAAACTTTTCAGGTAATGTTTCTATAAAATTTTGTACGTCTAATTGTCTGAGAATTCCTCAACAAAATGTGACATTTGCGTATAAAACTGTCCAACATGTTAGGATAGGATTTAATTATATCTATTTCTCATACTTTCCTTCTTTCAGACACACTGATCTGAAATTACTTTGTCTTCCATTGAGTGTCATGGCCTTACTTGCAAGTAATGAGAAATAAAGCAGATTTCTCTCTTGGGTCCTTTTGTTTGTTCGGATGTTTTTTCCCCTTTCCTTTTGTTTTGCCCTCCTTCAGATTTTGATATCCACAGTGACTTGAATGTGAACGAGTGCTATTTTAATTCTCCTTAAACTTTCACACAGCACACAGTGCCAGCTACTGACCCAGCAACATGTATGCCAGCTCAGCAGTGAATAATCACTTTAACTACTCTGTGTTTTTCTTCTTCATCCATGAAGCAGAATAAATGCTTTTGGCTTGTATAATGCATTCTTGTAGCACTCTGTCAGATTCTTGTTTGTGATTTTGCTTCTCCCCCCACGTCTTTCTTTTTCCCTTCTGGTGTGGATGAGTATTATTTTAAAAAACCAAGTAAAATACATATATTTACCTTCATGTGCAATGCTGTACACTGTCCCTTAAAACTAAGTCCCATTTGTTTGGGGGGGGGGGGTTATTCTCATGTAAGCAGGCATACGACGGCAGATTTAAATTTGTTGTGCTGGCTTTCCCTCCAAGTAGTGCATACTGGTTAAAGAGGTTAATGACAATATCAGTGTGGGGTTTTTTTTCCGTTCCACTATCAATGCTGGGAGCCTTTTTTTTAAAAGAAAAGAAAAGGGGAGTAGAGTTGTACAGTTAAGTAGTTATAGATGAGTATCATTGTAGTATGTTGAATTTAGTATTGCATCAGTTAATTTACACTAACAAAAGTTGAGCAATTAAAATGTTGGCTTTCAGGATCTAGAGATTGACATGGGAAACTGCTGAGCCTATTAACAGCATCCTTTGATAGCATGGGCTATTTGTCGCAACTGCTGAATCTGGCAAGCGTTTTTGGCACTCCTTTTGAGTGCTTTCAGCCTTTTCTGGCAGGAAAGTAGTGGTGACAAAGAGTTGCCGGTAATGTCCTCAGGACCTTCTCTTGAAGGAACAAAGTGAGTTGCCTTACAACAGGTCAGACTATTCGGCTAACCAGGCCAGCGTTGTCTACCATGACTATCAATAGTTCTCTGGTCTCAGGCAGATTTTTTTTCTTGTTGTTTCCTACCTGATTCCTTTAAATTGAGAGTAAAAGTAGATGTCTTTGCATGAAAAATGTGTGATCTCCCTAAGATCTCTAAACATTAGAATAGTACCACTCAAAGTTGTAGTCTGTGGACTGGTGCCACCCCACAAATCATCAGCTTCTGATCCCTGGTATATTTCTATGAAGAAATAATTGCAACCAGTCAACATGGATATGGTACAGGTTGAGCATTCCTTATCCGGAATTCCGAAATACTCCAAAATTGACCATAAGGGTTGCTAAGATAGTGCTTTCTGATAGTTCAATGATAACAGACTTTGTTTCATGCACAATATTATAAGTATTATGTATAAAATTACCTTCTGGATATCTCAAGGACATATATGCAAATACAGGTATTCCAAGATCTGAAAAAAATCTAAAATCCAACACTCTTTTGGACTCTGTATTGATCATTGGTGCATGGGAGAGAGAGAGAGAATACTGGTCCTCCACAGATATCTTAAGATATGCTGACTTTGGAGACATGTTGGTTTTGAGAAGTGATTAAAAATCTGTAATGATTCTTGTTCACCTCTGAATCCAACTAAAACATTGTCGTTTTCATATTTCAAATATCCAACAGACATGTTGACAAATACCCAATATAAAGTATAGGTCAAAATAAGCTGCTTCTATTTACTGAGGTGCCAGACACTCCCCCAACACATACACAGACCTGTCCACTGTGGTACGTGCTTTGATGACATCCCAATTGGATTACTGTGATGCGTTCTACGTGGGGCTGCCCTTGTAGACAGTTCGGAAATCATACTACTCCATTGCTGAAACAGCTTCACTGTCCTACCAGTTTCCGGGCCCAATTCAAAGTGTTGGTTCTGACCTTTAAAGCCCTACACGGCCTTGGTCCAGGCTACCTGAGACAGCATGTCCCCCGGTACATCCCTGGGAGATCTCTTAGATCTAGCAAGGAGATCCTGGTGTCGACAGTAGCCTCTTCCAATCTACACCTCAAGCTTTTGGGGGAAGCTTCCTTCTCCAGGGCTGCATCTCTTATGTGGAATGCCCTCCCAGGCAAGATAAAATCTGCCCCTACCCGTCTCAGGTTTAGAAAAAGTCTTAAAGCATTCTTTTTCAAGAAAGCCTTTGACTGATTGGATTTATTGATATAAATATATGATGGCACCCAGATGGCTTTTAGGCACCTTTGATTTTAGGATTTCATAGTTTTATGCTAATATACAGGTTTTAATGTTTTTCAGCATTGTCAAATATTTGGTTTTATTACATACTGTTTTAATGTTTGTTATTGTTTGCATTTTATAAAAGCTGTTAGCTGCCTTGGGCCCTTGAGTAGGGAAAGGCGGGATAAAAATTGCCTAAATAAATAAATACACATATGCAAACATATAACTGTGGGGTGTTTTTTTTTTTTTTTGAAAATGTATACTTTATTTTTTGGGCTATATTATCTACATATGTCTCAGAATACAAAGCCACATACTAGCATGTGATAACTACAGTGTTCCCTCACTTATCGCTGGGGTTAGGTTCCAGGACCACCCACAATAAGTGAAAATCCGCGAAGAAGGGACACTAGATTAATTTTAATATTTATACATTATTTTAGTAATTATACACTATTTTAAGTCTTTATCAACCAATCGTGTGTTGATAAATCGCCTCTTTCTTCTCCCGTTGCCGCTTGAGCTCCTTTTCTCTCCCTTTGGCTTCTCCTTCCTCCCTTTCTTAGGCTGTAAATTGTGATTTTTTATGATTTATAATAGTCTTTTAGAGTTTATTGAAAAACCGCAAAACAGCGAATCCCCGAAAAGTGAACCACAAAGTAGTGAGGGAACACTGTACATTCCAATGTTCTGCAGAAACCCTAAGATTGTAGTAAAGAGTTTATTGTAGGACCCAATTTTCAGTTTGGGTATATTCAGCATTTGAATAAGCAGGTTTATATTCAGCATTTGAATAAGCAGGTTTCAGACCAGGGAAAAACTGTACAGGTCAAATTCTTCATCTGACTGAGCATATCGAGGAAGGCTATGAGAAAGGCTGCATTACGGGAACAGTTTTTGTGGACCTTACGGCAGCCTATGACACAGTGCAACATAGAAAAATGCTGCATAAAGTCTACCATATCACCCGGGACTTTGACTTTACAAAAACTGTCCAGACCCTCCTAGAAAACCGCAGCTTCTATGTGGAGTTTCAGGGCCAGAAAAGCAGATGGAGGAGGCAAAAGAATGGTTTACCCCAAGGCAGCATTCTTGCACCGACTTTATTTAACATCTTCACGAACGACCAGCCACTACCACCACTCACAAAGAGTTTTATATATGCTGATGACCTTGGCCTCACAACACAAGCGAAAGATTTTGAAACAGTTGAAAAGCAACTCACTAATGCCTTGAAAGATCTCTCCAGCTACTACAAAGAGAACCACCCAACCCTGCCAAGACACAAGTGTGTGCTTTCCACCTACGTAACCGTGAAGCCAACAGAAAACTGAAAGTTACTTGGGAAGGCCAAGAGCTCGAACACTGTTTCCATCCTAAATATCTTGGTGTCACCTTAGATCGAACATTAACATATAGGAAACACTGCATGAACACCAAGCACAAAGTAGCTGCACGCAACAACATCCTGCGGAAACTGACTGGCAGCTCATGGGGTGCAGACCCACAAGTAATAAGAACATCAGCCCTGGCCTTGTCTTTCTCAACTGCAGAGTATGCCTGTCCTGTTTGGCACAAGTCTGCCCATGCGAAGCAAGTGGACATAGCACTGAACGAAACATGCAGAATAATCACAGGATGCCTTAAACCTACACCTGTTGATAAACTCTACAAGTTAGCTGGCATTGCCCCTCCTGACGTGCAACGGGAAGTTGCTGCTAACGGTGAGAGAAATAAGGTTGAACACTGTGAAAGCCACCCACTGCATGACTATCAGCCTCCTCCCACCAGACTCAAATCAAGGAAGGGCTTCATGAGAACCACCACTCCTCTTGAGGGTCCTCTAGCAGCAGCAAGGGTGTCCCTCTGGGCAGCTAACCTGGCAATTCTAACTGGGTGCCCCCCCACGAGGGTCTTCCTCCAGGGGCAAACCAAAAATGGACAACTTGGAAGTCCCTGAACAGACTCAGAAGTGGAGTGGGCAGATCTAAAGACAACTTGGCGAGGTGGCAATACCTGGAGGAACCCTCCACCTTGTGTGACTGTGGAGCAGAACAAACAACTCCGCATATGTATGCTTGCCCACAATGTCCTGCCTCATGCACGGAGGAGGAGTTGTTTAAAGCTACGGACAATGCGGTTGCTGTTGCTCGTTTTTGGTCTAAAACTATTTAGTTGCTTGTGATTTCCTTTTTTTTTTCATCATTTTAAAATGTATTTGTTGTGCAGTTCTTTTGACACAAAATAAATAAATAAGCATTTGAGAGGTTACATAGGTTTTCAAAGATATCCGATCACAAACATTTTGATTCAGAATTGAAATGCATAGTAATATATTTAAAGATTGTAGTTTATGACTCCCTTTCTGATTTCAATGTAAGGCTTCACAACTATGTTAGACCTTTCCCACCCTCTTAACTCACTTTGTCCATCCCCCTCAAAACAGACTTATTTTGACACAGCACATTATAAAACTCAGAGCCTGATAATTTGTGATCATATTCCATGTGACAGACTTGATTTGCTTTTACTTTATATTGCTATCCACTCATGGCTTTGTTCCTTAAATAGTTACCTTTTCCTGCACATTGTAACAGATACATTGAATTATGTATGTTTGAAAGGTACTTGAAGGAACCTTTACTTTAATCATTATTCTTATCTTGTCTTAGAAACCTATTGTTTGGAAGGAAAAAAATGGCCTTTCGATATGGCAATTATTTTCTTATCAATTTCATATTTTCATATTCTTGTGTTTAGCTGGCATTCAGTACTTGGCTTTGCATTTAGCGCTGCAGGAAATATTTTAAACATTATTATTACAAAGAAAGAAATCAGAAATCAAAGTGAATTCTTAGTACAATGCTGCTGTGCAGGAAGGTGCAATTGCTGTAACAGCAGCTTGCATTATATTCTAGAACTAATTCACAGCTTGAGAAAATGTCCCTGCTGGGGAAGAAATGTAGGGGAGCTGGCAAGAGTTTTACCACATCTGTTCCCTGCTGCTAATAAGCTTTAACCTGTTTCATTTTTATTGTGCTTACTGTTTAGATATTTTGCTTCTAAAATTATTTCCGTAACTCTGAGAATACTTAAAAGGGTTCATGGCATGAAGGGCTGTTTAAATGTGTAAGGCTGTCAGGGAGGGAGATTACAGGCCATAATGAATAAGATGGCTCTTGTCTGTTTCTTCTGTTTCAGAGTTCAAGCAAATAGAAAGCCTAAGAGTCATAGGAGTTTTTATATGCATATGATATTATGTATGATATTTCTGTATTACCTCCCATCCCACAAGGGCTCCCAAAATGATGAGCAAATGAAAGCAATTTAAATTACATGTTGCCCAAACAATATATTCAATTGAAGTAGCTGTGGTTTGAGTGTTGAACTATGACTTTGGAGAACAGGGTTTGAATCCACACTTGGTCATGAAAACCACTGAGTGACCTTGAGCAAGTCACAGTCTCTCAAGAAGCAAGGAAAGACCTTTTCTGAACAAATCCTACCAAGCAAATTGTGTGATGTGGTCACCATAAGCAGGGCACACAACAAAAACAACAAAATTAGTAGAAATGATCTGATATTTCCATGCATAACTGTTGTCTGTGTGCTATGTATAGTTATGTATATGTATGTATTGATGTGTATACAGTATGTACAGTATTTGTGTGTGTCTATTTATATATATGAAGCAAAGTAACAAAGTAACCATATACCTGTAAAATAAGAGAATGACCAAAAATTTGCCTGAATCTGCCATTTTGCTAGGCAGCCTCTGCTGTAGTGAGACAGGACGTTCTCTTAGCTTCCTCTCTGAATCCCCATTAAACCTTAAAAGCTGATCTAGAATGTTTCTTAGCCCTCTAAAGAACATTTTTGAACATGTGGGGATTGCAGAGAGAAAGGGGGATCACACCCTCTTAATTCCCCTAATGGAATTTCCTCCTGATGGATGCAGTTTGATCAATGACCTCGACCATTATGTCATTAGGCCAGTCTCACCATTTCGCCCCCCAAAACTGTTTCAGATGCTAAAGAGGCCTTTTTAAAAAATTAAAAAGTAAAACTGACATTTACCTCCTAGTTTAGAAATAGTCACTTCTGGATATAAAACAAGGGAGGGAAATAAACATGCTCCAAATCTCTTGCATTGGAAACATTTTGGAGTTGTTGTTTTATTTAAAAATTAAATGGTGGAGACACATCAGGACAACATTCCAGGGTCTCATGGGGGGAGTGGGAGGTGTATGGTCCCCAAACTTCTGGTAGTTGCCCACCTCAGTCTTCAAAAACTGAGTGTGGGGGATCATGCCATTTACATTACAGTTCAGTATTTCTGATATGCTATTGGTCTCCTGATTTACATTCAAAAATTTATTCTACTTGGGAATTGAGAGTTACCATAACTTTGGATGAGTTCGCTTGGTTGCGATTTATGAAGATGTCTTCTATGATTTCATTAGTTAGCTTCTAGTATACACTTGTCTCTAGGTTTAAAAAAAAGTTTATTCTTCGTTCCAACAAGAGTAGCCCCATTGGATTAATAGAATTGACTGAAGTTTTGACTTGCAAAGTGTAAATTTATTTGATGGGTGTACTCTAGGTGGGATTAATATTTTGATCTGTAATAAGCTGAAGGAAGCCAGGTCATGCAAGAGAACATATTTCATTGGAATAAATCCACCCCATCTACGTTGTATTCAGTGCAAAACAATAGTAATGATATGTTGTCGAAGGCTTTCATGGCCGGGATCTCAGGGTTGTTGTATGTCTTTCGGGCTGTGTGGCCATGTTCCAGAAGCATTCTCTCCTGACGTTTCGCCCACATCTATGGCAGGCATCCTCAGAGGTTGTGAGGTATGGAGAAATACCTCACAACCTCTGAGGATGCCTGCCATACCTCACAACCTCTGAGGATGCCTGCCATAGATGTGGGCGAAACGTCAGGAGAGAATGCTTCTGGAACATGGCCACACAGCCCGAAAGACATACAACAACCCAATAGTAATGATAAATTGTTTAAATTAGTCCTGAAAATGTGAAAACTATATTGAATACAATGATAGAAATCAATAAAACTAAATCCATTTTAGACCTCTAGACTTACTAACAAGAGTAATGAAGCCTGCATCTATGAATTTATAGAGATAGAATTATTGGCACACAATTCTCATCATTGAAACGCACAAAAATACATTGGTTGCTGGATATGTTTCTTTTTGGTGGTGGTATTTATTAGTGGTATTAAACAACAAATATACATGAAATAAAATCAAGATAGAGCAAATAATCTGTTTTATAAGTCAGATATTACTTGATTGTGGAATATCTCAGAATTATTCTTTTCCCAAAAGCTGTCAGTTTTATTTATATCTGACAGAGTTATACTGTTTGTAATATCACAATTTGAACTCTTTTCTGGAGTTTTATGTGCTAAAAATAATCTGCTCCACAGATTTACTTTTACTGTTATACAGTGATTTGCAGTGTGCGATAATATAGATGATAAATATCATATAGGAATTAATATAAATGATGACAACTTTTTATGAAAAATAATGTAAGTTCCGTTGATCATATCCAGGTTGCATGCATCTCTTTTAAACATACATTCCTACTTGTTATGTGCCTTAGGATGTTGGAATTTCCTTGCCATGGCTCCTTCCTGCATTGTCACTTTGACATTGGAAACTCAGATCTTATGGAAAATGTCTGCTCTGTTGCTTTGCTCTGGTTTATAGAAAGGGAGACACTGATGTGGAAAGAACAGTGTTATGTCCTCCTAAAAGGTCTAGGGTTTCTCAGGTTAACCCAATTTTGTACTGTCAGCTCCTACACTATTGCATAAAGAAAAAAAGAGGCCAAAGTGAATGTTACCAGGTCATAAGAGAAATGGCCATAATTTCTTGTAGCAAATTTTTCATGTGCAGATGTCATCAATGTCTATGTTTTCATGTCCAGAATCAAAATAGGGTTTATAGTGCTGTCCATTTTTTAAATTAAAAAAACCCATCTTCAGTTCATGTGGTAAGATGTTCTGTATTAATGTCCTTCCATTTAGAGATACCTCTCATAGAAAACATGTGTGAACCCAAGTGCTGGTTATGGCCTATAAAGTCCTGTATGACTCAGGTCCAGGCTATTTGGCAAGTTTTTTCTCCCGGTGCAAAATTGCCTGGACCTGAGATCCTCAGGAGAGGCCCTTCTTTTGGTCCCACTACCATCGCAAGAAAGGTTGGTGGGAACAGAAAGGTTGATGGGAAGGCGAGAAAGGGCCTTCTCGGTAATTCCATGTATTTGAATAGGCCTTAATGGTTTTAATATTTATTTTTAATAGTTCCTTGATTAATTCTATTTTAGTATTTATGTGTTTTAGATTTTAAGTTGTACACTATATTGTTTTTAGTATTTGTCACCACTTAGAGTCTCTTTTAAGAGAGAAAAGGTGGCATCATCATCATCATTACAACCGTTTTAGATGTTTCGGTCCTGAGACTTTCCTCGTCAGCTTAAAGGCCAGGATTGCAATTGTTGCCTCTTTTTTTGATTGCTAATTTACTATTTCCTTTATCAAATTAATCATTTGGCTGGTTAACTTTCTACTTCTGCTGTCCAAAGAAATGGAGATTCCTTATCACTCAGCCGCTTCCAAATTAAAGAAAATGAATACTGAGTTGCTAGATCTACAAAGAATTGATGGGATCACACAAGAGAAAGATAATATTACCTTAAGGAGTTGTAGTTTTTGAAAATCTTCAGTGGCAATTTTGATTATGATCGTATCAAGATTAATGAGCCTATAAATTATACATTTGGAGTTTCCTTACACTGCCTGAAGAACAGAGCACACCGGTTTGAGTTTCAGAACAAAGTATCCTACCAACAATGGGCCTGGCATTTATAAAGTGCAGATTCCACAAGGAAAACTGCAGAGAAAAAGGTATAATCTCTCAGAAAAGAGAAATGAGCTTATTTATATGTCTGTCCATGGGCCATGCAAATCTCTTGGGTGTTTCAGTGGATGAATATGCTTGATAGTCACGGCTGTACAACTTGTCTTGTGAGTAGCGAGAAACAATACACTCACCATTTTCTGAACATTATCTGGACTATACAAAATAGCCACAAACTCCAAAAACTGTTCTCAAGTTCAATAGTCTTTAATAGCAGGTTTATTTTTTCTTTCTATGAATGTTTACATTGACATTTCTTTCTCAAAGTCAAAGTGTGCATTTTTTTGAGCAATAATTGCAGTTTTCAAGTTTCACTGATTCTGCTGATACCTTCAATGTGGGTTTCTTCTGGGTACAAGACTTTATCAAAATCTCTAATAGAGTTGTAGGACTATATAATTTAATTATCTAGCATTTTACAAATAAAATATACATTTCAACCCAAATAGTTTTAATGTGTACTGCTTTATTAATTTTGTAGCAAATTTGCTATGATCAGATTAATTATGTGGTATACTAATTTTCAGTTTTTAAAACAGGAAATATTGATTGCAACATGGTAAGAATTTTCTGAAATCTCTGGGAGCATTTCATAAAGTACCTGAACGTATTTTAACTTATTTTTGCAAATCACCAGATTTGTTTCCTTAAATAATATGCAAGAAATGCCCTGGCTAAGTGTTATACACTAAGGCTGTTTGTTGGAATGGGGCTGTTCTATATCTGTCGTAAATTTTGCAAGTGGTGCAATTTGGATTTTTTTTTTCATGCAAGTAATTGAACAGATTATCTAACGGCTGCTGTGGAATTTCAGAGGATAGATGAGGCTACCATTATGTACAGAGGACTTGAACAGCCATATAGCTTGAGGAAGGACGTGGGAGATAATGGTTGGCTAAAAGCAGGTTTTGTCATGGGAATAGCCTTCTTGTGTTGATTGTGCAATTGAACGAAAGAAACAAATAAAAAGAACTAAAGCTAGATTTTCATTGCACTTTACACGAGTGTTACTTGAATGTATATATACAGAAAAGCAAAGTAATTGAAAAATAAACCTGGAAACTATGGAGACCTTTTTTTCAGTGTCTAGCTCCTTGTTCTTTGAACTATAAGAGTTCATACTCTCTAAATTGATACAGATAGGTTGTGTCTTGTTCAAGAGAAGAATGTAAACGGATGGCACAATACTGATAAAGAGTAATTTTATTGATTGTAAGGCAGCAGGAGAATAAAGACTCTAGCCTACAGTGACCAATTCTATTCAGTTATGATTTAGAAAATAAAGAGTAAGGAATCCGTTGATGGTAGTGCTAGCGATAGCACAAAAAGATGTTGTGGTACAAGTGATGATCATGTAAAGTGAAATAACCTCACTTTCAGTTATTCTCTATGATAGGATGGTCTCACTTCCATGCAGAAACATAAAGGGGGAGCCGTTACCATTTTTGATTTCTATAAGTTTATTATTAGATTTTGCCAACCAAGATTATGCCCTCACAGTGCCATTAGAGTAAAACACAGCAAGGCAAATATATAGTACATAGAGTTGGCAAAGGCAGATGAGTGATATAACTAAAGCTCCTTACTTTCTTCTGAAAAGCATTCATTACTTGCAATTCCGGAATCCAGAATACTCCAAAATTGTCCACATGGGTGACTGAAATAATGACACCTTTGCTTTTTGTTGGCTTAGTGTACACCAACTTTGTTTCATACAGAAAAGTATTGAAATTATTGTGCAGAAAACTACCTTCAGGCTATGTGTATCAAGTGTATATGAAGATATCTCATTATGTATGTACAGTAGAGTCTTACTTATCCAACATAAACGGGCCAGCAAAACGTTGGATAAGCAAAAATGTTGGATAATAAAGAGGGACTAAGGAAAAGCTTATTAAATGTCAAATTACATTATGATTTTACAAATTAAGCACCAAAACATGTTTTACAAGTCTGGCACTTGTTTGGGAATGTGGCTGCACTTGTGTTGTTGTTGGGTGTGTTGGCCTGCTGTGCGTTGCTGCCTAGAGAAACAGCTGTGGATCCGAGCTGGAGGCAGACTGCGTTGGATAATACAGAATGTTGGATGAGTGAAGGTTGGATAAGCGAGACTCTACTGTATATGCAAATAAGGTATTCCAAAACTCTAACATTCAAAACACCTTTTTCCCCAAGCATTTTGTATAAGGGATATTACAGTAGTGATTCTCAGCATTTGGCCCTTCAGATGTTTTGGGTATCATTTCCAAGAATCTCCAGCCAGCAGCTGAATATTCAGAGATTTTGTGAGCTGAAATCCAAAACATCTGGAGGAATAAAGGATGAGGACCATTATGTTAGAACCCTATTTCAATTCATACATTCTGAAACATTACATAATCTATATATTGTTCTTTTCTTGGCTTCAAGGCATCTTTCCTGTATAGCTCAACACACACAGGACCTTTTTTACATTATACAATGACAGAACTATTATTATTATTATTATTTTATTTTTATACCCCGCCCCATCTCCCTGAAGGGACTCGGGGCAGCTTACATGGGGCCAAGCCCAGACATCAGACAATATAAAAACATAGCTATAAAAGTATGATTTCACTTTGACTGCCACAGTAACGTACTGTGAAACCCTGGGATTTTGTAGTCTGATAAGGCTTTCTGATTGAGAGTTCTAATTTCCCATCCCTAAACTACAAATCCAAGGATCCTATAGTATGGAACCATGGTAGTTAAAAGGGCATGATAATTGTTCAGTGTGAATGGCCAGTGCTGAACAGCATGTAGAAGTGAGCAGCCTAGACTTCTGATGCAGGCTTACCCTTTCCCCTTCAGATGTTGATTCTCCATGGTTCTTGATCTGTTGGATATGGCTGCTACTGGTCACATGAAAGCACTAGTTCAAGAAGTGATGCATTAGCAATGTCAGATCAGTTCTTAATCTTAGAATGATACATTTGGGTTGGGTTTTAATTTATTAGCATTTATTCTGTCTTTGTCCAAATCTGCTCAATTAGCACTCATTGGCATGTAGAAGATATTGCATCACAAACCTGCAATGGAAAGATCTTTGAATGAACACACTGGTTATCTTTTGCAGAAATTAGCTTAATCTCAAATGCTGGATGGATATCATTTGTACCGAGGAGTGCCTTTAATGTTTGTGTTCTATATACAGCTGGGATTATTGTATAGCTTTTGGCAGGCTCTATTTTCAGTGGTATGGGGCATGACAGTATCTGTTCACTGAAGATCTGAGCATGAATTGTGCCAGGAAGGAAACAAATCTAATGTGAGATATGGAACAAACTGGTCATGGTGTTCATCAGTACATTATATGTATTATCTCACACACAGAATAAATCAGTTTAAAAATAATACCTGTGATGTTGGTTTCTCAGTCTGGATCTCAAACTAAATAACAATACAACAGCATTATAATGAATGGAACATGCATGCTCTGATGGCACTTCTGCAAGGAATGAGAAAGAAATATTTCACAACTATCCCAGCTAAAGATCCTGGGGAACTTGGAACCTTATGCTCCCATGCAGATTTAACATGGAGTTATGGCATTTTATTCCCCAGAGTTGTGGGGAATAAAAAGTGTAACACATGGCACAGTCTAGCTTTTTAAAAAAGAGCAAGCACCATAGAGATACGTAAAATTAGCTATTAGAGGTGTGTGCGGTACTCATTTCTTCTGTTTCATTCATTCTTTTGTTCCTTTCAGTTTGGGTGGTAGCACGAAACAGGAACACCCCCCTCTAGAAGGAAAATTAGAACAAAGTTTTAGACTATGTATGTGGGCCTTTGATTTACTCCAACATGGCTCTTTTTATCTTCCCAGGAAATTGCTGAATCTTTCTAAGGGAACAAAACTAATTAAAGGTACTCCTAAAGAACAGTACAGACTAAATTCAGTCTGGTCTGTAATAATCCCCATGTCTATAAGCCTGGATGAACACTGGAATCCACACAAGCCATATGGGGTATCATTATCTCAAAATTAGCCGGAATCAGAATCCATTGTTCCAACATAATATAAGTTGAAGAAACTAGAATGAAATAAGCCTGCAGAGCTGCAGTCTCTCGGTAATCTATTCAGTAGCATCCCAGATACACTGAACACAACATTTTTTAATTCTAAAAGATGCACAAGGAAGATTTTGACCATACAGCATTGTCCTTTCAAGACAGTGTTATGGTAGTAACAGGAGCAGCATTCACTTCATGTTTTTTCATTAATGCGATTCTAAAGAATGGTTTGAATCTCACTCAGTATTGTAACCACATTGTTCAGAAAAGAAATGAAATAATCTCTAGCTAGTGATGGTTGGAAATAACTTCTCGGGTGATGTTTTTATGTTCTACAAAGCCAACCTATCTGTTTTTAAAAAATGAGTTGGAGGCCATTTGAGTAAGAGTTCCTGCGATGTTGAGTGAGGGGGAAATCCCTGGAAGCTCCATCACACAAACTCATACTTTAAAGGTTGAGGCCTCCGTAAAATGTGAGCTTGCATGAATATGTGGGTGCATAGCGCACAATCTTTCACTTGGAATGATGATCATTTGTTGAGTTTGAAATTGTACTTTTGCCTTGGCCTAATTCTTCTGTATTTCTTGCTGTATTCTAAATGGCAGCTGAAGGCAAGCAGAAATACAAAGTAATTGATTTAACAACCTAAGACAAGTACAAGAAAGTAGGAAAGTTTTGTCTCAATGCTTGACTTGACCTGAGACAGCTTTTTTAGACTTATTTTCTAAACAGTACCTCAGCACCTTGGGCCAACCAAGTGGCCTTTAAGCCTCAATGAGCATGACTTTTTTTCTCCACTGTAAACCTCCAGTATTCATCTTTTCAAACTGTTTTGCAGTACTAGAAACAGAATTATATTGACAAGGTTAGAATTCATCTCCTGGAGGGAGACTACTGTGCAACTGCTAAGTGCTAATATAACATTTATGTGTTGGTTCCTTAATAACAGCCACAGTTTACCTAATGAAAGTACTGAAAGCAAACAGTACTCAGCAAGATTTTATTATGACTGAAGTGACTGCAATTTGCGGCAAATTATCCCTATTTTTGTTCCCATATCAAACACAGACTTGCTAAAGAAATTGCTACTAGTTTTTGGTGTGGAATTAGACTTTACTACCGTTAATCTAGATGTAAGTGCATTTTTCATGTAAACAACTCATGAGGGTCAAGCAGCAGAGACTTTTCTGTGAAAGAAAAATGCTTGTCAATAACTTTGTGAGTGAATTTTGAAATAAAGTGCTGGTACCCTATCATTATCCCTTCCTCTCCAAGTCGAAAGAGAGTGGATGAAAATTGAGCATGTGAATTGAAAGCAGAGCGAGTGTTATGCCCTTATCGACCTCAGGTAAAATTACTGTTTTAACTTGTAATTATTTTTCCATTCAGAGGTCAGACAATGTACAGTATTTACTATTCTGAACTGCAATGTAAGCAAATTGGTACATAAAAAGTTGTTACCAGTTCATATGCAGGCAAAGGCAGTCTCAGTCATAAATACTACCATTGCTTGGCTTTTTGGCCTTTGTCTAAAATGAAAGAAAAAAAGTAGGGAGGAAAACATTGTTGATGTAGAAGAATGTTTCATGTGTTTGAACAAAAGCTTAATTATTCATGAACATATAGGAGAAATTTGATTCCTACTTAAGATTTCAAAGTACACTATTTGGAGTTTAAAATTTGGAATGATTTCTTAACACTGTTCAGCCCAGCGCTGTCCACAAGAAGAGCTGGGGTTGCAATTTTGGTCATAACAAAGGGTTTCTTTTAAATGTTTTATCTCCATAGTTTTAATTACATTTTTACATATCTTTGTGTTTGTGTTCTTATCCATAATTGTTTTTAATCTTTGTAAACTATCCAGAATCCCAGTTTTGCAAAATAAATAAAGTAGTATATAATGTATAAATAAAAACAACAGTAGTATTGTTTCCCATCTCTGGTGTATAAAGAGTATTTCTTTTTAGAAGTAAAATACGTTATCTATTTCTCACCTGGTGAGCATTCTTCCCATTGCCATCCCATCATGCGGAGAATAAGGAGGGTTCAGTGCTTCCTCTAGCGTTTGCATGGCTGCACCTTTTAGCTCCGCACTTCCCTTTGTATGATCTGGTAGACCACATTGATCATGGCCTCTGAGGGTTCATAGAGTATATCTTTCATACAGCCACTATACTGGGTGGCACCGAGCAGTATGTTTGGGATGTTGTTCATCACACTGTCATACTGGGCAATCACATAAACTCTTTCATATATAAATATTGTAGTGAATATGACAATTTCATCATCAGCTTTAGAGAGTAACTTCTCTGATGGATATTGAGTAGGCATTTTTAATGGGCAAAATGAATAGCATAATGGTGGCCAGTGGATCAAGGGCAGGGACTTTCAGTATGGGCAATAGTTAGAAATATAGCTTTGTACAGTGAGCCCTTGGTATCATCTGAGGTTTGGTTTCAGGATGGATGCTCAAGTGCCATTGTATACAATAATATACTGAAATTGTGTCTCTTACATAAAATAGCAAAATCAAGATTACATTTTTGGATTTTTTTAAAAATATTTTCGATCTGTAAATATAGAATCTATGGACATAGAGCTGAATATCATATACCAGTTGGTGTTATTCTCTTTTCTGTGTAACTATGATTGCTTCATTCCAACTTTAAAGTCACCTAATATCCATGTTTATGAAACTTTGTGAAGCCCTGTCTCTTCATGTAAAGTTCTTTTTTTTTGCCAAAAAAATCTAGAGCTTTCTAAAATCCAAAGTTTTTTTTTTTAATTTCTAGGCTGAAGATGAAGATATGAACGAACCAGCAACATGTGGAAAAGTAGTTGTGGTTGTAGTACCATTCCTTCCTAGAACTGCATCCATTGAATGGCATGTCATTGCGATTATTGATGAGCAGCAGCAGAGAGAAAAGCTTGTGCTGATGAGGTCATTGGAAAGCTGCCAAATTGAATGTGAAGCTGTGCAGTCCCGTCCAACCTGGACTACAGCTGTTGCCATATCCTTGAGTCTGACTTCGCCATCACCTTCTACAATCAATTTAGACAGAGTCCTATATGACATGGTGGAAATGTTTAAGCAAGCTATTGAGAAGCTGTCAGGAGATTGCAACACAACCCCTCTGGGCTTTAGAACTTTCTACCGGAGGAATATCATTGAAATGGATACACTGAGAGTAGGTAAGTTGCTAGCTTGTCTTCATATTTTAAGATGTTATAAAGAATGTCATAGCTCACTGGATGTAATATAAAATCTCCATATACAGAGACTACCTGGATTTTTCCTTGGAGTATTGGACACTTTAGAGGCCAGGGTTTGAATCTGTGCTCAGCCAGCCTTTGTAACTGTGGACAAGTTGCACTCTCTCAGTCTCAAAGAATAGCAAATACAAACCCTCTCTGAACAAATCTTGCCAAGAAAATCCCCTGACGGAGTTGCCTTTGGGTCACCATTCCCCAGAAATGACTTCAAGAAAAACAATAACAAAAGACCTCTCTGTGACTTACCTGCAAAATAGAGCTTAGTGCCAGTGCTTAGCTAGACATCCAACTCAAAATGAACACTTACAGCCATATGTATTATAATGTTTTATTTGGCAAAATGTTCAAATATTTCATATTCATCATGTCATATCCATCAGTAGATTCACTGGTAAAATACAGTATGATATCAATTGATGTTTTATGGCTCTAAATTCTTGATAATTCCTTAGAGGCTATAAACTGGGCAATATTACAAAATACATGTACAACGTTATCTTCAACTTATTCCTTAAGATATGTAGTTTTTAGATGTGATTCAGGGACCATAATGCCTGTTCATTTCCTCTCTCAAGACTTTGGTTGAGTAGACAAAGGGATCAAAAGTATTGCCAGACAGTGAGAAGACTTAGTAAACAATATTTCCTATCTGCCGTCTCATTGGTACTAGAGTTACACTTAATTGTATCAAGATCAATGCCTGTAATGAAGTTTTCAAGAAATTAGAAAAATCACTTCAAAGTGAATAAAAGGTAGGGCCTAAATGCACTGTTTTAGAACATCATGTAGAGGTAAGAAACACTAGCCTTATATGTGGAACCTTTTCTCCCTGCCAGCTGTTTCTGTGGCAAAAATACCTTTGATTTCGCTTGGGAACATAGCACACAAAGAACATGTCTCTTCTTTCTCAGATGTATCATGTTCCTAATGGGCTATCAAGATTGTAGGTCTTCTGAGAAACAAGATGTCAAGCCCAGTAGTAAGAGGGTACAGCGTCTGATATGTTGGGGGGCCATGTAGCTGTCCCAGCCTCACCTGAGAAATAGAGGATCTGTTTAAGGAAAGAAACAACTCTTCCATGAATAATTTTCTTCTGCAAGTATAGTCTCTTAAGATTGCCAGGGGCTCAGTATATAATGAACATCCATTATCATATAACAGAAAAAAAATGTGCTCTTTGGGGGCAGTGGGGCGAAGGACCTATGGCAATGAATATTTAGAATAAAGTAACCATGATCTTCATAATGCAGTAATTCATAAGATATTAGCCAGACAGATGAAACTTGCTAGCCTCTATATAAGCATGAGAATGAATTTTTCTGCTTCTGCTAGAAGACTCCTGCTGTGGTCCAGCATGCATCCACAATAAGCTTGAATTCACTGCTGTTTATTGAATTGTATTGTTCCGATCTGGTAGGGCTGCTAAATAGCTGCAGGTCTCATTTTCTTCTCATGAAAAGTCAATGGTGTTTTGTGATTGTCATCTGTGTGGGTAGGAATCAGGCCTGCCTTGGTGACTCACACATGCGCAAACATATAAAAAAGAAGATATTTGCAAAACTCAACTGATCCATATTAATTAGCTGACATAAATGTTAGCCCTCAAAGATTGTACTGCCCTATTTTTTTAAACCTAACCTGCAGCACTATTCAGAGGAAATTCAAGTTGACATTGCTTAATAGATTTAAAATATAAAAATAGAAGGCTTTAAAAGTGTGGCATAGAATAAGCACAGCTAATGCATAAAGCAAGGAATGAACATATAGCCTAACAGAACATTATTTGTTGTACAATGCTTTGTTTTAAGAACTAATAGAATATGCTTCTAGCTTAAAAATTGGCTGTTTTCCCCCTTACACTTGCTTTTCTGAGTCTCAGATGTTTCAAGAAAAGTCTAGTAATTCTCAAAATAAGAAATTGACTTATATTTGATTATGATAATTTTTATTTCAAAATCAAATATCAAGATTATATATGTGAATTCCTTGGTGCAAGAATTCAGGTAATCAGTATGTGGCTTTCAAGATTTGTGTATTAGCCTTGTTCTGATTCTCATAGATATGCCCCACTATTTCTAGGTAATTTATAGTAGATCAACAACGTTTCCAATTTTAAAAACAAAGACCAGTTTTCTCCATACCTCACAACCTCTGAGGATGCCTGCCATAGATGTGGGTGAAACGTCAGGAGAGAATGCTTCTGGAACATGGCCACACAGCCCGAAAGACATACAACAACCCCAAAGACCATTTGCTTCCTTCCAGATCAGACAATGAAAACAAGAAACCTTTGGCATGGTGAAACAGGAGTAGATTTGTGAATGAGGAGTGGGTGCATAAGTTGGTCCAGTATTGTGAACTTAAAGTTAACTGTAGCAGCCATAAAATGCTAATTAGATCATGTTAGTCCTCCTCTTCTCTGTACACTAAGGTACATAGTGTGTTTTCAGAAGTGTTTTGAAGGAGAGAAGGGTGGGGTCCATTTTTGTTTTTTTAGGAAGGGAGTTCCAGAGGCAAGGAGCGATCATGGAGAAGGCCCCCTCTCTTGTTCCCACCAACCGTGCTTGTGAAAGGGGTGGGACCGACAGGGTCTTCTCCGCTGACCACAGTGTGCTAGATGGTCTATATAGGGAGATGTGGTTAGACAAATAGCCTGGACCAGAACGTTGTCTACTCCAGGTTGTCCGTGTTCTGGTAACCACCCATGTGGATTACTATAACATGTTAGATGTGAATAGAGCACATTGTTTGAGGAAAAGATTCCTTTGAACAGTGCTACTCAAAGTTGTGATCAATGGATCGGCACCAGTCCATTAGCTGACAGACCCTGCAGAATTTCCAGGAAAGATGGAAACATTGCCTCCAATGGGCACAAACATGGTACAAGTCCCTAGCATAAAATAATTGCCAGTCCCCCACCAACAAAAGCATTGCCTAAGGCAGAAGCTTCAGTTAGTAAAGAATCTGGTTGCCTAAATTCGAATGGATACAGTCAGATGTGTGCCACAACACAGATTCTCTCTCACACACACACATATATACACATTTATTATCCCTTTTGCTTTCACTTAAAGGTTATTCCTAAATTCCAAAATAGTTGACACCCAAAGTTACATACCTGTAATCCATCCCTTTCTAGATCTGCCAAGGAGTTTGTTGTCTGGGTTTCTTTATCAGGGTCCTGGTACCACTGACATTCCTATATTATGCTAAAGCACCTATTTGTCCAGGAATTTATTTATTTATCATATCTGATTCATGCATAATCTGATCTGTGTTTTACGCTCTTGCTTTGGTTGTATGATGCTTGTTGTTATACAGTTTTATTTTATTTTATTTCTGCCATGTTACATTCTTCCATGTCTCGGGTATCTGACCCTTCAGTAGTATGAAGGACTCTTTCAAACCAAACAGAAGGTAGATCAGGATCTACTGTTTGAATTTTGCAATAGACCAACGTGTTTTCATGACTAATCCTTTCAACAAACTTCATAACAAAAAACATTTTTCATTCCAATTTAGGCTGTAAAATAAAAAATGGAGACAGAAACAAGAATAAATTTGTGTGTCAAAAGATTTGTATGTAAACTCCTGTTCTCATTTTGAAAAAACACATCCTGAATATTATAGGCTGCTTTCTCTGCTGTTTTGTCCCTGCCACCCTGAACCACTGTTTTACACCTCACTCTGAAAGACTAAGAAAAAAGAAAGTAGGTCATTTAGGTCTAAAGTCACCACTCCTAGTATGTCCTAGCCATAATTATTCTGAGTTACTTTGACCCTTTCTTTACAAGAGTCTGCTGGGATCTAGGACAAATACCATCAACAACATATCTGATCAGAGTTTTAGTAGCTATTTTGATTTCCACAGAACATGAAACAAGTGAGACTATTCTCTGAACCAAACAGAGAACCTTTTTTTGGACCTTAAATAAAAATAAATAAAATAATAAGCTTTCAATACATTTGGGAGGGGAAGCGTGTAGCAGTGTTTAGCTAGTTGTGATAGCTGTCTTGAAGCAATACATCCCATAAAACAAGGTACAATTGATTAGACTGTTAGCATTTTTCCCTGACTTTGAAAATATAAAAATAGAACTCATCTCTTATCATCCTTTGAACTGTATCTACCCCTGAAGTTCATTTCCTTCAAGGCCATGGTTGAAGGGGGAAGCGCTTTTCTTAAGTAGAACTTGAAGTTATTGGAGGGTGGGAAAAGGGAAACTCTCCTGCAAATTTCAAATGAGCTGTTAATTAAAAGCATGTATTTCTCCCCCTTTTGTCAGAAATAATTTTCGATGTTCATTTAGCCAAGGCTGAGTAAATTAGAGCAGCCCGTTGCAGCTGACAAAGTAAGATGAGAACTGAGAATATGTGCTCTCCATGTGTTGTAACAGATTACAGGGAAGTATTATAGCCAATGTTATTGATGTCAGAAGAAGCTAAAGGTTTGTGATGCAAATGTGAGAAAGATAGCTTTCTGTCAGCCTAAGATGAAATGTAAAGTTTTATTGAACCAAGTGCGGTCCTGATGGTGAACTTCTCTGTGGCAATCCCTCGTAACATATGAGAGCATTATAGGCACCGTGCTGAGACCACAGGATGTGTTGGAAGCAGGGGGATTAGATTAAGCTGACATATATACTTAGTAGGATGCTGTTACGCCTTTAGAAGGCTTTAGCATAAATTCTGACCATTTCTTTCCATATTCTCATTTACATAGCACATTAATATAAATAAGTCAAGATGATTTGCCTGTGCCATCCAGGCAACTAGGTTATTCCTCAGCATGTGCACATTCTCTCTATTAGGACTTTGCAAGCCTTGTTCCTACCAACTATGCAAAAATGTATCTGAATATTTAACAGGGATTGAAATAAATCTCTCGTGTTACATAATCCTTTTTAAAAAAAGAATAGGAGGAGATACAACAAGGCAACATGATAAAACACCTATCTGATCATTGATTTGGTTTGTATTCCTGAACCAAATATTCATCTTCGGGTCATTGTGTGTCAAAAGAAACAACTATACAAGGTGATAGAAATGAAATAAAACTGCAGTGACACAAGCTTATGTCCACCTATAGACAGGCAGTTTACATGATAAAAAATTGTCCAGAATCTGAGTATGGGGAATCTCTGGAAGAATTTCACAATTGAAAGGAAAGGAGACATTCTTTTCATGTAATTGCTCTCTTGCATGTATAGATCATGAATCCTAGTGAATTTACAGCAATCGTGATAAGCCATGAGGAACATTTAGACACCATTTCAGATCCTACAAAGGTGGTTCAGGAACCTAAGTACTTTAAAAACCTAGATTTTCAGATTTCCAGGGAAGCCTTTCTGTCATTCCTACCATTGCCATGATCCCATCTGCTGAAGATGTAAAGCTGCTGTGAGTCCACCTTGGGGTTAAGGTCGGGGTACACATATGGAAGATAAATACATAAATAAGATAAATTAATGACATTGTTTTATCTTTTGATATGGAGTGGGATATTTAAATAAACAGAAGTAAAGAAACCTAGGCAGGCAAGAATTGTGAATGCTAACATTAAAAACTGCAACTTGGAAAAAAAACTTAAACATTTCAATTGGTTTTAGTGAGTAAAATATAATAACCTT
Source organism: Anolis carolinensis (assembly GCF_035594765.1). Lineage (NCBI taxonomy): Eukaryota > Metazoa > Chordata > Lepidosauria > Squamata > Anolidae > Anolis > Anolis carolinensis. The sequence goes on from NC_085841.1 coordinate 318,888,579, forward strand.
TTCCAATGACACCAGTGGAAGTATGGCTGCATGGGTGCAGGTGATTTTTTTTCTCAAATGATCTTGCAATTTAAAATAAATGGAAGCAACAGGGATGTTTATACCAGAGATAAAAAAAATTAGAAATTTCATTTTAATTTGTTTGTCTCTCTATTTAAGGAAAATAAAAATGTGCCCAGTATAATAGCTGAAGCATTGAACATTTTCTGCAATAAATAAATAAACAAACAAATAACAGTTTGCAAAAGAAGAAAGGAATAAGATTGAGACATCTGTAAGAAATCCGAGAGCAGTGTTTTTATTCATGTTGTAGTAACATTTTTGAAACAATTCACATTGTTCTGATTTGGCTTTCTATAAAGTTTTGAAAAGTTCTTTATTTACGTGGGGCTGCTTTCAAAGACTGTTCGGAAGCTGGAACTAGTCCAGGTTACTAACTGGAGCGCCATTCATGGAGCATACAACTTTATTGTTGAAGCAGCTCCACTGGCTGCCTGTTAGCTTCCGGGCACAATTTAAAGTGCTGGCTTTGGCCTACAAAACCTTAAACGGGTCTGGTCCAACTTACCTCTCCAAATGTATCTATGAGCCGCAGGGCCGGCCGGAGATATTTTTTTATGTAAAGCGGGGGTGCTGAAAAGCGCCCCCGCCACCGGCGCCCTGGCCCCGCCCAGCGTGCTCTGGCCCCGCCTCCCACGCTGCGTGGGAGGCGGGGCCAGGGCACGGGGGGCGGGGCCAACTCTGGCCCCGCCCCCTCACTATTCGCCCTGGCCCCTGGCGAATAGTGAGGGGGCGGGGCCAGAGTTGGCCCCGCCCCCCGTGCCCTGGCCCCGCCTCCCACGCAGCGTGGGAGGCGGGGCCAGGGCACGCTGGGCGGGGGGGCGGGGCCAGAGTTGGCCCCGCCTCCCACGCTACCCCCGCTCGCCCGTCTGGCCTTTTGTAGCAGGCCAGACTCAGCGGAGGTTTCTCCAGGCCGCGATTGCGGCCTGGAGGAACCTCCGCTGAGTCTGGCCTGCTACAAAAGGCCAGACGGGCGAGCGGGGGTAACGTGGGAGGCGGGGCCAGCTCTGACGCCGCTCCCCCCCCCCCCCGCCCAGCGTGCCTTGGCCCTGCCTCCCACGCAACGTGGGAGGCGGGGCCAGGGCACGCTGGGCGGGGGGGCGGCGTCAGAGCTGGCCCCGCCTCCCACGTTACCCCCGCTCGCCCGTCTGGCCTTGTGTAGCAGGCCAGACTCAGCGGAGGTTCCTCCAGGCCGCAATCGCGGCCTGGAGAAACCTCCGCTGAGTCTGGCCTGCTACAAAAGGCCAGACGGGCGAGCGGGAGTAGCGTGGGAGGCGGGGCCAGCTCTGACGCCGCTCCCCCCCCCCCCGCCCAGCGTGCCTTGGCCCCGCCTCCCACGCTGCGTGGGAGGCAGGGCCAAGGCACGCTGGGCGGGGGGGGGGAGCGGCGTCAGAGCTGGCCCCGCCTCCCACGCTACTCCCGCTCGCCCGTCTGGCCTTTTCTAGCAGGCCAGACGGGCCAGGGCGCACTGGGCGGGAGGCGGGGCACCGTCAGGGCGGTGCCCCGCCTCCCGCCCAGCCTGACGGCGCCCCCCCGGGCCTGCGCCCGAGGCGGCGGCGTCAGCTGCCGCATGAGTGGGGCCGGCCCTGATGAGCCGTCCTGCAGAGTAAGATCTCTGAGTGAGGCCCTGCTCTCGGTCCCACCACCGTCACAGGTGCGATTGGCAGGGATAAGAGACAGGGCTTTTTCGGTGGTGGCTCTGTGGCTGTGGAACTCCTTGCTCAATTCTACTGGCCCTGTTGTAATGGTCACACGGTGTTTTACTTTTTAATTGCATATTGTATCGATTTTTAAGTGTGTTCTATGATGGTTGGTTTTTACTACATTTTGTATTATATGTGGCATTTAATTTTGCCATTGTGTAAGACCGCTCTGAGTCCCCCTTAAATAAATTTCTGCTCTGGCTTCTGGCTGAGGAATCCTAAGAGCTCTAGTCAAGTAAGATAACTTTTGAAAACTCTGGATTTGTTAATAGTGGTTATTTTAACAATATGACAGTTCACATTTTTCAGTTATACCACTGTAGCCTCATTCAAATGTTGCTTCTCACATCATATTTGTCTTTTAATTATTGTCAGGCATGTGTTTATTAAAAATACAGCATTGAAACTGATAAATTCATCACTTAGAGAACAAAGGTTTAGGATGCAATGTGTAATAAGTCCTATGTTTTGTCTTTATAACTCTCTGGAAATAATTTGTTTGTTTCCTTGATACATGTGTTGCTATTAAGTATAGCAATAATTAATTGAGGGCCCATCTACACAGTACCTAAAACACAGGATTTCCTGTGTTCAAAAGGGGGTGGCTACATGACGTTAGCACTAAATGCATGCTGATTCACTGCAATGACTGAAAATCACGAGATAAAAAGTTTCCCTTTTATCCCAGTTTTGGCCAAAAATGCACATATTCGTGTCACTGTATATCTGCACTCACCAGATACATGTCATTTCCTTCCCTCCCCCCTGTGAGACTGCTCCAGCACATGTCCATTAACAGCCTGAAACAGCTGATCAGTTCATTGGGCTGTCAAATGGACACACAGCTGATTTAAAGAAAGCACAAATGGAGAGCAAGTAGAACTCTCTGAAACTCTTTATTTTAAACTGTATAATATTAAACGAAGCTTGAATAAACAATTAGGGAAAAGGAGAAATCCGGCGGAAGTTTTTTAAATTATTTCACTCAGTTATGTGCTGAACCTTATATGTGCACATGCAAATCTGCTTATATTTATATTAAGATATTTGCATGTGCACATTTGCAGTTCAGCGCATAACAGAGTGATTTTTAAAAAAAAAAAATCTTCTGCTGGATGTCCCCCATCTGCCCTGCATCTTGTTTCGATACAGAGGAAGCCTGTAAGGGAGGAGAGGGAAGAAATCCCGGGACCTTCAGGTCTGTGTGGAGACATGTTCCCAGGTCCGGGTTTCTTTGTCCTCCCTTTAAAATCCATGTTTTCGTGCTGTCTAGAAGTGCCCCGAGTCCCTGCCATAGAGGTGGACACATGCACCCATTCCTTTTGTGTACTTAGACTCCCAATGGAGTTGTTCTTCTTTCTTTTTTCTTTCTTTCGTGCCCTTCATTATTTAGATATGTTTGTATTCCAGTTGATCCAATCACTTTAGGGTAACATAAAGTCTCCAAAGCAATCAGTCATGTTAGGAACTGAGAATGGACCTGGTTGAATGTCTCAGAAGTGACAGCTTTGAAGAGTCTTAAAAATAAAAATCTTAGAAAGAACTGTAGTTGAAATAAACACTTTGGTCGTTGGTCCTTGATCAATTTAGCATGAATTTAGGCCATTTATCCCTGCTGCATTAACATTTAAATGATGAAAGCTATTTATTAATTCTTGCTAGCTGTTGCCACACCGTGTTATATTTTTATTGTTAGTACAAGTTTAAAAGAATGTTCCCAAATGCTTCTTGAAATAACATATGTGACAAAGTTGATCTTAAAAAAAAACAAGCAACTAGTAATGTTTATGAAAAACCTTTCATATGCAGCCAGCTGTTACTTTCTTAGGAAGAGCATGTCTGCTAACTCTAAATATGAACATTTAAAACAATTTTGGATTTTGCGTTGGATGATGGAGAGCTAATATTTGAGAATGTCTAATCTGTAGTTCTGGTTCTAGAACAGTTTTATTATTTTGGCCTCTCATTGAGGGGATTCCGAATTTCCAAAAAATATTGCAGTAATGCTTCTGATAATAAGCATTGTACACTACTAAAATAATTGTAAGTTTCTTCATTTATGTAGACAGGATAGAGAAAATTAGATGAATGCTATATAAAGTGGATATTTACTGCTCATGTGATACCAAAGCTATGAACTCTTAAATGTGTCTTATATGGAAATTACAAAATTCCCCACATTAGAATATCCTGAAGTGTGGTAAATTCTACGAATTTTGGTAAATGTCTTCCCACACAAAACTTATGGAATTCATTTCCCATATAAGAAGCATACACGATTTTCTTTTGTTTATTCAAAGGAAACCAGTTTAGACTTAATACAGAGGAATTTATGAGAGATTTATTAAATCAGATCTAATGCTGGCATTAGCTGGGTGAAAGTCTCCAGATTTTCCATATATTTGAAAGCCTTGGCTTCAAATGGTTTAAGAACCATATGTTGGTTACATTTTTCGACGCTATAAGCAACATCTTGTGTCTGAAAATAGCTAGCCTAGAAGATTCTCCAGCAAGGAGCATCAGCCTTCTCCAGCTTTGTGACCCACAACTCCCATCACTTCTCATCAGCCCTATCAATGTTTGGGATTACGTTGGAAATCATCACCTTGAGGAATGTTGAACTTCAATGTTGGAGGCAAACAAGGATAAATTGGGTTCAAAATCCTTCTCAGATCCTAAGCATGCTAGATAACCTTGGGCACATCACCGTCCTTCGACCCACTTAATTCACAAAGTTGCTATGTGTCACGACCCAGGCTGCAGAGCACCAATAACCATACACAGAGGCCAGAATCTATCTAATATCTTTATTGAAGGAATATATAAAGTTAATAAAAACAAGTGTAGAAAATAGTTCAGAATTAGACCTTTCAGGAAAGGTCAGAATTAGTCCAAAAAAGCAATGTCCAATAAGAAATATTAAGGTCCAAAGTTGTAATCCAATAACCGAAACACTCACTTTGCCAAGCAAAGTGAGGGGAGATGACAAGGTCCTTTAGTCCATGAAACTTGAGCGAGGCTAGGAAATAACTTGATACTTGAAACAAGGCTTGAACGTGGAACAAGGGAACTAAGAACAAGAACAAGGTCCGTGGAATAACTTGATAAATCCGTGGAACAAGGCAAGGATTGATCCTGGGAAACAAGGCAAAGTCCGTAGATAAACAAGGCTGGGAAGCAAGGCGAAGGCTGGATAGCAAGGCAAGGCTTGAGCAGGAGCGAGGCTTGAATCGGAGCGCGCTGTCCAGAACAACTCGCTCCGAAGGCTGACGAATTGACTCCGCGAAGTTACTACGCGGGTAAAACACCTAAATAGAGTCTAGCTTTCCCGCCGAAGCCGTTCTCTGGGAATCAGAACCGAAAGCTAACTCTGAGACCAGATGTGAGACTCCCCAAAGATTCTCACGAGAAGCAGTCTTAATTGGCCACATTCTTAGCTGCAATCCTCGCACTCCTGCGCGAAGCTGAATCCAAACTTCTCTGTTGTTTACAAAACTCCCGGCGCAAGAATACGGGAGAAGTAGGCTCTGGGCTTGTTTGACATACTTCTGGGAGACAACTTTCTTGCAGGTGCAAGGTTCCCAGATCTGCCTGGGAAAGATCTGGCTGAGAGGAATCCAGTTCAGACTGGGAAGGTAAAAAACCCAAGTTTTCATCTTCATCAGGAATTACAATGTCCTGAGCAGGACTACAAGGCCCATGGGTCATCACACTATCCCCCTCCTCAAGGCCCCTCCCAAACTGGGGCCCTCTCCCCGAGGCGCGAGGTCGTGGTTTGGTGGGATAGGTCTGATGAAAGCGACGGGTTAGATCAGGAGCATGGACTGTGGAGGCGTCTTCCCAAGAGCGTTCCTCAGGGCCAAAACCCACCCAGTCAATGAGATATTGTAGGCGGCGGCGGTGAAAGCGAGAATCCAAAATGTCCTCAACCTCGAACTCCTCCTCCCCATTCATCAAAACAGGAGGGGGGGCCGGTTGGTCTGTATCAGGTCGCACACCATCCGCCGGAAGGAGCAGGGAACGGTGAAACACTGGGTGAATGCGCATTGAACGCGGAAGTTGGAGTTTGAAAGTCACGGGGTTTAATTGCGCCACCACTGGATAGGGACCAATGAAACGGGCATCTAACTTCCGGCAAGGGCGGTGGGAGGGCAGAAAGCGAGTGGACAGGAAAACCCGATCTCCTACCTTGATTTCGGGGCCCGGCTGGCGATGTTTGTCAGCGTGGCGTTTATAGTCCTCCTTGGCTTGATCCAGTTGCTGGAGCAAAAGTTGTTGCACCGCTGTGAGTTCCTGCAGCCAATCCTCTGCTGCGGGAACCTCTGAAGTTTCAATGACAGGGGGGAAGAAACGTGGATGGAAGCCGTAGTTTGCAAAGAACGGCGTTTCTTTTGTAGAAGCTTGAACTCCATTGTTGTAGGCAAACTCAGACAGTGGTAACAGAGAAGCCCAATTGTCCTGTTGATAGTTTACATAACAGCGAAGATACTGCTCCAAAGTGGCATTGGTGCGCTCCGTTTGCCCATCTGTTTGGGGATGATGAGCTGAAGATAAGCGAGAGTCTATGCCCAATAGTTTTTGTAGTGCCTTCCAAAAACGAGAGGTGAATTGAGATCCACGGTCTGTGACTAAACTCTTGGGCAATCCATGTAGTCTGAAAACATGTTGAAGAAATAGATCCGCAGTTTCCTTGGCCGTGGGGAGGCCTTCGCAGGGAATGAAATGGGCTAACTTGGTGAATAGGTCCACCACCACTAAGATCGTGGTGAATCCACAGGAAGGTGGTAGGTCAGTGATGAAATCCGCGGAAATTATTTCCCATGGGCGAGATGGGGTAGGAAGGGGGTGTAAAAGCCCTGAGGGCTTCTCCCTTCGTATCTTGGAGCGCTGGCATACTGGGCAGGTGTTGACATATTTTTCCACATCCTTGCGGATCTTGGGCCACCAAAAATCCCTTAGGATCAAATGCATAGTTTTAAATAGTCCGAAGTGTCCTGCTGGTTTGCAGTCATGACACAGACGAAGCGCTTTTTCCCTGCCCGGTCCGGGTGGGATATAAACATGATTTCTATAGCAGAGCAGCCCATCTTTAAGCGAAAAGGGGAAATGCAGACCTTGGCGAAGTTGGTCCTGCGCCCAGGCATCTGCTTGCTGACTAGCCCTGATTTCTTGAGCACATATGGGTCCTGGAGTAGGGGAAGTTGAACCAATGGGAATGGATTTGGTGTTCCCCACCGTGAGCGTGGCAAAGTTCTCAGGTTGTAGCAGTTGGGATTCAAAGGTCTCCTTGCGTCCTGCAGCGTATTCCGGTTTACGTGACAGGGCGTCTGCTTGCTTGGTTTGGGCTGGGGTCACATAATGGATCTGGAAGTTGAAACGTTCAAAGAATAAAGCCCAACGTTGCTGCCTCTGATTTAGTTTGCGGGCAGTTCTTAGATGTTCTAGATTACGATGATCAGTGTGGACTTCAATGGGAAATTTGGCCCCTTCTAGCCAATGTCTCCAAGTTTCAAAGGCTGCCTTTATGGCCAGTAGTTCTTTTTCCCAAATGGTGTAATTCCTCTCTGGTGTGGTTAGTTGACGAGAATAAAAGGCACAGGGGTGGAGGTGATCTCCCACCGGTTGTAAGAGTACAGCCCCAATTGCCACATCAGAGGCGTCCGCTTGCACCACAAAAGGGGTTCCAGGATTTGGGTGCTGTAGAATTGGCTGGGAGGTGAATAGTTTCTTTAGTTGCTGGAACCCTTTCTCTGCTTGATCAGTCCAGCGGAAAGGCTGCTTTCCACGGATGCAGCTAGTGATGGGGTCGGACCAGCGGGCAAAATCTGGAATGAACTTGCGGTAGTAGTTCGCGAACCCCAAGAAACGCTGCACCTCTTTCTTGTTAGTTGGCGCCCGCCATTCCAATACTGCTGAAACTTTGGCTGGATCCATGGAAAGCCCTAGAGGCGAGATGCGGTAACCAAGGAAATCTACCTCTTGTAGATCAAAAGCGCATTTTTCCAGCTTGGCATAAAGTCCATGATCCCGCAATCGTTGTAACACCATTTTGACGTGGTTCTCATGTTCTGATTGTGATCTGGAAAACACCAAAAAATCGTCCAGGTAGATTATCAAGAACCTGTCTAGATAGTCCTGAAAAATGTCATTGACAAAATGCTGGAACGTTGCGGGGGCTCCGCATAAACCGAAATTCATAACTCGGGACTCAAATAATCCGAATTTGGTCTGGAAGGCGGTCTTCCACTCGTCCCCTTCCCTGATGCGAACTAAGTTGTAAGCCCCCCGAAGATCCAGCTTGGTGTAAACCTTGGCTCCTCGAAGCCGATCCAGTAGATCCGAGATTAAGGGCAGGGGATAGCTGTTCCGCTTGGTGATATTGTTCAATGCTCTGTAGTCCACCACCAAGCGTAGTTCCCCTGACTTCTTCTTCACAAACATCACTGGGGAGGCGGCTGGGGATTGAGAGGGTCTGATGAATCCCTTGCGAAGGTTTGTCTCTAGGAATTCCCTGAGAGCTTCTTGCTCTGGTTCAGTCAGGGAGTAGAGATGCCCTCGCGGGATCGGGGCCCCCTCCACCAAGTCAATGGCACAGTCATAAGGTCTATGTGGGGGTAATTTTTCGGCTTCTTTCTCATTGAATACATCCCAATACTCGGAGTACTTCTTTGGCAAGGTGATGATGGGCTCGGTGTCTGTGGCATGGCATACCTTGGCTACGAGGCAATGGTTTTGGCAATACGGTGAAGCAAACTGCAGTTCTCTGTTGGACCAGGAGATGTTAGGGTCGTGGAGAGTCAGCCATGGAATTCCCAAAATCACAGGGAAATGGGGGACCTCGGTAACAAAGAAGGAAATCTCTTCCATATGTTCCCTTATCCACATCCTGGTGGGTTCCGACCACTGACTTACGGGGCCCGTCTTGAGGGGACGGCCGTCTATGGCTTGCACCACACGGGCATTCTTGAAATCATGATATTGTAATCCCAGAGAGTCGGCATACTCTCTATCGATGAAATTGTTGGTAGCTCCAGAGTCTATCATGGCGTGGATCATGACGGGTCCCCTTTTTGCTGACCATAATGTGACCACGAGAAGGAACAGGACCCCGGTTGGCGGCTCTTGGATGGATTTTTTGACCGGGTTGGCGAGCCTCTCTACACCCGGTCGTTGGCTTCCCCCGCCGGCTGTGTGCCAGTCGGCTCAGACGCCTTCGTCTCCGTGGAGGACGCCGCCGCAAGACGGGCGGCAGGCTTCCCTTTGGCTGGGCACTCTCTGGCGAAGTGGCCCCCGTTCCCGCAGTACCAGCAGAGGTTTAAACGTTGACGACGGGCCTTCTCGGCGGCATCTAGTCTGGGACGCACATTGCCCAACTGCATCGGCACCTCCTCGCCTCCTCTGGGGTATGGGGTTGGCGGTGGGGGTCTCCACACCGGACGTGGCTGAACGCTGGCGGGAGCGGGGGGTTTTGCCCCGGCTCTACTGCCCTGGCCTCGAACCCACTGTTTCCTGTTGGCAATCATGACTTCAGCCCGTAAACATTGATCAATGAGTGCCTCGAGGGTCTGGGGAGGATCCACCTTGGAGATTTCTTCCAGCATTTCAATGTTGAGACCCTCCCGGAATTGTCCCCTGAGGGCTACATCGTTCCAGCCGGTGTTGTGGGCCAGCACTCGGAACTCGGCTATATACTGAGACATAGGTCTGTCTCCTTGGAAAAGGCGACGGAGTTTGTGACCGGCTGCCTCCAAATTGTCCTCGATTCCCCAAGTCTCCTTGAGGTGGTCCAAGAAGTGTTGCGCTGATCTTAGGTGTGGAGAGGCTTGGTCGAACAGTGCCGTCGCCCAGCTGGCCGCTGGCCCGTCTAGAAGACTGTAAACCCATGCCACTTTGATGTCTTCTTGGGGAAACTCGGCAGCACGGGCCTCCAGATAAGCTTGACATTGGCGACGGAAGACATGAACCTTAGAAGCTTCTCCAGTAAACTTGGTTGGCAACGCCATGGCCGGAAGACGAACTCCGCGTTCCTTCAAACCCCTTATTTCTCCATCCTGTGCATTGAGCTTATCACGGATTCGGTCCACCTCTTCCTTGTCGATGGTGTAGGTAATCGGCTGGCCGCTCGGCCCAGGTACGACTCCGGTAGACATTCTGGCCGAGGTTAATTGGTGCTTAGGGTGGCGGAGTCAAACTGTCACGACCCAGGCTGCAGAGCACCAATAACCATACACAGAGGCCAGAATCTATCTAATATCTTTATTGAAGGAATATATAAAGTTAATAAAAACAAGTGTAGAAAATAGTTCAGAATTAGACCTTTCAGGAAAGGTCAGAATTAGTCCAAAAAAGCAATGTCCAATAAGAAATATTAAGGTCCAAAGTTGTAATCCAATAACCGAAACACTCACTTTGCCAAGCAAAGTGAGGGGAGATGACAAGGTCCTTTAGTCCATGAAACTTGAGCGAGGCTAGGAAATAACTTGATACTTGAAACAAGGCTTGAACGTGGAACAAGGGAACTAAGAACAAGAACAAGGTCCGTGGAATAACTTGATAAATCCGTGGAACAAGGCAAGGATTGATCCTGGGAAACAAGGCAAAGTCCGTAGATAAACAAGGCTGGGAAGCAAGGCGAAGGCTGGATAGCAAGGCAAGGCTTGAGCAGGAGCGAGGCTTGAATCGGAGCGCGCTGTCCAGAACAACTCGCTCCGAAGGCTGACGAATTGACTCCGCGAAGTTACTACGCGGGTAAAACACCTAAATAGAGTCTAGCTTTCCCGCCGAAGCCGTTCTCTGGGAATCAGAACCGAAAGCTAACTCTGAGACCAGATGTGAGACTCCCCAAAGATTCTCACGAGAAGCAGTCTTAATTGGCCACATTCTTAGCTGCAATCCTCGCACTCCTGCGCGAAGCTGAATCCAAACTTCTCTGTTGTTTACAAAACTCCCGGCGCAAGAATACGGGAGAAGTAGGCTCTGGGCTTGTTTGACATACTTCTGGGAGACAACTTTCTTGCAGGTGCAAGGTTCCCAGATCTGCCTGGGAAAGATCTGGCTGAGAGGAATCCAGTTCAGACTGGGAAGGTAAAAAACCCAAGTTTTCATCTTCATCAGGAATTACAATGTCCTGAGCAGGACTACAAGGCCCATGGGTCATCACACTATGATAGTAAAAGCGGAAAACTATGTATGCCATCCTGAGCTGCTTGAAGGGATGCTTAGAGTTTTTGGACATCAAGTGTTCTTCTTTTTCCACAATAACAAAGTAGCACTCTTTACACAAGTCCTTAAAGGCAGAACTTTATAGGTATGTATGTGCTTACTGCTTTGAAGTTCCACAGACAGAGTACCACTAAAGTTTTTCCACTGTGTTTTTAATGTGGGTGGTATGGGATTTTATTTTATTGAAGCACCTTTTGAAAGGCATACTCTGACTCAGAGGATTTATGGAAACTGCTGTGCTTACCATTCGTATAAAGTAGAGCAATTTGTGCTGCCTCCTACCACCCATTTAACATTTTCTTTTTCCCTTTCACATGCCTTTTAAAAATGCAGCCATTATATGGGGTTAAAAAAGTGCAATAGGAAAAAAAATTCCACTTGCTCCATAACTTTTCAACTCTAAATATAGTTTTATCTTGAGAAAGGTTCAGAAGAGACTTTTGATCTGCAAAGTCTACCTTTTTGATGGTTGCTGTTTTATATCAGCACTGGATTGCATCTCCTAATCTTATATTTGTTAACTATGTTTGTAGAACAAGTCCATAACAGCTGAAATTTTATTTTGATGCATACAAGGCCTAACAGACTGATGTATATATTAAGGTTTTTCCTAACTTAGAAAGAAAGCAGCTTTGAATTCTCTATAAACTGTGGCGCCTGTCATATAATCCAGATTATCAAAGCTATATTGTCATAATCCAGTTCAAAGGAGATAATCAGGATTTTATATGGCAGTTTAGAAGGTGCCTAACCTCCTCCCCCAAAAAAGAAACCCTGTTTAATCACCAATATGGTAAACTGAACAATACTGTTCGAAGGAATGATATACAGTGTTCCCTCACTACTTTGCAGTTCACTTTTCACAGATTCGCTGTTTTGCAGATTTTCAATAAACTCTAAAAGACTATTATAAATCATTAAAAAATTACAATTTACAGCCTAAGGAAGGGAGGAAGGAGAAGCTGAAAGGAGAGAAAAGGAGCCCAAGCAGCAATGGGAGGAGAAGGAGGTGATTTATCAACACACAGTTGGTTGATAAAGACTTAAAATAGTGTATAACTACTAAAATAATGTATAAATATTAAAATAAATATAGTGTCCCTACTTCGTGAATTTTTACTTATTGCGGGTGGTTCTGGAACATAACCCCAGCGATAAGTGAGGGAACACTGTACACTGGTAGGACAAATTAGGCTTTTCTCATAGATGTGTGTGAGCCACTTTCTAGTGATGTAGACCTACGTGTCTCTCAGTGAGGCAGACTGTCTATATGTTTTTTTCACTCAGTAGGAAGTTAATTCAGATGGCATATATGGAGCCAATTGGCCATGCAGTTTGAACATAGACCAGGATGATTGAATGCTATGTTGTTCTCCATGAACCAATATGGCCTTGCAATCATTGGACTTCAGTCACATCATCTCTAGCCATCCTAGACAATTCTGTGAATGGTAACTGCTGAAATTGCAGTCTGACATTTTATGAGGAGTCCACATCCTCCTTCTCTATCTTTAACAACAACATAGATATTATTTAGGCCCCTTCTGCACTGCCATATAAAATGCTGTTATTGGGTAGAATTTACAGAAAATAAACCTAATCAATATTGTAATTCATATGTACCATGTACAGTAGTCTCACTTATCCAACATAAGCAGGCCTGCAGAACCTTGGATAAGTGAAAATATTGGATAATCTGGAGGGATTAAGGAAAAGCCTATTAAATATCAAATTACATTATGATTTTACCATTATCCATAATTCCAAAATACTGGATATCTTATTATGTACATGTATACATATATAGGAAGTCCCTGAGTTTACAAACAACTCACAGTTACAAACGTGTGGGGGGGAGGGGAGAGAGAGAGAGAGTCAGAGACAACAGGAAGGAAGAGAAAAATCCAGCCAGGAAAGGAAATGAAGTCCTGAAAGAGTACACATGGGAAGGTGCCTTCTCAGAAGCTGTAACACTAATCCTTGTTTCCATAACAAGCCAATTTTTTCAAAATCCAATTCTCACAGGGACAGAAAGTGATGTAAATTCTTCTGAACAGGGACACAGACAGCAAAACAAACACCACAGGGGTGTTAACCCTTCCCTATGCTGTACAAAGCGCTCTCTCTCTCTCTCTCTCTCTCTCTCTCTCTCTCTCTCTATATATATATATATATATATATATATATATATACTCTCTCTCTCTCATCTCTTCTTCATCTTCTTCATCTTAGGCGATCTCTCGTAGTTCTAGGACGATTGTCTTCCATCTGTGGGGTCTTGGGGGTGGTTTCTTAGGTGGCTGAAGAGACCTATTCTTGATCTGCATGTTCTCCCGCAGTGAGGACATTGGTTTCCAGGTGGAAGGCGGTCCCGGTCAGGGTTAGCTTGACACGCCTTTCTCTTGGCATGTTTCTTCCTTAAGCCCTCTATTTGTGCTTCTTCGAACTCCGCAGCACTGCTGGTCACAGCTGACCTCCAATTAGAGCACTCAAGGGCCAGGGCTTCCCAGTTCTCAATGTCTCTGCCACAGTTTTTAAGGTTGGCTTTAAGCCCATCTTTAAATATCTTTTTCTGCCCACCAACATTACGTTTCCCGTTCTTGAGTTCGGAGTAGAATAACTGCTTTGGGAGACAGTAATCGGGCATTCGGACAACGTGGCCAGTCCAGCAGAGTTGATGGCATAGGAGCATTGCTTCAGTGCTGGTGGTCTTTGCTTCTTCCAGCACTCTGACATTTGTCCGCCTGTCTTCCCAAGAGATTTGCAGGATTTTTCTGAGGCAACGCTGATGGAAACGCTCTAGGAGTTGAGTGTGACGTCTGTAGACTGTCCACGTTTCGCAGGCATACAGCAGGGTTGGGAGGACAATGGCTTTGTAAACAAGCACCTTAGTATCTCTACGGACACTACAGACACTCTCTGCTTCATGCGGAAAAATGCTGCACTCGCAGAGCTCAGGCAGTGTTGTATTTCAGTGTTGATGTTGACTTTTGTGGAGAGGTGGCTGCCAAGGTAGCAGAAATGGTCAACATTTTCTAATGTTACATCATTAAGCTGTATTCCTGACATTGCAGAGGGATTAGCTGGTGTCTGTTGTAAGAGCACTTTGGTTTTCTCGATGTTCAATGAGAGGCCGAGCTTCTCGTATGTTTCTGCAAAGGTGTTTAGAGTGGCTTGTAGGTGGTCTTCTGAGTGCGCACACACTACATTGTCATCGGCATATTGGAGTTCTATAATAGATGTTGTGGTGACCTTGGTTTTGGCTTTCAGTCTGCTGAGGTTAAATAGCTTGCCATCTGTCCAATAGATGATTTCCACTCCAGTGGGAAGCTTCCCATCAACAAGGTGAAGTATCATAGCGATGAAGATGGAAAATAAGGTAGGGGCAATAACACATCCTTGCTTGACACCTGATTCCACCTTAAATGAGTCACTTTGGGAGCCGTTGCTGTCCAAGACCGTTGCCATCATGTCATCATGGAGGAGGCGAAGGATGTTCACAAATTTGTCAGGGCACCCGATTTTTTTTGAGAACGCTGCGATTCACTGTGTCGATTGCCTTTGCAAAGTCAATGAATGCCATGTACAGAGGTTGGTTTTGTTCCCTGCATTTTTCTTGGAGCTGTCGTGCAGTGAAGATCATGTCCACTGTTCCTCTGGAGGGAAGGAAGCCGTTCTGGGATTCTGGGAAGGTGTCTTCTGAAACAGGGAGAAGGCGGTTGAAGTCTGCTGGGATTTTCTCGGTCACCCACATCTTTTCAATGAGCTGGTGAAGTTGTTGTATCAGCTCAGGTCCACCCTCTTTGAAGGTTTCAGCAGGGATCCCATCAGGTCCGCTGGCTTTGTTGTTTTTTTGTTGGCTGATGGCATTGCTGACTTCTTCCAAACTAGGCAGTGCTGCAAGCTCATCCCTGATTTGTTGTTGCGGGATTTGTGAGAGAACCTCTTCAGCCACATTGGAGCTGCGATTCAGCAGGTTCTGGTAGTACTCTTTCCAACGTAGTGCAATTGATGTTCTGTCCTTCAGAAGTTTGGTTCCATCTGATGAGCGTAGAGGTCGTATGCCATGGTTTCTTGTCCATAGATTATTTTTGTGGCTTTGAAAAATCCCTGAGCATCATGGGTATCTGCAAAGTGGATTTCTTCAGCCTTCTTTGGCCACCAGATGTTCTTGAGTTCTCTGGTCCTTCTTTGGACCTCAGCTTTTGCACTGGCATGGATCTTTTTCTTAGCAGCACAGTTGATGTCTCTCTGCCATGTTTGGAAGGCTTTCCTTTTGTTATCAATTAGCTGTTGGATCTCTTTCTCGTTATCATCAAACCAGTCTTGATGTTTCTTAGTTTGGTATCCAATGGTTTCTTCGCAGGCTGTGATGATGGAAATCTTTAGTTTGTTCCAATGTTCCTCAACATTTTTGGGGTGTTCTGTGGGTAGATGATCCTTGAGTGTTGTTTGGAGAAGGGCTCGTTTGAAGGGTTCCTGAAGTACTTGGGTGTTCATTTTGCGCCTTATTTTTCTTCCTTGGAGTCTGCGTTTGGGGGCGATCTTGATAGCCATCGTGGATCGGATTAATCTGTGGTCTGTCCAGCAGTCATCAGCACCTGTCATGGCTCTTGTGAGAAGCACATCGCAGCAGTCTCTGGCACGTGTAATTAGAAGAGGTGCCAATGCTTTGACCAAGGTGCCTCCATGATGCCTTGAGCTTGTTTTTCTGGCGGAAAAGTGTGTTGGTGATGAAAAGGTTGTGCTCTCCACATTTGGTGAGAAGCAAGATGCCGTTTGAGTTGCTGTTTCCGACCCCGTCTTTTCCTATGATCCCTGGCCACAGATTGGAGTCCCATCCGACTCTTGCATTAAAGTCCCCCAGGAGGATGATTTTGTCCTCCTTAGGTATCTCCGATAGGATGGTGTCCAGCTGACAATAAAAAAATTTCCTTAATGTCTTCATCAGCATCTAGTGTTGGTGCATAGGCACTTATAATGGTTGCCTGTTGGTTTTTGGCAAGGTTAATTCGGAGGATTGAGAGTCGTTCGTTAATGCCAGTGGGTGCTTCAGTCAGGTGCTTCAACAGGTCATTTCTGATAGCAAAGCCAACTCCGTGTATTCTTTGCTCTTCTTCAGGTAATCCCTTCCAGAAGGTGTAGCCTCCTTTTTCTTCCTTCAGCTGACCCTCTCCTGCTCTCCGGGTCTGCTGAAGCGCTGCTATGTCGATGTTAAAGCGTCCCAACTCCTTTGCAATGATAGCAGTCCTGCGTTCGGGGCATTCGCTGTCAGTGTTATCCAACAGTGTCCGTACGTTCCATGTTCCAAAGTTCAATTCTCTTTTTTGGCCACAGAATGGTGACCCCTCTGGACGCGGCAGTCCAGTCAGGGATAAGAGAGGCAGAGTATGTTTAGGGCACCTTTTCTAGCCCCTTCCCCATGAGGGGTGAGCAGAGCAGATCCTAAAAAGGGCTGCTCAGTCATGGATACAGCTGCCAGACTACTCAACTGCCTCGGACCTTGAGGTAGAATGACTTGAGTCCATATCCACCGCCCATGTGCCACACACACACACACACACTGTATATATATTTGGCTGGAGTTACACTTAAACCCTATTCTGATTTAAATACAAATTCAGCTTAAGAACAAACCTACAAATCCTCTCTTGTTCGTAACTTGGGGGCTGCCTGTACAGATATTGCAAAATCCAAAATTCTTCTGGTTCCTAGCATTTCAGATAAAATATACTCAATCTACATTCATATTTAATCAGAGAAATATGCACAGTTGGTACGTGAAAATAATTTGTAATGGAGTTTCTAAAGTGTATTTGGTTAATTTAATCTATATATATAAAAGAATCGCGGCACCGGACAAAATAACAAAACTAATCACCCCACAACCTCGAAAATTGACAGCACAACCCCTTTTTATCCAATTCCTGCCAGTTAGAAGGCTAAGCTCCGCCCACTTGGTCTCCTAGCAACCCACTCACCCCAGGGGACAGGCAGAGTTAGGCCTCACTTAGGCCTCTTCCACACGGCCTATAAAATACAGATTATCTGATTTTAACTGGATTATATGGCAGTGTAGACTCAAGACCCTTCCACACAACTATATAACCCATTTATAATCTTATATTATCTGCTTTGAACTGGATTCTCTTGAGTCCACACTGCCATATAATCCACTTCAGTGTACATTTTATACAGCTGTGTAGAAGGGGCCTCATATAATCTAGTTCTAGGCAGATAATATAAGATTATAAATATACAGTACAGTCTCACTTATCCAACATAAACAGGCCGGCAGAACGTAAGTGAATATGTTGAATAATAAGAAGGGATTCAGGAAAAGCCGATTAAACATCAAACTAGGTAATCATTATACAAATTAAGCACCAATACATCATGTTATACAACAAATTTGACAGAAAAAGTAGTTCCATGCGCAGTAATGCTATGTAGTAATTACTGTATTTACAAATTTACCACCAAAATATCACAATGAATTTAAAACATTGACTACTAAAAGGCAGACTGCATTGGATAATCCAGAACATTGGATAAGCAAATGTTGGATAAGTGAGATTCTACTGTAATATGAAATAATTACTATGGTAGAGTAATACAGAACAATATAATCTCTAAAACCAGGACAGTAAATAAAGAGCAACACTCTGAAAGCAGGGAAATTGGGAATTCCACAAAGGAAACAATCAGGACCAGCTAACACCTCCCAAAAAAGGATTCTTCCACAAAGGAAGCTGAGAAGGGAGTGAAGCAGTGTGTGTTACCAAAAGCATTATTATTACTATTATTATTATTATTATTATTATTATTATTATTATTATTATTGTGTTGCTGTGAACTGTGAAAATGAATACAATCTGGCTCTAAGTATGCAAAAACACTAAAATTAGAATATATAAAAATCACTGTGGTATAATAAAAACAGAACAATACAATCTCTAAAATCAGAACACTAAAGAACAACACTCTGAAAACGGGAATTCCACACAGGAAACAATCAGGGCCAGCTAACACCTCCCAACAAAAAATTCAGGGAGGAAGTAGCCAGGCTTTAAAGCTGCAAGGCCATTACATGCTAATCATTTTGCCTAATTGCAGCATTCATACTTGCCTCCAACAGACAAAAAAAAAACAATCAGAAATATTGTATATTCACAACCTTTAGGAAATATTATCCCCTGATGGCGCAACATGTTAAAGTGCTGAGCTGTTGAACTTCTGGACCGAAAGGTCACAGGTTTGAATTGGGGGAGCGGAGAGAGCCCCCACTGTTAGCCCCACTTTCTGCCAACCCTAAAGTTCAAAACTGGTGGTGGCGCAGTGTGTTAAAGCGCTGAGCTGCTGAACTTGCAGACCGAAAGGTCCTAGGTTCAAATCCCAGAAACGGAATGAGCTCCCGCTGTTAGCCCCAGCTCCTGCCAACCTAGCAGTTCGAAAACATGCAAATGTGAGTAGATCAATAGGTACCACTCGGCGGGAAGGTAACGGCGCTCCATGCAGTCATGCCGGCCACATGACCTTGGAGGTGTCTACTGACAACGCCGGCTCTTCGGCTTAGAAATGGAGATGAGCACCAACCCCCAGAGTCGGTCACGACTGGACTTAATGTCAGGAGAAAACCTTTACCCTTTACCTTAACTACCACCAATTCCTCAATACTTTATTTCCCATACCACCATACTTCGCCACAGCAACGCGTGGCCGGGCACAGCTAGTAACCATATAAACAAGCTGAAATAGGTTACCCTGAATGCTTTTCTCACTTTGAACTTATTGCTTGAAAATAGAGCATTGTATCTGAACTTTCCATTTGAAATATTTTGATGAGCATTATGTAGTCCTTTCACATCATTCTTTGAAGTTATAGTTACTGCATACGCATGAAAATGTTAGGCCAGTAGAAATCTCTCAAAGCCACACATGATGAAATTTAACAACTTTTACATATGCCTGTTCTCTTTAGTGTTATTCAGTATCAGTGGCAATGCCATACAATGATTCCTAGAAAATGATTATACTGTATAGTGATCATACCACAAGTTAGCAAATAACTTGTGATATGACCTTGTTGGTTGGATGGTTTTGTTTTCTGAAATCTATGAGTTTCTTTTTTCAAATAAACCACATATTTATGTAATGTTTAGAAAACCAAAGTATCTGTAACTTGGCCCTTATGCTGCTCAGTGGAATTCTAGAACAATCCAACTGGAAAACAGCTTAACCAGGATGCCCAAGACCTCGTTCCATCTGATTTCACTTTGCTTTCCTTTTGCCTGGAGTAAAATCTTACAATGTTCTGAAGCTTGCAATGTGTTGTTAAAATACTTAAATGAAGAGTTCAGGTAGCACAGATGCCAAGACTGCAGTGCTATGCACAATTACCTGGGAGCAATCACCATTTAATGTAGTAGACTTGCTTCTAACCAAAGATGCACAGAATGGTGATAAAACAATATTAACTAAGAGACTTTTGTTAGAATTTTTTTTCTGAGACAGAAATTCACTGGCTTAGGCACTCGATACTAAACCTAACCTAACTCCCCCACAACCTCTATTTAAAAAAATAAGTATAATATTAGGTTTTCTTGGGTATAATATTACAGATGTAATATTGGAGTATCTTGTTGTGAAATGTACCATATAAATATTATATAACATGAATATTTTTGATCCAGTAAAATGTATCATCTCCCACCATTGTGCCTGAGACTGAACAGGTCAAGGTTGCCCAGATTAAATGCGTTACATGTCATAATAAAACGAGAAACAGCCAATGAAGTAACTAAATAAAAAGCATCAAAAGTATTCAATAAAATGTTGGTGCCTTCAAGTCATTTGTGGCTCATGGCTACCCTATAGTAAATCTAGCATAGTATTTATTTGACAAGATTGGTTCAGAGCGGGTTTGCCTTTTCCTTCCTCTGAAATTGAGAGAGTCTTGTCCAAGGTCACCCTGAGAGTTTCCATGGTTGAATAGGGATTTGGACTCAGGTCTCCGACAGTCAAAATTCAGTTCTCAAACCATTACACCATACCCACTGTATTTAAAATGAGAAATAACCAATGTCATTAATAATTAAGACAATTGTCAGTACAAGTGGGTCTTCATATGATGGCAGAAACGTCATCCATTTCTTCATCATCTCCCATCATCTCAAGGGAGAGAGCCACTGAACCAATATCAACTCAGCAAAGAAGTGATATTGAGCACAATGTGAGGGATCTGTTCCAGGACCCTTCATATAATATGATTTTCACATATGACCCGGAACCTTATTTCTTATATGAAATGAATGATGTCTTGAGCTTCCAGCTGATGCATACCATAAAACAAACTGGAAGACCTACAGACGTGTTCTCTTTAGTCCTCAGGTGGGTTTATGTGGTCATCTTCCAACAGAACCTCTAGAAATGGACGATAGGATCATTCAGGAAGTCTAGAACACTTCTCTGGGCTTCACTAAGTCCTGCAGTGCAATTCTATGATACTCAAAGTTCTTTGTGTATTACAAAAATGGTATTCAACGTCAGTGTTTGAATAAAAAGGGAAATCAGGCTGTCGGAGCAAATTGTGAAAAGAATAAGAAAAAATGAAGAAAATTTGGGGAAAGCCTGGAAGTAAAAAAATTGCTTTCGTGCATTATCACACAATATCTGAAAGAGTAGGCAACTTAGTGAGAACCTGGAGCTCTGTCTGAGCAGTTTAAAGGCTCCTCCCCTAAACTACAAGAATTCTGCAAGAAGCAGCCACAGGATTTCAGATGGGGTGCATACTCTTTGCTTACTCTTTAAGCCAGAGGTCCTCAAACTACAGCCCATGGGCCACATGCGGCCTGCCAAAAACATTTATCTGGCCCGCCGGGTGTTTTTGCCACTGCTGCCTATCCTGCTTAGCAGCCTACGCTTCCTGGGCATGCAGTGTGCATGTGTGGGATGTGTGCTGCACTCTCCGACTCCCCTCCTCTCTGTTTCTTGAAGAGGAGCCTGCTTGCCATTCTCCTCTTCCGCTCCTTCCTTCTCTTCCAAAGTGGCAGTAGCGCGACTGCAGGCTAAGCGTCGTCCTCTTCCTCTCCCTCCTTCTTTTCTTCCAAAGCAGCGCTGTCACCACTGCTTTGGATGAGGAGGAAGGAGAGGAAGAAGAGAATGCTCAGTCTACAGCCGCACTGTCTCTGCTGCTGCTTTGGAAGAGAAGGAAGGAGAGGAAAAAGAGGAGAACGGTGAGCAGGCTCCTAAAGTCCTTCCCCTGCCTGCTGCTTCAGTCATCAAAACAAACATTGTGTTTGAAGGCTTTCATGGCCAGAATCAATGGGTTGCTGTGAGTTTTCCGGTCTGTCTGGCCATGTTCTAAAAGCATTCTCTCCTGACATTTCACCCACCTCAATGGCAAGCATCCTCAGAGACTGTGAGGTCTGTTGGAAACTAGACAAGGGAAGTTTATATATCTGTGGAAGGTCCAGGGTGGGAGAAAAAACTCTTCTCTGTTAGAGGCCAGTATGAATGGTGCAATTAATCACCTTGATTAGTATTGAAATGCCTTGCAGCTTCAAGGCCTGGCTGCTTCCTGCCCGGGGGATCCTTTGTTGGTAAGTGTTAGCCAACCCTGATTGTTTCATATCTGGAATTCCCCTGTTTTTTGAATGTTGCTCTTTATTTCCTCTCCTGATTTTAGAGTTTTTTTAAATATTGGTACCCAGATTTTGTTCATTTTCATGGTTTCCACATGTATGTAGATTTCAGTGGCTTCTCTGTGTAATCTGACATAGTGATTGTTAGAGTGGTCCAGCATTTCTGCGTTCTCAAATCATATGCTTAAGCAAGGCTAGGAAGTAAACTTGATTCTTGGAACACTAGGCTTAATTCAAGGCAACAAGAAACGAGGAGCAAGAACAGGATCCGTGGTAAATTCGTGGCGAGGTCCGGAAAGCAAGGCAAGGTCCGTGGAGCAAGGCAAGGTCCTGGGAAGCAAGGCAAGGCTGGAAACGGGAGCAAAGGACTTGAACGCGGGAGTAGCGTAGTCCACACACAACCTACTCCCGAAGCTGACGAATTGACTCCGCAAGATTCCTACGTGGGCAAAACACCTAAATAGGGTCTCGTTTTCCCGCCAAAGAACAATTCTCTGGGGAACCAGAACCGAAAGCCATTCTCTGTGTCCAGATGCATGACTCCCTAAAGATTCCCATGGGAAGCAGGCTTAATCAGCTGAATGCCTGGCAGCAATCCTAGCGCTCCTGCGAGACGCCTCCTGAGCGCCTTTCTGTTGTTTATAATAATCACGGCGAGAAAATGGGGGAGATTTCGGCTCAAGGCTTGTTTGGCAGACTTCTGGAAGGCAAATCTCCTGCAGGTGCAAGGGCTCCAATTCTGGCTGAAAAAGCTCCAATTCTGGCTGAAACGGTGGGAAACCTAAGTTTTCCTCTTCATCTGTCACAACAGTGCTAGGAACGGGACTACATGGCCCATGAGTCATCACATGCTGTGTTCATCAAGTTCTTTGCTATGGCTGACTTCTCTGGTTGAGTTAGTCTGCGTTGCCTTTCATGTTCCTTGATTCATGCCTAGGCAATGCTGTTGTGTTTGATGGTACCTATGTAGGCTTGTTCACAGCTGCATGGTATACAGTAGACTCCTGCAGAGGTGAGAGGATCCCTCTTATCCTTTGCTGAACATAGCATTTGTTGGACTTTCTTAGTGGGTCTGTAGATAGTTTGTAGGTTGTGTTTCTTCGTCAGCTTCCCTATGTGGACAAATATTGTATTTGTTCCCATTTTGTTCTTTTTTAACTTCAAAATAAGATATATGCAGTATGCATAGGAATTTGTTCATCGTTGTTTTTTTAAAAACTATAGTCCGGCTCTCCAACGGTCTGAGGGAACGGGACCCCTGTTTAAAAAGTTTGAGGACCTCTGCTTTAAGCTCTGATGTGATACTAGCAATTTAAAACATAAAACATTTATGTTGACTACTTAGCCTGAAAGGAAATTGTTAATATTATCTATTTGTATAAAATGTTGGGATCTTTATATTATGTGGCA
Organism: Anolis carolinensis; assembly: GCF_035594765.1. Classification (NCBI taxonomy): domain Eukaryota; kingdom Metazoa; phylum Chordata; class Lepidosauria; order Squamata; family Anolidae; genus Anolis; species Anolis carolinensis. The sequence goes on from NC_085841.1 coordinate 318,911,617, forward strand.
TCGTCGTAAAGATTAACTATACCTATTTCAATGAATGAGTGGAATGTTGTCCAGCATTAGTCTCATTTCTACTCCCAAGTTAAGACCCTGATATTTATAACAAAGTTTTTGAGTCCATTAGTTCCACTAGCAGGGGGTAACTGTTACTGGTGGTAACAGTAAAAGCGAGAATTGAACTGACTTTTTTTGTTGTTTATAGTTTTCTTCATTGTTTTATTGAATGCATCCCACTTTGAGACCTGTTAATATAGGACTTAGAAATATTTTATTAAATAAAGAACACAAAATAATGATCAAATTCTATATTTAAAATCCTGATGCTTTAGCACACAAGTACCCATTATGATGTCATAAGTGTTTATTATTTTAAAATGTACTACTGTACATGCTTATTTTCAAGGTTTTCATTTGAAAACATTGCAAATAAGCATGTACAGTAGGTAAACAATTTTCAGATTTCTGATCATTTTGTACTGAGGTTTAATCAGATATCTTGGCTACTGTAAATATCCAAATATGTTTGAGACATTCTAAAAAAAACTATCTTTGAATTAAGTTTATTTATTCATTTTTAAATAATATATTGTTGCGTTTAGCATTGCCATATACAGAAAAAAGAAAATTCCTTGGATTTTAGCTTCTGATTTCTCATTCATTGCTTGACAATTGCATTCCAACATGTTTAACGGAGCCTTTAATATAAGTGCCGCTTGTCGCTCCAGAACTGTGCTGAAATTACAAAATATGGATCATGTTTCCTGCATCTATTTTCTCTGTATTCAAGATTAGATATGCTATGTACTATTTTCTTGCTATGGAATTAATAGTAAACTTCTTGAATATAGACCAAGGCATATTATATGGATAATAATAGTACATGTAAATCTTAACTATCAATTCCTGTTCATTTTAGAATTAACTGGGAATTACCCGTCATACTAAATCTGAAAAGTATCTCGACATATATTACATATATCTGCATAAATTTCCATTTTGACTTACATTGCATAAATTATGTATATTTGCAATTTTTTTCTAGTTATATCTATGTTTGCCTTTTTAAAAAACTAAAAGATTTAAAAATAAGACAGTACAGCTCCTGAGCACTTGACTGAGTGGCTTCTGGTCCTGCTGCAACTCCTTCTAGGGAATGTGCAATGTTGAATTATTCATTCTTGTAAGGGAAAATGAATAATTCAATCAATTTTCTCCCCACTGCCAGTTATCATTGAAAGTGCCAGTTGTCTATGCAGTTTTTGAAGAGGTCTCACATGGGGAGAAAGATTCCAGCATGGATAGGGAGGTTCCTTTGGCCCCACATCAGATGGGCAAAAAGTAATGGTAGATATTTTCCATGAGAATGAAGTGGTTGAGAAAAATATCCTTCCAAGATCTTCAATTGCCATTGCCATCTTACCCATCCTGCACAACATCTGGGGCAGCAAGAGGCAGCCAAGGATCTGGAAGTCTGTAGGTTGTTTTCCTCAAGGTTTTGAATATTATTTCCAACTCTTAATTCTTGCCTTCAATCTAAATGGACTGATCAATTTGGTAGGTTCAAAAATAAAAAGGAACTTATCATTCTTACATTCTTTTAAAGTGATACTTTATAACATAATAGTTATATCAGATGAACTTTTGTAGACGTTCAATTTTTTTTCTTATCTAAAGCTGTTTCCAGATGTACACTATTTCCATGATTTTAGAAATTAATATTGCATTAGAGAGATCCAAACTGTCTGTAAACTGGAGAATTCTGCCCAAGATATTGTGGATTGCAGTTTACATCCTAAATGACAAAGATCTACGATCTCGTATACCAATAAATTCATATGCAGCCCCACCAGCAAAAATATTGAGATAGCATGACACAAACATTACACTATGCTTACCATGTTGTAATTCTGACACAGTTCTAAAGTTCTTCCCTGCTTCCTTGGCAAGTCTTTGGATAAGCTCCTGCAAATTTTCTGTTCCCTTCTTTATCCTGCCATTTCTTTTCTTTCTTGTTCTCATCTTTTTGCTATGATAGACAACATAAGTTAGTCTTTGGATTGAATATGAATATTGTAATAGAGCCAACAAAACCAAAAGCACATCATTAGAACTTACATTACTGTATTATCCAGCATGCAAAATGATCTGAATTAAACTGTGTTTTGTTCATGCCTTCTGCTATACACACCAAAGAAATCTTGTAGCACCTTTGAGACTAAGGAGGAAAGTTGGTAGCATAGGTTTTGTAGACTAAATCAGATGTAAAGTGCCTAGGGACAGAATTGCATACCAGTGATTGAGCAGGTTGTATATGTGAATAGCAATAGAAATGCAAAACTTGTGGCTATGGTGATGAAGTGATACGTTTAATTTTAACAATGGTCACTGGGAACAAAGGTGGAAAGAAAAAAATTACCTAAAGCCAGGATGAATAGATACCTATATGAATAGTGCAAGGAGTTGTTGAAATGTAGTATGATGCTGGCTGGGAACCAGGAAGGAGATGTGATAAACTGAGCAAGAAAACCCTCATGAGGCTGGAGTGCTAACTGATGTTATAACATGTGATGTGTGGCAGGAAATCATTGTCTCTGTTCAAACCACTGATGATTTATTGGAGTATGTGGATGCATTCAAATTCCACTGTTTCTCTTTCCAACCTTTCTTTGCTTTTTTTTTTTTTTTTTGTTCAAGGACTGCTGCTCTGAGATCTGAGATAGAATGCTTGAAGTATTCTTCTACTGGTTTTTATGTATTCCTATTCCTAGTCTGGTTTTATATTTCTTTGTCCTCTGGCACAGAGTATGGCCTGTTTCCCCCATGTAGAGTGCTGAAAAACATTGTGGACAGAGAATGACATACTGTATATCACATTAGAGGATGAGCAAGTGAAAGTAGCTCCAGTATAGTGTGTGATGTGATTAGGACCTGTGATTACTAGGCATGGGTGAATTAATAAGAATCATTGTTAATCATAATAAATTCGTTAATCGTAATAAATCCGAACGGGGTTCTGAGGTGGTTTGGCGCTTCGAATTTAACCTTCCAATTCAAAGCGTTGGCGCCCATGCCTCGGAATACCTTTGGATAACCTTCAGATATATGAGAAAGTGTTTTAATTCAACCAATCTCCTGGCTAGCATTGGGGTTTAAGAGCCCTATAGAAACCAAGCCTGGAGCGTTTTCTCTCCTGGCTATCCAGGAGAGAAAACCCCCTTCCCTTCCTGGTTGGTTTCCACACCCCTCCTCCTTCCACGCTCTGGGGATTTCTTTCACACGTTTTCGTGTGTCTCTTCTTCTCTCCTTCTTTTCTTTCTTTAAGTTTAAAATGCGTGCAGTCGGAGATTTGCAGGCCAATTGCCTGCGCGCTACTGGTGCGACCCACGGTACCTTAAGGTCAATACCAGATCTTTTCGGGCTCTCCTCTTGAGGAGGAGAACCCTTTTGGACCTTCGGCTGACCTCCCAGTTTTGCTGTTCCCCCCTGCCTCAATCTACAGGGGGGAGGGAGCTGCTACTCTACCCAGTCGCCCTCCAGAGTTGGCACTCTCCTCAGAGTCCTAATGTGCCCGTCTGTCCACCATGACCATGCACCTTCCTGGTTGGTTTATATGAGGCTCTTAAACTCTTTGCTATCCAGGAGAGAAAACCCCCTTCCCTTCCTGGTTGGTTTCTATGGGACTCTTAAACCCGCTGCTGTCCAGGAGAGAAAACGCCCTTCCCTTCCTGGCTGGTTTCTATGGGGCTCTTAAACCCACTCCTGAGCATTTTTCTCTCCTGGTTAGAAGCGGGCTAAGCCTCATAGGAAAAAACCCACTCCTGAGCATTTTCCCTCCTGGTTAGAAGCAGTCTAAGCCTTATAGGAAGAAACCCACTCCTGAGCGTTTTCCCTCCTGGTTAGAAGCAGGCCCGTTTTGAGACAACATGGTGTAGTAGTTTAGTGGTTTGAGAGTTGGACTATGATTGTGGCTTGATCCCCAACTCAGCCATAGAAACCCACTGGGTGATCTTGGGCAAGTCACACACTCTCAGCCCCAGAAAACCCAATGAAATAGGAAATAACACGTTCAAACCAGGAACAGATTTCCTCATTCAGAGGCTGATGGCCATCTGTCAGGAGTGATTTGATGGTGTGCTATGATTTCTGTTCCTTGTTGATAAATGTCATTTCCTAATTGGTTCTGTCATAAAAACATGGCAAAACTTTATTACACTGCCAAAACCTTGTATTTGCGCAAGGGACATCGTCCTATTAAAAAATAGCACATTATGGTTTGTTGAGTCTCTGTCCACCAATTTAACAAAGTTTCAGCCACAAAAACAAAGTATTTTACTTTCAAAGTAAATACATCCCAATGAAACAGAAAATAATACTTCCAAACCAGGAACAGATTTTTGTTATTATTAAAAAATATTTTTAATGAGCTAACAGTGGTAAATATGTTCTACCACTGTAGCAAATTTCATTAGGATAGCTCAAAAAATGAGGGAGAGAGAAGCCCCTCAAGTTTACCCATTGACAATAATGTTTTCCTGCATGCGCATCTGCCAGTAACGAGGTATATACGAAGATTCTGAATTTTTGGAAAGTTTCAAATTTTTTGCTTCAAAATTCGGAAATGAATTTAGAAATGAAGTGCCAGCGCCCCCCACTTTCGAAGCAAGAATTGAACTATTTTTTTTTTCATGGATCGCACATGCCTAGTGATTACATTTTCTGAGTCAATGTGTGGGTAAAGCTGGCATCTTGGTTTGTGGCAAGGTCTTGTACCAACTCCGCATCCATGGTGTGGGTCCTCCTATAGGTAAATAACTGTTTGAGAGGCTGTCGATAGGCAAGTAAAGGCCTCCTCCAAAAGTCCTTAAGAGGGCAGTATTATTGTACAAAATACGTTGTAGTACAATAATTACATGTGTGTGTCTAGGGTTCCAATCCTATGGTTTTACCAGGAAATGAAGCTGCCTTTGGCTGTGGATGCAAAGATGATCCTATTGTTCCACCAGAGTAGAGTTGCCACAGATCAGGATATTGTGGTCTTGAGATTTCAGAGCTAAAATCTCAGCCCTAGCATTGTCACAGGGGGCACATTCTATTAATGTCACAAGAGCAAGTCCTGGTGATGTCACTAAGTATAATGCATTAAGCCACAACCACAGCTGCTTGCAGCATGTCATTCAATTAAATTATTAAATTAAAAAGTAATAAATTACAAAATATTTATATAGTTGAAAAGTATTTTTGTATGGTTTAAAATTACATTTTCTTTCTCCAACTTGGTATTTCCAGCTGGGATTTTGCAAGCACTAGTTTTAGCAACCAAGTAGTCTTTCCCAGGAGCCCCCGCTGGTGCAGCAGATTAAACTGCTGAACCAGTGAACTTACTAATTGAAAGGTCAGCAGTTCAAATCCAGAGAGCGAGGTGAGTTCCCGCTATTAGCCGCAGATTCTGCCAACCTAGCAGTTTGAAAACATGCAAATATAAATAGATCAATAGGTACTGCTCTGGCAGGAAGCTAACAGTGCTCCATGCAGTCATGCCGGTCACATGATGTTGGAGGTGTCTATGGACAACGCCGGCTCTTCGGTTTAGAAATAGAGATGAGCACCAACCCCCAGAGTTGGACATGACTAGTCTTAATGCCAGGGGAAAATCTTTACCTTTACTTAATCTTTCCCAAGCAAAACAAACTACTTTTAAAGGATTTCTTTCATTAACTGTCTCCTAATTTTCCTTTTTGCATTTGGATTGTGGAAGTCTCGTTACCTCCCCAAATAATAATCATTATAATCAAGAAAATGCTAGTAATGATCACCAGTGTGGTCGATTCCAACTCTATGATTTCATGTTTTGGGCCTGATGAAATGGTACTGATGATAGTATCTGTGACCAGCAGTATCTTTCCCTACTGAATCATGCTCAAAATGCTGAAAAGCTAATGGCTTCAGTTATCTTTGCCCAGGAGATGTTGGGAAGCAGAAAGAATGAGAGAAACATGGCAATGAGAAAGAAGAAGTCACATAAGTGTAGTTAGAAGATATGAGATTGAGAGAGAAAGAAGATTAGGAAAGAGAGAAAGAAAGGGGACAACAGGAGAAGTCAAATGTAGCCAGGAGAATTGAGGAAAAGAGGAATGAGGATGAGATAAAGAGATGTGAATTATAGAAGGAGGAATAAGAAGAGTGCAACTATGGTATGTAGGGGTGTGCTTGATGACAAAAAAGTGCAGGTTTTGGTCCAATTTTTGGCTGCCTCCATTCTGTTTACTTAAATGGGGGAGGGGTGTACCATTCCATGATCCAGCAGCTGGAAGATCTGGCCCATTGGCGACAATGAGGGAATTTGCAAGGCTCCTCTTTCCATCATTTTTATGGCTATCGAGGCAAAAATAGCCACACTTGGAGGACACATTTGTGAATTTTGCTCCCCTCAAAGCCTGGCCACTTGACACAGCAGCATCACACACAACATGGCCACGCCTCATTAAAATCATAATTATATATTTACGTATTTATTCCAATATATATATATATATATATATATATAGGTGATGGAATCGCGGCACCGAGCAAAACAACAAAGGTAAAGGCCCCCCAACCTCGAAATTTGACAACACAACCCATCATCCATGCCTCTAGGTTGATACAACAAAAAAAGAACCTCCACGGGGCCTTAAAAACCCAGCCGCCAGCCTGGCTGGAAGGCCCCATGGTGGTTGGAGGAGGGGCCTCCACGCGGCGGGGCCTGTGATGCCCGCTGAAGAGGAGGCACACGAGGCCCCAAGGTTTTTTTTATCACCCTTTATATATATATATATATATATATATATATATATATATATATTATTCACCCAAATAAAATTATTATTATTATTATTATTATTATTATTATTATTATTATTATTATTATTACCAGCGGTGAGGAATAGTGGGCATTATTGTGGAGCCTTGCCCTTGCTCAAGATGTCTGTCTATCTCCTTGGGCGCCTGCATGCCCGGGTCCGGGCGGAGCTTGCTGGCGGGAGGCGTGTCTGGTCATGGGCGCGCGCCAGGCCTGTGGCGCGGTTCCGTCACTGTGGCTGCTGCTCGGCCTTCGCCCCGCAGAGAGAGCGCACCGGCTGCTGGGCCCCAACCGCTGCGGCTTCAGCGCCGAACCCGCCCCGGTGGCGCCCAGCATAGAGTACCAAGTAGGGAGCAAGCGACACCCGGCCGGGTTTGCATCAGCCTCCTCAGCACCCCAGGTGCAGCGGATGGAGGAAGCAGCACGTGAGCAGGAGCTGGGCCTTGCAAGGAACATAATAATAATAATAATAATAATAATAATAATAATAATAATAATAATAATAATAATAATAATAATAATTGCATATGATATATAATATTACAGGTCTGCAAGGAATACAGTGATCCTAATAGTATAATAGCCGGGTGTTATTACATATTGTTATTATTCTAATATTTATGATTATATTATTCTAATAGTATATGATTATATTACTTTGATATATTATTATCATAATATTTAATTTTATATTGTATATTATTATATTAGATTATATTAATATATTATTTTATGATTACATATTATGATTATTCTAATATTATATTATATTATTCTAATAGTATATTATTATATTACTTTAATATATTATTTTATTATTCTATCACCCTTTTATATATATAGATTAGATTATTATATTATTTTAATATATTATTTTATCATATATATATAAAGGTCAAGTTATTTGCGCCGTGACTATAACAACACAACTATGCACAAAAGCCTTGCCTCAAGGTTCATACAACACAACCAAACCCCCAAAACGGAGCCGGGACCCGCAAAACCCCAAAAACCGCTCTAATAAGAAAACAGAACAATATAATCTCTAAAATCAGGACAATAAATCAACACTCACAAGACAGGAGAATTCCAGACAGAAAACAATCAGACCCAGCTAACACCTCCCAACAAAGAATTCCCTCAACCAGGAAACACCCAGGCCTCGAACCTGCAAGGCCATTCAATGCTAATTGAGGTAACTAATTCCAACATTCATTCTTCCTCCACTCAGACTATTCATTGCTATTCGACCTGGCCGCCAACAAGCAATTCCACAAGGTAGAAAGCAGCCAGGCTTCCGAGCAGCAAGACTATTCACTCCTGTTCAACCACCCCAACCAGAATATACCCTCAGGTTTATAAGCCATCAGGCCACTCCACCCCATTCAACCAGCCCAAGCAAGGAGGCCCCTATATAGAAACTGCCCAGGCTTAGTAGCACAAAGGCTATTCAGTGCAACTCCAATTGGCCACAGCAACGCGTGGCAGGGCACAGCTAGTATATATATATAGTGTTTATATATACATATTTATTTCTATTTATTTATTTATTATATGTGTAAGAGAAGTGCTTGTGTGTGTGCAGTACTTTTTCAAGCATACACAAAGCAGAAAAATAGGGGGAAAGACAGAAGAAGAGAGTAACAAAGGATTTTTTTGGAATTTGTTTATATTTGGGGGAATAGTCTCAAGCTTCTTGTGTGAGGAAGACTTTGCACAGTACACACACAGGAACAACAGGAAAAATAGGAGAGAGTCAAAGAAGTGAGCTAACAAAAAGAAAGGGGCTTTTTCGTATATTTTTAAAATTTGGGGCAGGGGGAGGAGGGCTGCTGGACTGGTGCAGGAGTACACACAAGCCAGAGGGTAGGGCTGGGGAGGGAAAAGCAGAGAGTCAAAGATGTGAACTAGAGAAAAGACTGTTTTTAATATTTGGGGGGGGGGGGGGAGTGAGGAAGGAAAGCTGCTGTTGCAGGACAGAGTACAAAAGCCAGAAGGTAGGTCTGAGAAGGGATTGAAATTGAAATAATATTCTCCCCATGGGGAATCAAAGGAGTCAGGCTATCCCTCCCTTCCCTAAACCTATCCCACACTCAATCAAATTAAAACAAAAAAGCCAAAATTTAGAAATGTTTATATACCTGCTAATCCTGCCTACAGCCAGTGTTTAATCTATTTTGAGCTCATACAAATCAGCATACTTGAGCTCATACAAATCAGCAACTTTATTTATTATTTATTACAAATATTGAAACAAACACACAAAAATGCCCTTTTTAAACTCACAGCCCCACTCCCAAATGCACGACCACTCACACCTCCCTGGCAAAATTAGTAAAATAAAAGGACTATAAGGAAGATATTAAGTAAGAAAATGTAATGATATAATGCAGAAGAAAAAGACTGGAATTCTCAAAAAGCTACCCTAAGCAGTGATGGCACTGAGATAGAACATGGAGCTAGCTAGCACACAGTCTCTCTCTCAGAAGCCAGGATGCCACAGGAAAATGTAGAAGCTCATCCTGGTATATATGGACCAGCTTTGCACAAGGGCATATGATCTACTTTCTTCTTCTAATTGGCTCTGGCAAGGCTAATGGGGAAAGATCCTGTGCATGGCTGCTCTTGTCAATCACGGAGCAGCCGAATCTCCCAAATCTTCCGAATGTAGCTGAGAGATCTGGCGCCACATGGTCCATTCTGGCTGAGCCTTCCTCTGCCCAGTTTGTTTTCGGCAGTCCAGCTGCTAAATTGCCGAATTTCTCTGAATCCCGCATCACAAAATGGAATTGTGCACATCCCTAATGGTATGTAAGAAAAAAGACAGAGGGAAGGGAAGGAGAATATATTCCATTATAAATTACAGTTAACAGTGACTTCTATGTTTACTGTCTTTAAAAGTATGCTAGTGTTACATAAAGGTATTGCAAGGAAGATATCTTCTTTTGTAACTTAAATTTGAGAACCCATTAAGCTTAAGAGTCTTGCAACCCCATTTTTCTCCAACCATGCCTTTCCTCTATCACGGGCATCTTACACAGTTTGCAGCCTGCACAATTACATTCTATAAACTAAGCGACCAAAAGCGTGTACTTGCTTAATAACAACATGGTCTCCAGCAAGGCTGCAGAATAAGATGAAGGATGTATGATCAGTCATCAGCTGCAGCAAACAGCATGAGTCCAAAATAAATCACAAAATGTAAACAGGTTCCTGCTGTCAAAATTCAAACACTGCTTCCTGCAACAAAGGAGGTGGGGAGCACGGTTAGGAGGGAGGGAATGAACTCCGGGAAGCTGATGAAAGAAGGTGAAAGGCCAATGTCTATTTATTGATGCATTAGCAATCTGTATTTCAATGCAATCTTTGTTTCAATATATTTATGTGATGATTGAGCAATAGAGGACAAAGCTGGATTCTTCAGTGTACTTATGTGCACTTTTGCAATTTATAATTATAGTCTAGTCCTATCCTGAAAGTAAGATGGTATTCTCCTAAAACCAAATGCGAACTTGAGGGAATAGGGGCTAAATTAAGAGTTTTATAATTCTTTAGTATTTAGAACAGAGGGGAAGAGTGGGTGAAACCAAAGTTTTCACCCACTAACAGGTAATACAATGTGATACTTTTGGGAATTTTTGGAAAGCAACTATTTGTATTATGTTCTTCAAGCATAATAAATCATAAATACAAGTAGTAGTAGGTGTCTTCTTGAACCTTATGACTAATTTGAGAACTTCTGTTCCAAACAAGACAGGTTTTACCTGGTGCCTTTATTCTAAATCCACGCAGTTTTTGGGATATGCTTCTATGGGCCTTTTCACAGAAATAAAAGGTAATTGAATGAAATCATGAATGGCAGTTACAAGAACTCTAGGAAATGCTTGAATAGTCACTGTGCCCTTTACTTGTGTTCTAAGATCATTCACTTTTTGTTCTTGGCTACCTGATATTCTCAGAGTTATCCCAAAGCAATGTTGCTCATTTAATGTCTGTAATACCGTAACAGCCTCCCCGTCATCAGTTGTGAACACAAAGCGAGTGTAAACCCAAATATCTGTGCAGCTGTTGCTTCTAATAGCTCTTTCATGCAGAAAGGGACTCTAGAAATTGGTGGTTGGAAAGAGTCCCAAATTGCTGTAAAATAACATTCTTTCCTCTCCCCCACCCCCCTCGTTGCTCCCTCAGCTTCAAAACATCTTAAAAGTCTGCTTGATTTATCCTAGTTTGGCATATTACAATAGACATGGGAAATTCAAGTGGTCGTATAGTAATTTTAAAAGTCTGCACACAAATCTCCTCTGGCTCCCATCTCTGCCAGGAAAATTTTTCCTGTTGTCACTCAACTGATTGTAATATCATTTTGAAGCAGAGTGGACGTTTTAAAGTGCAGACCTGACTTCTGCCTCTTTCATAGTTTTTCTACTTTCCACACCCTTAATAAAGTGTACGTGGTTTTATCATCATAACATTATTTTAAAATACTCTCTTGATACTTCAATCTTTTCAATGTGTTTCTTTTAGATTTCCATTCTTTCTTCCGTTTTATATTAATAGGAACATGAGAACATTTCTTTTAAGTGTTGTAAGCCGTCTTGAGTCCAAAACTGAGAAGAACGTAGGATTCATCAATAGCATCTTACTTGTACTTAATCAAATATTCATTTTGTTTAACTTATTGTTAAAATATTTATATTAGGTCTTCCACTTTTGTAGGAGTTAGGGTGTAAAATCTTGCAGAAATGGAAAAAACACATTTTGAAAAAGCTACTTTTTTAAAAAAACAAAAACAAAAAACAAAACCTGAAACATACTTTCTAATAGAAGTTGACCATAGGGTCATCCTTGTGGACATATTGATTCTTGGAGAGAACATATTAATCAAATGCACAAATAATCAGATCTTCAAAAGTTCAATCCCCAAATGTGGAGGGCCAACTGTATATAAACTCTACATAATGGTAGATGTTAAGTTAAAACTAATGTATAGCATAAATTCAGTGTAAATGCAACCCCTTTTCTTATTTCCAATACTGTTCATGATTATCTCTTATGTGTGTGTGTACAAATTTCTGTAGTCTTACTTTTCATGACACTTTTTTTGGCTCCATTGGTTTATTTGTTACTATTTGTCCTCACAGGGATTTTCCAGAATTTTGTACTGGGACCTTTCTTTTTCTTCATCTGAAAGACTCTCTTAAACTTTAAATATCAATTATCATTTAAATGCTGAGAAATGAAATGAATTAGTGTCCACCTGCTCAGGATTGGATACTAGTGGGGCAATGGATCCTTCTTCTTTTTTGCCCCCTGAAATATGACTTCCTGCCAATGATTTGGGGATCTCCCAAGAGACTGCTGTGGAGGTAAATCTTACTGGATGAGTAGAAATCTGTCCATATGTTGCTCATTGGCCTCTTTTTCTCTACTTCTCATATCTTCTTTATTTCTCAAGTCCCTTATCCTGTTCTTTTCCAGTTTCATGTATAGTTTTCTTTTCAGATCTTGTAATATATACTTTCTTGTTTTTAGTTGTTAAGCATTATAAAAATTATTGTTTCCTACTGCATTTAATTTATTTTAAGTCCGTTCCTTTTTTCTGAAATTAGTCTTCATTATTTCAATTTGTCCTTTGTTTCCATGTTTTTGCTACCCATCTTATTTTTCTCTGCATGTAAATATGATCATATTCTCCCACTTCTGCTTTCTTTGCTCTAGTTATGTTTTCCATTCCATTTAAGATTATTTACTTTTACATGTATCAATTCTTTAGTTCCTGCATATCATTCATCTTTCATATCTTCAAAGTAATTTTCTTGGTTTTTGCATGCTTAACACATACCTTATATACTTGTGGATGAGTCAACCTCATGTATAAGTCAAGGAAAGGTTTAGGGGCCAAATTATTGATTCTGATATGACTTGTGGATAAGTTGAAGGTCATTCAGTGAATACAGAAAAGCACCAGTGCCTCCTGGAACTGGACAAGTGGATAGAATTAACTCTGTGATAGGCATGTGCAGCACAATTCCATTTTTGTTTGCTGTGTCACTTTTTGAACCCCACTTAAATATTTATGCCAAAATCTAGTCAGAGCCTTTCAAATAATCCAGTGGAAGCAGCAGGAATTTTGAGGATGGAATATGAAAGGTAGTAACAATCTTTTGTCTGTTTTGTTTCTCCTACTTTCTCCATCTCATGTTCATCCAATTATCTGTTCAATCTTTCTTTCTTCCTTTGCCTATTTTCTACATTTCTTATCACCTTCCACTTCACTGGAGATGTTGCAAGTGTGAGCAATTTGTAATATACCTTATTACTGTAAAGCTATTGTAGATCCATTATAATTCATATCATTTGTCTCAGTTTAGCTAGGAAATGGTTCTCCCGAGTTACACATTTTCTAACAGCCAGTGTGCTATAGTAGTTTGAATGCTGGACTAGAACTCCAGACAACCAAGGTTCAAATCCCTACCCTGTTTCCCTGAAAATAAGACATCCCCAAAAAAATAAGACCTAGCAGAAGTTTTGCTGAATTGCTAAATATAAGGCCTTCCCTGAAAGTAAGACCTAGCAAAGTTTTTGTTTGGAAGCATGCCCAGCGCCTGCCAAACAGAACACCAGAGCATGCAGGATTGGTAAATGTACATACCAGTTGTACATGGAAATAATGGTAGTAACAAGAAATTCTTGATAGGATTCACAGTTTGTCTGGTTATTCTGGTTTGTGATGACAACTACTGTACAGTATATAATAAATGTTAATTTTTTTGTTCAACAATAAATGTGAATTCTTCTTCATGGAAAAATAAGACATCCCCTCAAAATAAGACCTAGCACATCTTTGGCAGCAAAAATTAATATAAGACTGTCTTATTTTCGGGGAAACACAGTACTAGACACTAGATGCCCTTGGGCAAATGGTGGTTTGCCGTTGTCTTCCTGTAATAAATCTTGCAAATAAATAAATAAAAATAAACCCCAAGCAGTAGAGTCACTATAACTCAGAATTCATTTGAAGGCAAATATAAACATATAACATGTTTCCTAATATTAGCATGCGTGGCCGTAAGATAATGCAAAATTTGGCAAAGGCCACTTCTGATTGATGAATTGTTTATGTTAGGATGCAATTCCGTGCATGGGTCATGAAGGATTTCCGAGTTTCAAAAATGGTGCTTCAGTTTTAAACACCATTAAACAGCCAATATCAAACCATGCAGGGTAAATGCTGACATCTGAATTTTGTTTCTACAGACAAACATAAGGTAGCATTCTCTGTTTCAAGAGTGCAATGTATAGTCTCCTTTAAAAGTTATAAAAAAAATTAAGGCAATGTTCTGTGCAGAAACTGGATATATTTCCAGGCTTTCCCAAGAGTTCATTGAATGCTGAACACTGTCACAGGTTACTGATGTAAAATTATCTTTATTGTGGGTAAATGATGCAACTAATGCTATACAACAAAGAAGCATTTCATTGATGGGCTCCAACACCACCTCACAGTAGAAGAATCGGGCTGCTAGACAACTATTTCTATTGAAACTGCCCTCAGCTGGTGATCAAATTTGGCTATATTTGGCTATATGTGACACTTGTTGAAGTGCTGGATGGGGTTGTTTAAAGATGGACACCTGAGACCTAGATCCTATCTACACCAACATATAATGCAGTTTGAAACTGCATTATATGGTCAGTATAGACTCATATAGTGTAGTTTAACTTCATTGAACTGCATTATATGAATGTACACTGACTATATAATGCAGTTTCAAACTACATTATATAACTTCACTTTACTTCACTTCACTTTATTTCTTAATTAGTCGCTCTCCACCAGAGTGCTCCGAGTGACTTACAATTTAAAATATCATTCCACAATATAAAAAACATTCAACATAAAAACATTCAACATAAAAACATTCAACCTAAAAACATTCAACAGTGACTATTTGGCAAATTAGATTTGATTTACTTAAATGCACAACCAAACAGCCAAGTCTTGAGTGCTTTTACAAAAGGTCGCAACTCCGACATTGCTCTAACATATGGAGGCAATGAGTTCCACAGAATTGGAGCATAGATCGAAAAGGCTCTATGCCTTGTAGATTCCAGGTGTACCTCCCTAGGGCCCGGTACGTATAGGAGATTTTTCTGGGAGGATCGAGGTGACTACTGATGGAAAAAAGGAATGAGGCGGTCCCTAAGATATAATGGTCCTTGGCCATTTCGAGCTCTAAATGTCAGGATCAGTATCTTGTAAGAGATCCGATGTTCTATTGGTAGCCAAAGTAGTTGTTTCAGAATTGGTGTAATATGGGATCTTATAGATGATCCCGCTAGCAGCCTGGCCGCCGCATTTTGGACCATTCGGATCTTCTGGGTTTTTGTCTTCGGAAGGCCGGCGTATAAGGCGCTACAATAATCCAACCTAGTGGTGACTATTGCATGGATTACTGTTGCCAATGCTTCTGTCGAAAGGTAGGATGCCAATTTCCTTGCCTGACGAAGATGAAAAAAGGCCTGCTTACTTATGGCAGTGATCTGGGCCTCCATTGTCAGTGATAAGTCCAACACAACCCCAAGGCTTTTAACAGTAGCAGATGGAACCAGAACTTCCCCATCAAAGTCAGGCAGTGACTGGATTAACTCTGGTGTAGAATGTAACCCATCTCTCCAGACAGCTATGAGAACTATGCAAGAAGGTGAGTAATAGAGGAGAATTCATTTTCCCTCTGCTTTCTCATCCTTCATATCCTTTTCTAGCCTTCAATTGCCAAGCTAATACAAAAGGTGTCCAGCATACTCACTCACAAATTAACTCTTTGTTTGCACTGGAGGACTGTTAAAGTTTGGGCATGTAGGACTCTAAAACATATCTAATAGAGGCTCAACTCATTACAAGCTACAATTCTGAAGTTTGGTTGTCTCACTAACATACTTTTCTTGCATTGTCTGTACTGCTATCTGCCCGGCTAGCATAGGACTTCTGTCTTCTACAAAAAAAACTTTAAAAATTACATGAACAGTGTTTTTATGTATGAAGAAAGAGAGAGAGAGAGAGAGAGAGAGAGAGAGAGAGAGAGAGAGAGAGAGAGAGAGAGAGAGAGAGGAAGAGAGATCATACAAGATAGCAGTATTCCTGTGATGAAAATGAGTGTGATGGATGGCCTGTCTTAAAGTGTTTGTGCAAGCCTTAAGATTGATTTTGTCCGTTTCTTAATATTCCATTAAGATAAATTTCTATGTCATTTCTGTTTTCTTCATTATAATAAAAATGGGGCGAAGGTAAGAGAAGGATAAGAGTGAGAGAAAGGTTTAGAAAAATGGCACAGAGACATTTACTGCAGTCTTTTTCAATGTTGTGAAAGAGATTAGATGTGAGTCATATCATGTTGTAAATTAAAACATCTTACAGAAGCACTGAGTGTCTTTGAGAAGCTGATTTGAGAAACTGGGTATCCACTGTAGACTTGGATGGTATCCCCACCTAAAGGCTAAATGTTCTGCATATTTGATATTAATTGCATCTGCTTCATTAATTTTTCATAGAGGCTTCAGGGAGGCAGCTAGGGTGTTGTAGCTTTTTAAATCTGATCTTAAAGGTACTTCCTTAGTCACCCCTCCAGCTCTGTCTCATGATTGTAAACTGGAATTTGACACTCCAGCTGACTTAAAGCTGTTTGCTTGTTGGTTGATTGCTTATTTGCTTCCTTGTTTGCTTACACTGTTGATCAAAAATAACCTATATCCGTTGCAATGAAAAATCAAGTAACGACCATTCTCTAAAATACATAAATTTTCAATAGGGAATTAATAAATGTGTTTAGCTGCTTCTCTCCAAGTCCCATGGATATGTAAAGCATAAATAGATGGCCACATAATGGAGAAACATGACAGATCCCCCTGCAGCAAGGTTTGTAGCAGTGCCTGAAACCATTTAACTTTCTTTTGTGTGATTTTACCTGTTCCATTACCTTTTCACTTAAACTGAGCTTTCCTTCCACTGTTTAATAGCCTGTAGCAGTGGGAGATGAGAATGCACTGAAACGTAGAACACAAAAAGGAAATGTAGGTGACGAAATGAGACAATCTGTATAAAATGGCAACAAATTGTTCTTTTTAATATTAAATATGGTGTGTTATATATATATTCACCAACATGCTTTAATTGTTCAGATTAACTGAGGGGAGCACCAAGCAAAATTAGAAGAAGTCCACACAGCAAATTTGCTGTACAACTTCAAAAATGTCTCCTTCCCTTTTATATTGATAATATATTGCATAAAGAGGCTCACAAGGGCAATTGCTTTTCTAAATTAATCATTTTCCTAAGGCCATCTGCTTGCGGAGCATTTCAGTCACTTGGCTTCACTGAATTCTTGGTGGTACTTTCACTTGAAGTAGTTCCATTCGGCTGCTGCAAAGAATACACAAGGGAATCTGGACTGGTAGCAGGATGCATTAACAACGAGGAAATAAGAAATGCATACGGGGAAGCAAAAATGATACAGCGTGGGGACAGGAGAATTAAATGAAATATGGGGTAGTCATATGGAATGAGATTTATGTATACCATCCGGTCCTACATATCATTGGACAGGATAGCTGGAAGAAGAATTACCCTGGGTGGCATTAAGAAAAAGAGAGAGTCAGAGCTTACTGAAATCCAAAGGGATTATGATGTTTTGTGTCTGATGATAGGGTAGAGATAATGTAGAGTGTAAGCCAAGAATGAAAAGGGGATAGACGACCGATAGGGAATAGGCAAAGGGTACTGGGTAACAGGTTGAAATAACCAACAAAATGTTGGGCATCAGATCTATAATGTTTGATTATTTAACCTAATCTCAGCAGAAAGTGGACTGACTCTTGTATTTTTCTGAAAGCCATACGTATGAAATATACATCCAACATCTGTGTGTGTGTGTATGTGTGTTTGAAGCCTAAATAAGCATTGATCAAAGCTGAGCATATATATTTGATGTAGCCTTTTAGTGTACCTGGTATAAGCCAAGCTTTGTAGCATCATAACACAATTAGATGGGACTCTGGTTCAGTGCTCTAGTTGAGAATTTTAAAAGCCCTTCCCTGAACTGCAAATAACAGGAATGAAGCCATAGAAGTTTGAGTTGAATAATAACATCAAAATAGTGTAGTGTGAATAGGCTCACAGTACAGCATATAAATTCTTCTCTTTTCTCATTACAAGAAAAAGGTTCCTCAAAAGCTTTTCTAGTATAACTTGGTAAGGGAGGGGCCACCAATGGGATATGGATGATAACAGCTCACCAAGTTGTGTTGGAAAGGCACTTTTCTCTGACAGGTGGGAAGCAATTATAAGATGCACATTTTTGCTTGTCATTTCCAGTTTGAGGTGAAAGTGTTAATGAAAATATGCATCATAGAAGCAGAATCTACCATAATCATGTTCAATAATTGATTGTATTTCCGAGGCATATTTTTATATTTTTGCTGTTAAATATTTTAAATCGGCATTTTTATGAAAAAAGAACAACAAAAAATCTATACATATAAACACATGCATTTTTGAACAATATGTCCTAACATTTGTACAGTAATTGTTCCTAACTAAGCCATGTTTTTATATATTTTTATTTTTGGATTGGCAATGAAATGCTACTCATTCTTTTGTTAGCAATCCAAATAATACCAGGTCTGTTGCAAATTGGACAAGCTAGCACCTTATCTGTGATCTTAACAAAATTGCAATAATTTTTCCTAGACAATATGGCTAGTTTAATAACATTTATTTTCCCTTCCCTTTGACAAGGAAAGATGCATCTACTGTTTTAAGATCTCAATTAGTTTCTCCTGTCAAGAGATAATGTATAAAGATATGCAAGGTCCTTAACATTATACAGCCCTTAAGTACTTGATATGTGACTTAGTTGCTTTATACAGTTACTCTTTATGCAGATCAGAATTATCTGTGGCAGATAATGGATGTATTAGAGGGGTGGAATTTGTCCTTTAATGATAGAAAGGTTTCTAGAAATCCTTTAAGGGAAAATAAATAAAGCAAAAAATTAGTGCATAAAGATAGTTTATGATCATTTCAACTCATCCTGGGATTGTCTTTTTCAGGGAGATACCAATTCAGCAAAGTGTGAAGTCCAAAATTATATGAAGATATGAACCATGGTAACATGCCTTTAATTGGATATAGCATTCTTTGTCACAAAATAGCAGTCTTTACTTACAGACTGAAAACAGGATTCATTTTCACAAGGTTGTCCAAAAGAATGGTAAACGATTTCTCCTATACTTTGTCCTTTTTAAAATCCAAAACGTAATCTACTTTGTGGATAGCCCTCATATATAGAGAAGAACTTACTCTGCTTGACATTCTCGATTTAAAGAACTATCCCATTTCTATAAGTGCAGTTATAGAAACTCCCCACTGTAACCCTACTCTGCCCCAAGCACTCCCATAATGTTCCCTGTGAGACTGGGAAGCCTACCAGGGTAAGTTTTTAAATGAGCAGAGTATTTTATGAGAGAATGGAATGAAAATTCCTCATACTGGCAAGCTAATGCCAGCATGATGTTGGATTTAGGCATCGGATTGGCTGCTTGAGGCTTTCAGACAGCTTCCTGTAGAGATCCTAATCAGTCTGACACCTGCTTAGTTTTAAAAATGCTAGAGTGTCAGGAACTCTCAACCTATTCTGTGCCATTCAGCTCTTTTGCTTCCATTGCATGATCTGGGTCCCTGCTGGAGGAAATCACAAATGAGCGCTAGTTGATCACGTTCATGCTGGCCCATTGATGTAACAATGTTAATGGCGGGCAGCTAAGCTTATCCTTACATATGCTATTAAAAATAGAAGTGTCAAATCTTCTTTAGGTTGGTTTCTTTTTGTTTGCGTCCTTAGTTTTGTCAATTACTCAATCAATCTACATTGAATTGTCAGAATCTTAAAATTTTAGGCATATTTAGCTTACTATTTTCTTATTCATCTGCTTGCTATTTCTGTATTTCTTTACATCAATCAAATGAGAAGCAGAGTGGGCTTTTGATATCTACTGAGATTTGGTTTCAGGATCCCACGGAGATACCAAATCTAGGGATGCTCAACTTCCATTATATACAATGGCACAGTAAAATGGTGTTTGTTACATAAAATGGCAAAATCATGCTTTGTATGTTGGAATTTTAAAAAAATAGATATTTCCAAACCATGAATAGTTGATGCAGAATCTGTGGATAGCAATGTCAAAGCACATTCAAACTCAGTTTTGTACTTTAAAAAAATTGTTTCCAATGATATGTACCAAAATCATGGCAAGTGTTAGCAATCCCAAAATTTTCAACATCATATTAGTATTGTCCTCTTGCATTTTATAAACAAAATAAATATTTAATCTCACATTTGTTTTAAGGGTGAGGAAACCTCTGTGGAAAATGCGACAGTTCTTTCACCAGAGCCATTTTTCCCAGACTTAAAGAGATCAGCCATGCAGCTTTTCCCCCCAGTAGGCCAATTAACTATTTTGACTGTTTTACGTTTTACTTACAAAATTCCATGAAGAATAAAATTGTATTAGGGACTAATTGGCCGCCAGATGGTATTATTATAACTGAAGCAGTCTCTGTTATAATGTAACAGTGTTCTGCACTGTGATTTTAACTATTTCGGGCAACAGGTGGTGGATAATGATATTGATTTAATGCGTAGTGTTGCCTTTTCAGGTATAATATTCTGAAGGAGAGAAAACTTGGTGCAAGTGTACTGAATCTTTAATCCACTGACTGATGTGAATGATCAATGAAAGCTTTAATTAATCATCAGAGTTTGCTCGCGGTAGCAATTTCCACAAAGTTAAGAATTAGGATTCTTGAGATATCCGATGCCATGTAGGCTAGATGGATACATGTCTATTTCATCTTTTATGGGCACACTTCAGGATGTCTCTTTTTTCTATTCCATCCCTACACACGCACTCACACAATAGGTTTAGGTTTCATCATTTCAATGCAGATGATTCAGCTGAAACCCACTTCAGCACATATTTTACATTAGGAACTTGCCCAATACCGGAAGTTCATTGTTTTGAAACTATTCAGGGATATGAGTTATGATGTATGATGAGGATCATAGAATGCATCCTTACTCCATACCTAATTTGACAGCCCAAAGGGAGGTTAGAAATACCAAATTAGGAAATGCCTTAACTTTACACTGAAATAGTCCAACGAATCACTATCAACCACTTAAGTTAACGTAACTGTAGAACTCTTAAGATATTGTTAGAAGGAGAGATCTAATTGGGGCACAAAGAAAACTCCCAATCTCTGTATGGATACCTTAAGGCAGGTCTGCACAACCTGCAACCCTCCAAGTATTTTGAACTTCAACTCCCAGAATCCCTGACCATTACACAAGATGGATAGGGCCTCTGGGAGTTGGAGGCCCAAACACCTGAAAGGTTGCAGGTTGTACAGGCCTGCTTTCAGATATCAATGCAGAGACTGGGCTGCCAAATTCAATATTGAGGTATCATTCTGGAAATAAATCTTGTCTAAAAAAAACTAGGCAGTAACTTGGACAAGTTATTATGAAATGCTATCCAAATCAGAGCACAGAGGATTGGTTTTTACCTAAGTATTTGTGGAGCCCCAGGTGGCGCAGCGGGTTAAACCGCTCAGCTGCTGAACTTGCTGATCGGGAAGTGTGGTGAGCTCCCGCTGTTAGCCCCAGCTTCTGCCAACCTAGCAATTCCAAAACATACAAATGTGAGTAGATCAATAGGTACCACTCTAGTGGGAAGGTAACAATGCTCCATGCCACATGATCTTGGAGGCGTCTATGGCTTAGAAATGGAGATGAGAATCAACCCCCAGAGTCAGACACAACTGGACTTAATGTCAGGGGAAAACCTTTTGAAATTTGTTTTACTAATCAGAACACAGAAAATATAACCTTATAATCAGTCAAAATAAATATACTGTCTAACTTTAACAGTCCTAAACTGAATCTATATGGTATACAGACAATCCCGAGTTACAAACATTCTACCTACAAATGACTCATAGTTAAGAACAGGGGTGGGGCAACAGAAAATGAAAGGAATCTGCCCCTCTGAAGGGAAATTCACTCCTGGAAGAGTTATCATGGGAGTACTGTGTCTCCACTGAAGCTTTATCACCAATCCTTGTTTCCACAACAAGCCACATTTTTCAAAATCCAATTATCACAAGGACAGAAAGTCAAGTGAAATCTTCTGAACGGGAATACAGACAGCAAAACAAACACCACAGGGGTGTTAACCTTTCTCTATGCTAGCCAAAGCTTACACACACATACACATACACACACACACACGACTGGAGTTACACTTTAAAAATGTGCCTTTCCGACTTACATACAAATTCAACATTAGAACAAACCTACCGAACCTGTCTTTATTTGTAACTTGGGGACTGCCTGTAATATGTATTTCTCTCTCTCTTATATTCTGCAGAAAATCTGTTTTAAGAAGTAAAATCCAGGATAAAAAAATTTGCATTGAAATGTATTTTCTCCTAAATTATGCATTTTAAATGCATTTTAACTCAAAGCATGCATTACTAAATATAATTTTTCACAGAATGTGGATTTTAAAATGTATTTTAATAGTTGTTGAGTCAAAAAATGTGTCACAATATTCAGAGAAGTGTGAACTCCAGTGCCTGTCAATGTAGGGCTTCAAATTTGACAGCCCAGCATGAGGATAATGGTGTATCCTTGCAAGTAGCATACTCTCTATGTGTGAAGTTCAAGGGGGACTATATGTAGCCCCTGTGATGACTTTATGGAGCCAAAAGTCTGTAGAGTAAAATTGGATAAGGGAAGTAAAAACACTTGTTCACCTTAAGGTGGCCAGGATTTGTAAAATGTCGTTGTAACACAGATGCATTTTCCAACTTGACTACAGCATTTCCCTATCCAACTGAAATTACATTCCAAAATTCTTCCTTTATATACATGTATATATATATGACTCCACTTGGGCAGATCCTTATATGGCAAACAGACATATTTATTATCTCTGTACTGTACGGGCAGTCCCTGAGTTACAAAATATTCTACCTACAAACAACACATAGTTAAGAATGGGGGTGGGACAACATAAAGTGAGAGGAATCTACCCCCTGAATGGAAATTCACTCCTCAAAGAGTTATCATGGGGAAAAGGTGTCTCCACTGAAGCTTTATCACAGAACCTTATTTCTACAACAAGTCATTTTTTTCAAAATCCTGTTATCACAGGAGCAGAAAGTAAGGTGAAATCTTCTGAACCAGGAGCACAGACAGCAAACAAACCCCACAGGGATGTTAACCCTTCCCTATGCTGTCAAAAAGTGTGTGTGTGTGTGTGTGTGTGTGTGTGTGTGTGTGTGTGTGTATTGGCTGGAGTTACATTTAAAATGTACCTATTTTGACTTACATACAAAATCAACTTAATAACAAACCTATGAACCTATCATGTTTGTAACTTGGGGAGCTCCTGTAGTTCTTTTCTTCAGTGATCCTTTTCTTCAGTTACCATAAAAGAAACTTATCACTGAGTATATACCTATAAGTAACTTCACAGAAATAAAGTGATAAGTTCTAATCACTTGTCCTTTGACCTTCTATCACAGTATTAATCCATTATGTTATTGGCAAATAGTGGCCATATCCATCTAACACAGGCATGGGCACACATTTTTGCCTTGGGGCCACATTGTGGACCTGGCTGGGAGGGCCGGGCCAGGAGACAGGAGGTCCGGGCACACACTGGGTGGGGAGGGCCTGGGAAAGGAGGGGGCAGGGCAGGGCCCGGGTCATCCTTAGGTTGTCCTTCCAGCATAAGGACAGGCCTGCTCATTCCATCCTTATGGTGGGAGGAAGGAGGGACACATGGCAACTGCCCCAATCCTCTTTCCCATCCTTCTCTCCCAATCCTTGGGCTGTCCTCTTGGCATTATGCTGGGTGGAAGGTGAGACATGCAGCAGCTGAGTGTGCTCCAGAGGGCTCTCAGCCTCTGCATGCCTTCCTCGAGCTGTCCTCCAGGCATAAGGATGAGGTCCCTCGCACTGTCCTTATGCCAGGAGGAGGGTGAGAGGGCTCTCAGCTGCTATGTGCCTTCCTTCCTCATCTTTTTTTGTCATAAGGACACAGTGGGCCACCATGTCCTTACACCAAGGGGATAGGGAAAATGAAACGGGCCTGAGGTAAGCGCCTTGGGGGCCGCATCCGACCCCCTGGCCTTAGTTTGCCCATGCCTGATCTAACAATGGCATTGTCTAACCCACATTTTTCTAGCTTATTTGCAAGAATATCATGGGGACCCTGTCAAAAACTTTATTGAAATCAAGATGTTCTACGTCCGCAAGATTCCCTTCATTTACCAAGCTTGTAAATCATATGAAATAGGAAAAAAGATTAGTCCATCATGACTTGTTTTTGAGGAAACCATGATGGAGGGTTTTTGTGATCATAACATTCTTTTTGAATATTTAGAGACTGACTGTTTGATGGTCTGCTGAAGAATCATTCCTGGCATTGATGTTAGGCTGACTAGACGGTAATTGTTTGGAGCCTCATTTTCCCCATTTTGAAGATGGGAACAACCAAAGGGGTCTTCCCATTTGCTGGGACTTTTCCTGTTTGCCAGGAATTCTCAAAGATGATTGCTACTGATTCTGGGATTATTTCTACCAGTTCTTTTAAAACCCTTGGTTTTAAAATCATCTGGTACTGAAGACAAGGATTAATTTAGAGGAGGCAGATATCCCTGTACTACCACTTTACTTATTCTATGCTACATTTTCCCAATTGCAACATCTGCTAAATTTTCTCCAGGTTGAGCACTTTTAACCTTTTATCAAACAACCAAGGCAAAGAAGGTAATGATCAAGGGTCTGGAGAACAAGCCCTATGGGGAGCAGCTTAAAGAACTGGGCATGCTTAGCCTGCAGAAGAGAAGGCTGAGAGGAGATATGATGGCCATGTATAAATATGTTAGGGCAAGTCATAGGGAGCAGGGAAGCTTGTTTTCTGCTGCCCTGGAGGCTAGAATGCAGAATGATGGTTTCAAACTACAGGAAAGGAGATTCCACCTGAACATTAGGAAGAACTTCCTCACTATTCAGCAGTGGAACTCTTCGCCCCAGACTGTGGTGGAAGCTCCTTCTTTGGAGGCTTTTAAACAGAGGCTGGGTGGCCGTCTGTCAGGGGTGCTTTGAATGCGATTTTCCTGCTTCTTGGCAGGGGTCTGGACTGGATGGCCCACGAGATTTCTTCCAACTCTGTGATTCTATGATTCTAAGTGTAGAATTATTCTGCCTTTTCTCTGTCTCCTGTTAGCATTTTGCTAAGCAGTGGCTCTATCATTTTTTCCTCTTCCTCTTCTATTGATTTATTTGTTGTTTATTCGTTCAATCGCTTCCGACTCTTTGTGACCTCATGGACCAGCACACGACAGAGCTTCCTGTTGGCCATCACCACCCCCAGCTCCTTCAAGGTCAAGCCAGTCACTTCAAGGATACCATCTATCCATCTTGCCCTTGGTCGGCCTCTCTTCCTTTTTCCTTCCATTTTCCCCAGCATCATGATCTTTTCCAAGCTTTCCCGTCTTCTCATTATGTGGCCAAAGTACTTCATCTTTGCCTCTAATATCCTTTCCTCCAGTGAGCAGCCGGGCATTATTTCTTGGAGTATGGACTAGATGGATCTTCTTGCGGTCCAAGGCACTCTCAGAATTTTCCTCCAACACCACAGTTCAAAAGCATGTGTCTTCCTTCGCTTAGCCTTCCTTATGGTCCAGCTCTTGCATCCATAGGTTACTATGGGGAATACCATTGCTCTAACTATGCGGACCTTGGTTGCCAGTGTGATGTCTCTACTCTTCACTATTTTATCGAGGTTGGCCATTGCTCTCCTCCCAAGAAGTAAACGTCTTCTGATTTCCTGACTGTAATCTGCATCTGCAGTGATCTTCATGTCCATATGGCATGCATCACCTTGACAGCATCATCTTTCAAGATTTTAAACAACTCAGCTGGGATCCCGTCATCTCTTGCTGCCTTGTTATTAGCAATGCTTCTTAAGACCCATTCAACCTCACTCCTCAGGATGTCTGGTTCTAATTCACTCACCACACCATCAAAGCTATCCTCTACATTATTATCCTTCATATACAAATCTTCTGTATATTCTCTCCACCTTTTCTTGATCTCTTCAGCTTCTGTTAGGTCCCTGCCATCTTTGTTTTTGATCATGCCCATTTTTTCCTGAAATTTACCTCCGATGTTTCTAATTTTCTGGAAGAGGCCTCTTGTCCTTCCTGTTCTATTGTCTTCTTCGACTTCCATGCATTGCTTGTTTAAATATAGGGTGTTTGAAAAATAACTCCCTAGTTTTGAGTTAAAACACATTAAAACTAGGGAGTTCTTTTTCAAACACCCTGTATAGTTCCTTGTCTCTTCTGGCTAACCACTGGAATTGTGCATTTAATTGGGCATATCTCCCCCTATCACTGTTTCCTTTTGCCATCCTTCCTTCTTGGGCTACTTCCAGTGTCTCAGCAGACAACCATCTTGCCTTCTTGGTTTTCTTTTTCTTTGAGAGGTACTTTGTTGCCGCATCCTGAACCATGTTGTCAACTTATGTCCATAGTTCTTCTGGGACTCTATTTATTAAATCTAGTTCCTGAAATATATTTTTCACCTCCACTGCATATTCACTAGGAACATTTTTGAGATCATATCTAACTGGCCTGTGCATTTTCCCCAATCTCTTTAGTCTGATTCTAAATTGTGCTATAAGAAGTTTGTGATCTGAACTACAGTCAGCTCCATATCTTGTTTTCACCGACTAGATGGATGTCCACCACCTTTGGCTGCAAAGGATGTAGTCAATCTGATTTCAGTGTTGACCATCTGGTGATTTATACACTGTTTTTTTCTCTCCACAAAGGAGACTCAAGGCAGCTTTCTTTGTTCTTCCTTCTCCTACAGACATAACACAAAAAAACCCTTTGTTGTTGTTTTTACCTCTTTATCAAATCTGAGCTCATTCTGCACTCATTTTCTCCCTACACATGCTGAATTCCTCTTTGATCATTTCTTTTTTCCATTTCTTCTACATGTCCCTTTTAAATCTTAGCTCAGTTGAAAGTTTGATCAGAATATTACTGCCATTAGATTCAAAGACCTCAGTGTCCCAAACTGATCATATGCCAACCTCCCTATCCCCCAAACACACACACACACACACACACACAGTTTTAGTCTTCCTTCTTCAAATCTCAAAAGAATGGACAGATCAGAATGTGAAGCGAATTGTCTCGACAACTGGCCATAGAGTTTAAGAACATGGCAAGTGAATCTGGGTCCAAAGTTAGAAGGAGCCCCAAATAGAATGAGGATAGTGCTTGCTTCCATGCCTTTACAGTGAATATGTATGTTTTGAGTGAGTGAGGATAGAGATGGCTTGCAATCTAATCACTTTAGTGTATGGGTTATATTCAGCCCATAAACTCCTCATTATTCATACAAGAAGTATGTGTTTAATGATTAAGACCCCAAGGGCTTAGTTGATAGAATAATCTGCATTTCTAAGGAAAATGTAAGAAGTGGAACTAGAACACTGTCTTTTGGTTTTTAAAAAAAACAATATCCCCAATTTCCCTATCCATTGGCTGTCTCAGTTGGATATATGTATTGTGCAGTCTTGATCTAATAATGGCTAATTATGCAGTTGTTTATCAGCTCATTTGAAACATTTTGAAATTCAGTCTAGCTCAGCAAATTGCTTGTGCTTAAGGCATTTTCTACATTCTAGAAATTATAATATCCCCAGAAGGCAAAGAATTAATAATAAAAATCCTCTTTTGTAAAAGATTATCATTGCAGAGCAAATGGAGCACATCCTTTTCCTATCCTAGTACATTTAATATTCTCAGTTTTTCCCCCTGGAAAGTTTGATAGAATGACTATGTAAGGATCATGGTTTTATTAACCTGTTAAGAGATGCATTTACTAAACTAAGGCAGCATGTTGTCATTTCCAATGTACATATTGTAACCTAAAATCTTACAGTATCTTAGAGTATTTCTAACATAGACAAAAGTGTAACAAGTCTCTTGAATCTTAAGACCCACAGAATGATGAAAGTACAAAGCACATGTACATTGGAATGGTCATTTCTTCAGCTGGTCAGTTATTGTATGAGATTCTAATCTTAAAGTCACAGCAGATGCTTTATTGCATGAATAGGCCACTAGTGGTTTCCAAACATTGTTCAACAACACAGTAGTCCAGATAAAGCTAGCAAGAAATAAAACAGAGTTGTAAATTGTAGCAAGCCCGAGGGTCAGGAAAACCCAAACTCCAAAAACTACTGTTAGGCACAAAGAAGGAAAGTTAAAAACAGAGGTTTCCAGACCCAGGTACCTTATTAGGTCAGTGCCTCCTACCTAAAAACCACTGGGAGCAGTGTAGTCTCTTGTCCCTTTGTTGATCAAAGAATTATGATAAGTAATCTTCAGGATTTGCTGGGGAGTAGGACTCCTCCCTCAACCACTGGCTCCTTGGACTCAGAAATACCACTGTTATCAGGAGATGGAGATTCCTTACAATCGGTCTTGCCCAATCCTAGAGGGAGAGTTATGACATAACCTTTCCTATCCTTCTCTCAGGCCTACCACCATCATGGGTCCATGTGGTACGGACATGGGAGAGCCTTCTCAGTGGCTGTTCATAGTCTGTTGAATTCCCTTCCATATAAGGTTGAGCTAGTTCCCTCCTTAATCCCTTCCTCCTAGAAGAAAAAGAGCTTTTTATTTAGATACTTTGTTATCAAGTGGTGGTATGGTGTTTAAAATGAAGTGTTCTGGTTATGTGCTTTAAAATAATTTAGCCATGTGCCCTTTTATAGAATTATTAAGTTGTTTTTGTTACTTTTGTAAAAAAATATTAGCTAAACTTTTAAAAATCTTTAAGCCACCCAGGATCCCATTTGAGGGAAAACGCAAAGTATATAATGGAATGATGGAGGAATAAACAAGTTGTTACTTAGCTTGTTTTGACTGCTAGTTGTACAATGCAGAATGATCCTTTAATTGCATTCATGCAGTGAATTCAGAGCTTGGAATGTTAGATGTCAAAATTAATTTGATAATGTCAAATGTTAGAATTTGGAAAGTTAATTCACTACCATAATTTCAGTTGTTTGATTTATAAAAAATAACTCATTTAGGCCCCTTCTACATTATCTGCTTTGATCTGGATTATATGAGTTGACACTATCATATAATCCAGTTCAAAGCGGATACTCTAGATTTTATATGGCAGTGTAGAAGGGACCTTAGTGTGGGGCCACATCATGGGATTTAGAAAGAGCTAGCTTTGCCCGGCCACACGTTGCTGTGGTTTATGGGAATCATTTGTTGGCCAGGTGAAATAGCAGTGAATAGCCTTGCAGCCTCAAAGCCTGGCGTTTTCTGGAGTACCTGGTAGGCTTGAGCGATCCATGAAAAAATTGATTCTAAACTCGTTTCAAAAGTAGGGGGCGCTAGCGTTTCGTTTCTGATGCCATTTCCGAATTTTGCCCTCAAAATTTTTCAAAATTTAACGAAAATTCGTTAGTTTCAAAAGTAATTCGTTAATGGCGGACGCACATGCGCAGCGGCCAAAAAAAAACAGCACGAGGGGAGATTTTACAGGACTCTCCCGCCCTCGTTTTTTGAGTGATCTTCTTCAAACTTGGTACAGTGGTAGAACACATTTAACACTGATAGCTCACCAAAATTTGGAACGTTTCCCTTATCCTCTGATTTTTGGCGAATTTTCATAGCTTTTATAATAAACCATTTTTTAATAATTGCAGAAATCTGTTCCTGGTTTGAAAGTCTTATTTCCTGTTTAATTGGGTTGTCTTTACTGTGAAAGTCATTGTTCTACTTCAGAAACTTTGTTTTTGTGGCTGAAACTTTGTTAAATTGGTGTGTGTGTCATATATACTCTATATATATATATATATATATATATATATATATATATATATAGTCCCTGCATATGTGTGTGTGTATAGGTAAAGGTAAAGGTATCCCTTGACGTTAAGTTCAGTCATGTCTGACTCTGGGGGTTGGTGCTCATCTCCATTTCTAAGCCCAAGAGCCAGTGTTGTCCATAGACACCTCCAAGGTCATGTGGCCGGCATGACTACATGGAGTGCCATTACCTTCCCGCCAGAGCGGTACCTATTGATCTACTCACATTGGCATGTTTTCAAGCTGCTAGGTTGGCAGAAGCTGGAGCTAACAGCGGGCACTCACTCTGCTCCCGGGATTTGAACCTGGGGCCTTTCGGTCTGCAAGTTCAGCAGCTCAGTGCTTTAACACACTTCGCCATCGGGGCTCATGTATATATAATATACATACACATACACACAATGTGGAGAATATGTGGAAAGGTAGATAGATAAGTTGGGAGCCACAGCAAAGGCACCTTCCTGGGAGCAAGGTCTAATAATAATAATAATAATAATAATAATAATAATAATAATAATAATAATAATAAATCCCTTACAATATCCAAGATGGCTCACTGCTACAGAATCTTGGGAGCTTTAGTTTGGTATGGTACCATTATTGGCAGAGAAAGCTAAGCTGTAGGAGTTGAAATCCAATCATTTATCCTCCCTATAGAATCAATTTTATATGCATTTTTAGCTATGATTTATTTGCTATTTTATTGTGTTGTGTTTTTATTATTGTATAAGGCATTGAATATTTGCCTTTGCATTTGGAAGCTGCCCTGAGTCCTTTTGTGGAGAGAGGGCAGGTTAGAAATAGATTAATAACAATTATTATTATTATTATTATTATTATTATTATTATTATTATTAAATATCTGGAGGACTAAAGTTTGCCCATGCCTGCTCTATACTGTACTTTCCAGAACTTTCCCATCACAATCTGCTTTTGAGCTGGATACATGATCAAGACATTATTTCCAGCTTACTGAAGTTGGCTGCATATGTTT
The DNA here is from genome assembly GCF_035594765.1 of Anolis carolinensis. Lineage (NCBI taxonomy): Eukaryota > Metazoa > Chordata > Lepidosauria > Squamata > Anolidae > Anolis > Anolis carolinensis. Next base: position 318,942,493 of record NC_085841.1, read on the forward strand.
TGTCTGAGGGTCAGAAATTGCCTTAAAGCCATCTTGTGCAGCTTCCAAAACCCAACACTTGAGAACATTTTGCACTATAGCCATATTTCCAAGGTCGTACTCAAAGGGCTTGGCAAATATACCCTTTTTTGAGATGGATCTAAATCAGGCATGAGCAAACCTTGGCCCTCCAGATGTTTTGGACTTCAACTCCCACAATTCCTAACAGCCAGTATTTGAGAACACAGAAATGCTGGACCACTCTAAAAGCCACCGTGTCAGACTACACAGAGAAGCCACTGAAATCCACAAGAAGCACATGGACAATTTCAACAGAAAAGCTAAAATCAGGACAGTAAAAGAACAACACCCAGAAAATGGGAATTCCAGACAGAAAACAATCAGGGCCAGCTAATACCTAATATCCGGATTAAAGGTGGTGCTGTTGAACGCCAGGTCTGTAAATGGAAAAACAGCAATCATCCAAGACCTCATCTTGGATGAACGGGCAGACCTGGTGTGCATAACGGAGACCTGGTTGGATGAGGCGGGTGGGGTCAATCTCACCCAACTTTGTCCTCCCGGGTATGCCGTGCAGCACCAACCAAGATCCGGAGGACGGGGAGGCGGTGTTGCACTGGTCTATAAGGAGTCTATCCCCCTGATCAGGTGCCCCATCCCGCAGTCAACCTTGTTTGAATGTGTCCACCTGAGGGTGAGTGACCGGGACAGATTGGGGATTCTGTTAGTGTACCGCCCACCCCGCTGCACTACAGTCTCCCTACCTGAGCTAGCGGGGGTGGTCTCGGGCCTGGCATTGGAGTCCCAGCGGCTTTTAGTGCTGGGGGACTTCAATGTCCATGCTGAGACCATCCTGACTGGTGCGGCTCAGGACTTCATGGCCTCCATGGCAACCATGGGGCTGTCCCAATTGGTATCTGGTCCCACCCACAGAGCGGGACACACACTTGACTTGGTTTTCTGCCAGGGATGGGAGGAATGTGGCGGTGTGGAGGAGCTTACCATTGCTCCTTTGCCATGGACCGACCATCACCTGATCAGGTTTAGGCTGAATGCACCACCTAACCTCTGCAGGGGTGGGGGACCTATTAAAATGGTCCGCCCCCGGAGGCTTATGGATCCAGATGGATTCCTGACGGCTCTTGGGGAGTTTCCTGCCGCCTCGGTTGGTGATCCTGTTGATGCCCTGGTCTCTCTCTGGAATAGGGAGATGACTAGGGCAGTAGACACGATTGCTCCGGAACGTCCCCTCTCGAGTAACCGAGCTAAACCAGCTCCTTGGTTTACTGAGGAGTTGGCAGCGATGAAGCGAAAAAAGAGGGAACTAGAGCGCGTGTGGCGTTCAGAGTGGAACGAATCAGACCGAACACGGCTGTGTCTCTACCTCAAGGCATATGCCGCGGCAATAGATGCTGCAAAGAATGCTTTCTTGGCAGCTAATATTGCGTCTGCAAAGAACCGTCCGGCGGAGCTGTTCCGGGTTGTCAGAGGCTTGTTAAATCCTGTCGCTCAAGACGGGATCCCTGACAACTCGGCAGCCCGCTGCGAAGCATTTGCTCGGTTCTTTGCGGACAAAGTCGCTCTGATCCGCTCCGGCTTTGACACCATATTAACGGCAGTCTCCGAGGATGTAACACGAGCACCTGCTTGTCCTATTTTGATGGATTCTTTTCAATTGGTTCAGCCTGAGGATGTGGACAAGGTGCTTGGAGAGGTGAGGGCTACCACATGCATCCTAGACCCCTGCCCATCCTGGCTGATAAAGGAAGCCAGAGGGGGGTTGGCCGAGTGGGTGAAGGTGGTGGTGAATGCCTCCCTTCAGGAAGGCATTTTTCCAGCGAGCCTCAAATTGGCTGTGATCAAACCACTGTTGAAGAAGCCATCACTGGACCCCACTCAATTAGAGAACTTTCGGCCTATTTCCAATCTCCCCTTTTTGGGCAAGGTCATGGAACGTGTGGTGGCCGCACAACTCCAGGCATTCTTGGTTGACACTGATTTTCTGGATCTGGCGCAGTCTGGCTTCAGGCCGGGGCATGGTACCGAGACAGCCTTGGTCGCCTTAGTCGATGATCTACGCCGGGAACTGGACAGGGGGAGTGTGTCCCTGCTGGTTCTGCTGGACCTCTCAGCGGCCTTCGATACCGTCGATCACGGTATCCTTCTGGGGCGCCTTGCCGGGATGGGGCTTGGAGGTACTGTTCTGCAGTGGCTCCGGTCCTTCCTGGAGGGTCGGTCCCAGATGGTGTCCTTGGGGGACACCTGCTCGGCCCCACAACCATTGTCTTGTGGGGTCCCGCAGGGGTCAGTACTGTCCCCCATGTTGTTCAACATATACATGAAGCCGTTGGGAGAGATCATCCGGAGTTTCGGGGTGAGGTGCCATCTGTACGCAGATGATGTCCAGCTCTGTCACTCCTTCCCACCTGTCACTAAGGAGGCTGTCCAGGTCCTGAACCGGTGTCTGGCCGCTGTGTCGGACTGGATGAGGGCTAACAAATTGAAATTGAATCCAGACAAGACAGAGGTCCTCCTGGTCAGTCGTAAGGCTGAACAGGGAATAGGGTTACAGCCTGTGTTGGACGGGGTCGCACTCCCCCTGAAGACACAGGTTCACAGTCTGGGGGTTCTCCTGGACTCATCGCTGAGCCTGGAACCCCAGGTCTCGGCGGTGGCCAGGGGAGCCTTTGCACAACTCAGACTTGTGCGCCAGCTGCGCCCGTTCCTTGGGAGGTCTGACTTGGCCACGGTGGTCCACGCTCTAGTTACAGCTCGTTTGGACTACTGCAACGCGCTCTACGTGGGGCTGCCTTTGAAGACGGCCCGGAAGCTTCAATTAGTACAACGAGCGGCAGCCAGGCTTATAACTGGAGCGGCGTACAGGGAGCACACCACTCCTCTGTTGCGTCAGCTCCACTGGCTGCCAATATGCTACCGAGCCCAATTCAAAGTGCTGGTTTTGGCCTACAAAGCCCTAAACGGTTCCGGTCCAACTTACCTATCCGAACGTATCTCCTCCTATGAACCCATGAGAACTTTAAGATCGTCTGGGGAGGCCCTGCTCTCGGTCCCACCTGCCTCACAAGTGCGGCTGGTGGGAACGAGGGACAGGGCCTTCTCGGTGGTGGCTCCTCGGCTGTGGAACTCCCTCCCCAGTGACATCCGGCAGGCTCCATCCCTTCTGAGTTTCAGAAAAAAGGTAAAAACCTGGCTTTGCGAACAAGCGTTTAATGAATGAATTATGATGGCTTTAACTCGGTCCGGACTAGGGTTTACGTGCAAGGTTTATGTGGACGAATGGATTAAGTATTTTATTATACTGTTTTAAATGTATTTATGGGATTGTTTTAAATTGATTGTTTTATATTGCTATGTTTTATTTTTCTACTGTATTGTGAGCCGCCCTGAGTCCCTTCGGGTGAGAAGGGCGGCATATAAATGATGGAAATAAATAAATAAATAAATAATACCTCCCAACAAAGGATTCCCCCAGGTAGGAAGCAGCCAGGCTTTGAAGCTGCAAGGCTATTCAATGCTAATCAAGGTGACCAATTGCAACATTCACACTTGCCTCCCACAGACAAGAGTTCTTTCTCCCACCCTGGACCTTCCACAGATATATAAACCCCACTTGCCTAGCTTCGCACAGACGTCAAAACCTCTGAGTATGTCTGCCACAGATGTGGGTGAAACGTCAGGAGAGAATGCTTCTGGCACATGGCCATAGAGCCCGGAAAACTCATAGCAACCCAGTAGGCTGTTGCTGAACAACCTATGAACTTTTAGCATTAAAGGAAAAAATGCCCAAGATTTTATCACTTAATACTGTTGGCATGTCTGGAGAAGAAGAATAGAATGCTTCTATACCAGGCAAGGGCAAACTTTGCCCATGTCTGGTGTTAGGAATTGTGGGAGTTGAAATTCAAAACAATCTGACAAAAAACTGGGAGCTGTAGTTTGGCATGGCACTGGCTCTCTTCTGCAGGGAAGGCTAGGTAGGGACTTTGTAAAACTACAACTCACATGATTACATGGCACTGAATCTGTTGCAAGTGAGCTGGTGCCAGATTCCTTTCTGGGAGATCTCCTCCTGGAGATATCTCTTAAAGGGATATCCTCTGGCTCTAAGGATTCCGTTTAGGAAGGCTTGCCTGGCTCTGGTATTCCCCTTTAAGCCTGGCTGGAAAGTCTGGAAAGAAGGAAAACTAAACACGCGGCTCCAAGGCAGGGCGAGGAGAAGGCCAAGCGCAGGCAGGCATGTCTCTTCTCTCTTCTCTTCACTCCCTCCCTGCTTCTCTCTCTCTCTCTCTCTCTCAGAGAGAGAGAGAGAGAGAGAGAGAAGCAAGGAGGGGAGAGAGAGAAGGGAAGAGAGAGCAATGCGGAAGGCTTCTACTGAGCCGGTGGGGGGGGGGGGGCGTCTCAATGGCATTTTTAAAATGCTAGCAGATCGATGGCCATGCCTCTCCCTCCCTCCCTCTTCCGCTCTGATTGGCTGAGAGGCATGCCAACATGGCTTCTCCTCTCAGAGGGGCTACAGCTACATCCGAAGACATCAGAAACAAACGAAAAAAGGTACTTTTATTATTCAAATTCGTAATATTTGTAAGGCAGTGAGCAGATGGTTCAAATATTAATTCAAAAGTAATTACGAAACGAATTTTAAACGAATTTAACGAACTAACGAAAAATTTGCTCAAGCCTAGTACCTGGAGTAGCATCCCCAATCAAAGAACCGCTGTGAAGCCTGGCTACTTCCTTTGTAGGGGAATCATTGTTTGGCCAGCTTGAATTGCACTGAATAGTCTTGCAATTTAAAAGCCTGGCCGCTTTCTACATAGGGCATCTGTCAGGACCCAGGCTACAGAGCACCAATAACCATGCGCAGAGGCCAGATTCTATCTAATATCTTTATTAAAGGAATATATAAAGTCAATAAAAACAAGTGAAGAATAAAGTTCAGAAATAGACCTTTCAGGAAAGGTCAAATATAGTCCAGGAAAATAATGTCCAATATGTGATATTAAGGTCCAAAGTTATAATCCAATAACCGAAACACACACTTTGCCGAGCAAAGTGTGGGGAAATGACAAGGTCCTTTAGTCCAAAGAACTTGACAAGAAGGCTGGAAACAAACTAGATTCTTGGCAAAACAAGGCTTGATACGAGGCAACAAGAAACAAGAACAGGGTCCGTGGCGAGGTCCGGGGAACAAGGCAGGCTTGGAACTTGGTCTTGGAAACAAGGAACTGGAGTTGCGTAGTCCACACACGATCTCACTCCTCGAGCTGACGAGTTGACTCCGCAAGGTTTCCTTCGCGGCAAAACACCTAAATAGGGTCTCGTTTCCCGCCAGAAGAACACTTTCCCTGGAGAACTAGAAGTGAAACCCATCTCTGTCCAGATGCATGACTCCTTAGAATTTCCCAAGGGAAGGAGACCTAATCAGCTAATTGTTTGGCTGCGATTCTGGCGCTCCGGCGATTCGCCTCCCTAGCGCCTCTATCTCTATTATAATTGTCCTTTTGAGAAAACGGGGGAGAATTCTGCCCAAGGCTTGTTTGGCTGACTTCTTGAGGGCAAACATCCTCCAGGTGCACGGGCTCCGATTCTGGCTGAATCGGTGGAAATCCCATGTTTTCCTCTTCGTCTGCCACAATAGTACTAGGAACGGGACTACAAGGCCCATGAGACATCACAGCATCCTTGCTAGGCCAGTTGAATGGGACGGAGTAGCCTCATGGCTTCAAAGCCTGGGGGTTTTCCATCTAGGGGAAATCTTGGTTGGCCAGGTTGAATAGCACTAAATAGTCTTGCTGCTTGCAAGCCTGGCCATATATCTGTGTGGAAGGGCCTTGAGTCTACACTGCCATATAATCCAGTTCATATCGGATAATCTGTATTTTATAGGTATTGTGGATGAGGCCAAAGTGCACTCTGCCTCTGCCCTGGGCACCATTTTGACTGAGGGAGTTGCTAGGATATGAAGGGGTTGGGGCCTAAAGGGAGTGGGGGAGGGGCTCAAGGCAGCGGAGCCTACCTTTCTAACTGACAGTTAGTGGGAGAAAGGGTCTTCCTTATCCCCTGTAATTTGGACTATTTTTCTAGGGTTTTTTTTTTAATTCAAAGACATACCTTGGATGGCTATGACCTTTGTGGCCAAATTTGGTGTGATTGGGTTCAATGGTTTTGCTGTTTACTCCATAATAATGTGCCACATTACATTTTTATATATATAGATGGCATAGAGGTTATCACTGTTGACCTTGTTCTTAGTTTCTCCAAAGGTTTTTTGTTCTTCTAAAGTTGCCTTCCTCTGACCTGGAATTTTCCCTGCATCCACTACATACATAGTCCAAAATAGAATTGGGAATTGTGGGACTCCTGCGCCTCTCTGAACTGTGAGGTTGGAGAAGACTGTCCCACAGTATTTAGCTTAAAACTGCCTCAATTCAGCTTGTCATTAATCTGCAGCTCTCTTTTCTTTTCACCTCCATCAACATGTACACTTTTTTCACTCTTCAAATGCCTAGTTTGTTAAAAAATAAATAAGGAGTGATTTATTTCAGTTAAAGAGTATTGATCCATCACCAGTATAGCAATGTGGATAGCTACCAATGAGTAAAAAAAAAAACTAAAAGTGGAGAGTTCTTAAACTGAAATATTAATCTCCAAACAAATGAAGAATAGTTTTGTGCACAACTGAATCATTGCATCCTTTCTGCCTCCCCAGTCCTAATCAAGTGTGATCTGCAAAGTTCGGTAATAAATTAAAGGGTTTGAATGCAGAACCAAGGGTTCCCAAGTAAAGTCAATTGCATCTGTAGTTGTAATGATCCATTATCTAATAAGCCCACTTTTGTCAACCTTGGGACAGATGCAGTCTTCTCTGAATCTTCTCTCCATTTTAGGCGCTGGCAAAAGAGAGTCCTGTGGAGGCCATCCCACGATGTACTGCTACTTCTGGTGGCTGCCTGTGGGAATCCGTGTTGCCAGCACCTGAAAATGGAGAGAAGATTCCGTTTTTAGGAGTTGGGTGCTACCTGACTCCTAACTGTGGAAAACAGGGAAGAAGCAGGGAAAGCCTGGGAAATGATGGGGAATCATGTGGGATGGCTGGCCATCCCAGAAAATAATGAAAGACAGTAGGCAATGAAAAAGAACATTTCCCTCCACTTGTCCCCGTCCCCGTCCCCCCCCCCCCCCCCGCCCCAACAAGCGGCTTTAAAGTCTTTATATTTGGCTTCCTTATTCATTCGCTAGTGCTGGCTAATGATGTGAATAAGATTTGCATAAAATCATGGTCAAAGAGCAACTCCATATGTTTTAATGAAGCTTCTTCAAGACAAGTTCCTCTTGGAATGTTCTTCTGAATCTCTAGCTACTGATCTTTTATTCTTGTTGACTAGAACCAGTTTATTGTGCAACAGTATGTGTCATCTGAAATGTGAACGCCTTTTTGTTTATAATATATATACAGGGAAGTAATGGATGCAGAGAGATTGAATGCCAAGAGGCAGGCAGTTCATTTGAAAGACACATCTAGAGTGTGCAAGTGGAGCAAAAGCCATTTATAACGTCTTCAGAACTTCAAGCCTGAATTATAGTTTTAGTAATCAGTAGCTACCCGTCTCCTCTGTCATTTTTTGGCTAATATATTGCATAGAAGAGACTTACAGCACAAGTTTTATAAGCCTGCAATAAAAATATAACAACTGTTGTATTAAATTATTTAAGTTGTAAACCATTGTAAAAAGGAGAGAAAGTTTTATCGACATGGAGGCAGAAAAATTATTATGATAGAGTGTAAAATGTATTGTTGCTGATTACTAGAGAGTTTTTGCCTGGTTTAGCATATTGTAAATCTTTAGTATGCCTTCAGAATAAAGCACTTTATGAGTGGGGTTCCTTTAAATAAAATACTGGTCACTGGTTAAAGATGAAACCACAATAGGATTTATAATTTGCAAACAAATCTTTAGAATTGGACTGGCGAACAGAAACTATCTCAGAGGCCAAGAGGAAGGCAAATACGTACTGAAAGTGTGAGGGATCAATGGATTTAAAACTTCCAGATTTCCCAGGAGAGAAATGGAGTAGAGGAAAATAAATAACTGAGCACTATATTTTCAAGAAAAAGTTTACTGCTTTAATATTTTGCTTTATAGCTCATGGTAGAAGGAAAAAGCAATAATTTGAAATCATGATACCGAACTGTGAATTGTTTGAAAATACTGCATTTACTTAAATTAGTTGCTAAAACTTTAAATGAGCTATTACTAAGATTGGTTTATTCTATATAATAAGTCAGTTTAGACGTCCATATTATTATTATTCTAAATTATTTTCTTTCCTATATTTTTTTCCATCTGCCTCCATTACATGTACAACAAAATACTAATCTGGGTATATTTTTGGCAGGAGAAATGTTTTTACTGCTTTGACCAATTATTCTTCAGCAATACATTTCATTTTATAATGGCTTTCAGATGTTCATATTACACTTTGTACACTATTCTAATCGCCTTTACAATACCCTTGTATGGTAGGTCAGGATTATTATTCCTAATTCATAGAAAGAGGTTGATGGAACATAGCAACATTTGAAGATCACAGGTGTTAGACTATATGGCAGAATTTTTTCATATGTTTCATTGGAAAAAGATAGGATTGTATCATTAGACTATAACGTTAGGCTACAACCCAATATTCCAAAAGAGAATGTGTATTTCAAAACATGTATTAGACCTAAATACCTTGAAGGTACCAGATCCCATCAAATCTTGGAAACTAAACTGGATTAGTACTTAGATGGAAAATCGCCAACAAATGCCAGTTGCTATAGGCTATATTTTAGAGCAGTGTTTCTCAAACTCTGGTCTTCCAGATATTTTGGAGTTCAGCTTCCAGAATCTCTTATCATTGGCCAAGGCATCTGAGATTTCTAAGGAATAGTCCAAAACATCTGGAGGATTAGAGTTTGGGAATCACTGTTTTAGAGAGGATAGGACTGGAGAAACCACTTTGTGAGTATTACTTGCCTGAGAAAACCAAATAATAATAATAATAATAATAATAATAATAATAATAATAATAATAATAATAATAATAATAATATCCTGCCATCATCTCCCCAAAGGGACTTGGGGCGGCTAACATGGGGTCAAGCCCTGAACAAAAACAAAATATAACAGTTTCAACGAGTATCTAAGGATAAAAACAATGATACAGCAATCAAATAAAATCAGCAATTAAAACATAGCATACAATAAAAACACATAATAACCAAGAATAAATGAGGTAATGATACAAACATCAACCACTATAGATAAAAAAGGGGTCGGGCATATGAAATTAATGAAGTCCCCATAAGTCAACAGACATAACAAAAGCACATATAAACACATTCCAAAGGAATGGTGGATGCCAATTCTCATGGAATTTAATCAGCCAATGATGGGAAGGGCAGTCTGAAATCTATTCTTGGGATATACATTTTCCCTCCTCACTGTTTAGACATACTGGGAACAGGTGGGCTTTGGGGGTTTTTTTGGGGGAAAAACTCTAATACATACTTCTGGCTAGACCCTTGTAAGATTGCATTCATTAAGCACACTTCATAAAGGAGTAAATAATGTTAAATCCAGTATGATGATGATGATGATGATAATAATCGTCATCATCATAAACCTATATTTATATACCACTCCATCTCCTCGAGAGGATTCAGAGCAGTTTCCAGCATGTACAAAACAGTCAGTTGTCAAAACAACATACAGCTGCATGAACGAACAAACATAATAAAAACAGTATCATAAAACAGAAGTAAAAACAGTTCAATCTAAAATGAACACAGTTTTGTTAGGATTGTAGTATTACAAAATATTTGGCTCAGTGAAATTTGAACTGGTCATTTTGTAACCTCATATTTCAGCCGCTATCAGCTCATTCTATGGAGGGTTTTTTCTTTGAGTAATTGTGTTAAGTATCAAAAATTATAGCTCATTTTAAACTACCAGCATTTAATTTTTTTAAAAAATCTATCGGCTTTTAAAAGAATTCTATTATAGTTATTGGAGTACTAGAATGCAATATTTCTCTGGAAAAGATTTTGGAGCCTCCAGTAGATCTTGTCCTCCTTATTGACATGTTCTTTAATGAAGATGGTTTGATATTCACTGACAAGTTAGGGCCGATGGCATAGAGTATCAGCAATGACCACAGGTTGGTTCAGAGAGTGGGCATCCTGCTTCATTTTGAAACTGACATCTCTTATTGGATGCTCTATTTCCCTCCAGCAGCACTGCAATGTTATTAAAACTGGATGCTATGGCTATGGGTCATTTTTTTCCCAGTCTTCCTGAAACAGGTACAAGAATAAATCAGAACTGTGTTTCACTATGCCTTTCAGCTTGGCCTTCTCTTTATGGGGAAATCTTCCTTGCCAAGATAAAGGTCAACTCTCCATCACCAGCCTTTCATGTTTCTCAAAAGTGATTAGACCGTCACATCAGTTTCCACTCTCAGCATCCTACGTTTCATCATTCCAATATCAGCTAGAGCCCAACTTACCGCCTTTGCTGGCAATATAGTTTTGGGAGTCAAAATCCTTTTCTTCATGGTGAACACAAAGCTGGTTGCTGAATCATTCCTGGTTCATATCTACATGCAAACTTGAAAGTTGTGAACAAAGGTAATCTCTCTTCTCCCTCTTTCTTTCTTACTAAGCTAACTCCAGCAGCATTGCATTTGTTACCTGACTCGCAATTCAATCTCTCCAAAATAACAACTTGAAGATAATGGAAGTTTGGGTAGTATTCTCAACCCCAATATCTAGAAGAGCATATAACATATCTTTAAAATGAAATAAAACAATGTTATAATTTTTAAAACAATAATTGCCTAAAATTTCCTGATCTAATTTCTAGGGACGTAATTAGATTTTCACTAGTTCAGGGGCCTTTCTTCCTTGCCTCATTCCATTATATTTGTGGATTAGTCAACTCCATGTATAAGTCAAGGGCAGGTTTGGATGCCAAAATTATGGATTTTTGTATGACTTACGGGTAAGTTGAGGGTAAAACTTTGGGGCTCACCATGGGAATCCCTGAATCCATTCCATGTAGAGGTGAAAGTGCCGGTACCTCCTCAGGTGGCCAGACACCCCTGACCACCGCTGTTTCCATGTCCTTCTACAACTCTAAAAGACTTACTGACACCCTCTGTGCTCTCTGATGCATTTGCAATGCCTGGGTGAAAAAAAATGGCAGCTTCTCTTTGCTGTTTCCCCATCAAAACAGAGAAGTAACCTCTGTCTATTGTAACAAGAAAGGCCCAAGAGAGCTGCTAGAGAAAGAACAGATTAAGCTTTCGTGGACTAGGCTCTCAGACTCTCAGAGATTAGTCCATGCCAAGAAAGCCTGCACACTCCCAGTTGTTCACAGTTAGCCCATTTGTCTGCTCTTCCTCCTTCTCTTCACCATCTCTAAAGAGACAATTGTGCTGGCTACAGATAACCGACGGTGATTGGCCAACCAAAAAAAAGTTGCTGGAAGAGGCAGGAAAAAGATGAGAAATCAGCTGACCCTTCAGTCAAATATTCCTCAAGCCTGCTGGAGTTTCTTAGTTTACCATTCTGCCAGATTTCCCTCCCACCCCCACTGTAGCTCACTGGGCTACTGGTTTGCGGTCTTTTGCCTGACTTCACCAGCTCCTCTTTGCCAATCCACCCTCAATTGTCTGTAACCTGCCTGTTTGCCTCCCCAGAGATGGTGAATAGGAGAAAAAGACAAATGGGCTGGCCATGGACAAACACAGGTGGGCAATAAAGAGTCCATCTAGGGAGAGCTTATTATAAAATAAGCATTGACTCCCTCTCTTCCCCCTGCTGAGGGAGATATGACCATAATGAAGAAGAGGCTGCACTTGTTTTAGATTCTCCCCAGACGAACCATAGAAGGAGCTTCGCACATCTGGGGAGAGCAAACCATAAAAGAAGCACCCTCAACTTTCCTTGCCAAGACAGGGAACCACCACTGCCCAGGCATTCAAAAATGCCAGAAGCGGTGATGTGGCAGACAGAAGTGTTATATCGACCCATGTATACTCTGACTCTGTTTTGGAGGAGTTGATTTTTTGGAATATTTTTTTACACAAAATATATGTGGTATTCTCTTTTAAAAAGGGTCATCAGTGCCAGAATACAAACTGAAGAGGGGTCATTTAATGCATGTATGGAGTAAGGTAGGGCCTCCGGTGGCACAGTGTGTTAAAGCACTGAGCTGCTGAACTTGCGGACAAAAAGATCGCAAGTTCAAATCCAGGGAGCAGAATGAGCGCCCGTTGTTAGCTCCAGCTTCTGCCAACCTAGCAGTTCGAAAACATGCCAATGTGAGTAGATAAATAGGTACCGCTCCGGCAGGAAGATAACGGCGCTCCATGCAGTCATGCCGGCCACATGACCTTGGAGGTGTCTATGGACAACACCGGCTCTTCGGCTTAGAAATGGAGATGAGCACCAACCCCCAGAGTTGGAAACCTTTACCTTTACTTACGGAGTAAGGTATTTTGTGTTGCTTGTTACCTTCCCAGACAGTTTTTAACTATGAATGTTAAACTCACGTCCTTTTTTTGATGTCTATTTTGTGTATTTTAAAGAAATGCAGTTTGAATATAGATCTTTTATAGAAATATGTATATTTGTTGAATTTTTGAAATGTTCATATTTTTAATTGTGTTGTAACCTGCCTTGAGCTACAGGGAGAGGTCGCTAAGAAATAAAATTATTATTATTGTTATTGTTATTGTTACCTGACAAGCATAATCTGTTGAAACCCCACCTCCCACATAATAGTTATGTTGTTTGGGGTCTCTGTATGCATGCATGTGCATACCTCTCATGGGTGAATGGAATGAAATGTCACTAGTTTATTTCACATGTGCCACCAGACACAGCAATAACAACTTCTAGTAATTGCCTAACTGGTTGAGGGATTGAACCAGTGACCTATGAATGGGTTGCTGTGTATCCTGTAACCAATCCCCTGAGCCATCCATTACCCTCTTCCAGGCAGCTGTGATTAAACTGTTCTGAGAAGTCAAAGTGAGATCAATAGCAATGATCTACAAGTATATGAACTAATCATATACTTGTTGAAAGTGGTGGTTGGTGCTTTTGTCACTGAATGTGGTTTACAATCATGGAGAAGGCTTAATTCTGCAACTTTATTGCTATTGCCCTAGCTTTAACCTTACTGTAATATGTTGTCAAAATCAAGGCTACCTGGCTCACCTTATGTTCTTTTGGATACAACACATAGTTGGCAGAGTGAATGACGGCTTCTACCATTTTATACTAACTAGTTGGCATGTACAAAACTGGCTTAATTAGTATCACTTGTTGGTCAAAGATTTTGTGAGTGTTTGCACTCCTAGCCGCCAAACTATTACTAGTTTTTACACACAAAGTATTAGAGTAGGTGGACATTTGGAAGTGTTTCAGTATTGAAAGGAGAGAGAAAAGAAGCCTTGTGGCACCTTTAACACTAAACATTTTATTTCAATACAAGCTTTTGTTGGCTTTTTGTTGGTTACGGGATACATAGCAACCTATTCATAGGTCACTTGTTCAATCCCTCAACCATTTTTTTCAGATGCTACATTGGAAAATGCGAACTGGGGCTCAAGAAGAATTATGCTGAAGTAGATGGGTTGGATTTAAAGATGACCCAAGACTTAATTGTCATATCAAATAAACATGTAGCTACCAGGAATCATGGGGGAAAGGACAGAACCACTCCTGTGAATATCATAGATAAATCCTATCCTCTAACTCACTTTGTCTCCTTGGAAGAAGTCAAAGAGATATGGTAATCATTCTGCTTAGAGTCTCCTGAATTGTAGGTGTGAGATGAGGAAATGAGTCATGCTAGGGACAAAAGATTTGGCATACTCAATGTCTATGAGAGATTTTCGCCATTCCTTTAAGGTCAAACCAAACAAAATTCTATTTCTTGTAGCTACAACTTGGTCTCTACTCAGGTATTTCAGCTTTGAAACTAATTGATATAGAGTATATGACAAAACCCAACAAATGTTGAATTTCTTCCTCTAATCATCCTGAGGTGTCAGATCACTTAACAGACACTGTTACAGCAAAGTCCATGTGTATCCACTAAAGGACATATTTGCTTCAGTATGTCTCATGACAGCTTCTTCTGAAGAGAAAAAATATTTAAGTGAATTTAACACTTGTGAAAGATGCCAGATTGACGGCCTTGCAGAAAAGTCCTTGATTTACAGAAGGCACAAGCAGAGCTTTTCAAATACTGCCCTAGCAAAGTTCCCATCTCTCACCTGAAAGCTTTACTTACAATCACTCAGATTTTACAAATCTGTGCCAGGTGATCTCAATACCAGCCAGTGCTTTGAGACTGTGTACTGTGATAAGCAGTTGTAAATCAGTCATAGGAAAGCAAAGGCAAAGGGTTGCATCTCCTCCAAACATACTGCTCAAGGTGATACATTTTAGAGTGGATGTATCAGATGCAGGTTTATCAGAGGGGAAACAATCTGCATCACAGTATGGCCTGATTCCAGGCATGTAACAACATAATGAGACATTTATGACAATATATGCAAGCTGGGTCATTATTTTCATCATGAAATGTGTGTAGAAATATCAGGAGTACAGGTGTCACATCATGCTCAAAACTTAGTTCTGGCTCTCTTATATCTGTCTGATTACATTTTGCAGCTTGTAACTCATCCATTTCTACTGCTCCAGAATCCCAAATTAATTTATATGACATTACTCATACATTCCCTAAGGCAAGCCCAAACATTTCATGTGACCCTCAGCCAGATTCCCAAAGCCTTTTCCAGACCATCTTTTCAGACCTCCAACAAAAAGTATCTGTTTCTTGCCATAAAAAATGAAAGAGGTACTGTAGTTACTCAAATCTAATGCTCACCTTATTTGGCTAAATTGCTTTGCCAAAATTAGGGTGCGCATTTGTAAAGATAAAGGTGTTCCCCTGACATTAAATCCAGCCGTGTCCGACCCTGGGGATTCGTGTTCATCTCCATTTCTAAGCCAAAGAGCTGGCGTTGTCTGTAGACGCCTCCAAGGTCATGTGGCCGGCATGACTGCATGGAGCTCTGTTACTTTCCCGCTGGAGCAGAACCTATTGATCTACTCACATTTGCATGTTTTCGAACTGCTAGGTTGGCAGATGCTGGGGCTAACAGTGGGAGCTCACCCTGCTCCCTGGATTCAAACTGCTGACCTTTTGGTCAGCAAATTCAGCAGCTCAGCGGTTTAACCTGCTGCATCACCAGGTGCACATTAGATTAGCATGATATAGTGATCTTAGTGCTGAGCCAAAGCAGAAGTGGAAGCTATTTGAGGAGAACCTGAAGCTTCTGTTAGAGGGATGTAATCTTTAATTCAATTGCACTGGCTCAGTGCTATGGCATCCTAGGATTTGTAGTTTGGTGAGGCATCAGCATTCTTTGGCAACCCATGACTCCATAGCATTGAACCAGAACAGTTAAAGTGGATTCATTCTTCAGCATAGATGCACCTCAAGGTGTTCTTTTCCATTGCTGAAAGCTTAGTGTTTGAACACTTTTGTTTTTAAAGGAGGAATTATAAGCATGAAACACTGTCATGCACACCTTTTTTAGCCAAATTACAAAGAGTACACTGGTTTCCCATAAAATAATGTGGCCCATGACTAGAAAAATGTTTCTCCTTTTCTTTCCGAAAGGCTTTGTTAAAATCTATAAGCCCATGGTGTTTTTCTTCTGGAATTCTTTGTTCATGCCAGTATCCAACAGAAATTTGCTATATAATCCCTAGTGTCTCTTCCTTTTTTTGAATCCAGCCTGGAAACTGGCATTTGGCACACTATATGTGATAAGAGTTTTGTCAAAAAAAATCTTGAGCAGCATTTTGCTTGCATGGAAGATTAGTATAACAGCTCAATTGTTAGCACAATTCTTAGTGTCCTTTTTCTAGGAAACTGAAATATATATTGAATGTTTCTAGGTGGCGGGCCATTTTTTTTCCCCCCATATTTGTTTTGAGCTAATTTTTTTGTTAAAATTTTGATAATTTTTATTTCTGTACCTTCAGATAATTATATTGGTATGCCATCTGTTTCTGACAATTTCTTTCTCTGGAGGGAGTGCTTTGAAAGCCTCTTTCACTTCTCATTTTAGATATTAAGTACACTCAACAAAATTCAACATGATTGCACCTGTAACTGTGGTAGTTTACTTTGGAAAATCTTCAGATGTCTCATTAAGTATATAATTGTTATATAGGAAGATATACAGCAGTTTATATTAGTGCCACAGCATTTATAGGACAGTTCCTTTCAGATAGGATGTGAATCAGGATAATTTCTTAGATTTGTTTTAGTCACAATCATGCATGAAAGAGAAAAAAGGGGGGCTGGCATTCTCCCGCCTCTTTTTGTCTTAAATTTCAAGGTTTAGTGTGCACAAATCTTATAGTATCTACAGAGCTCTAATTAACACCCACAGTTAAAAATCTTTTGTTAAAGTGGTCATTAAGCAAACTTTACTGTAGAAAAACAGGTTATCTTGGTGGCCTAATAAAAGGATGTACTGTTAGTACTGACAGATCCATAATTGAACCTTCTCTAAAAAATAACATATATATGGCTTACCTTTTTCCTCTCCAAGTAGTCCCTAAAATGTATTTGTAATAATCTATTTAATTTAAAAGGAAACCCAAGAAATCTTGATTTCCTTAACAAATAAGTCAGCACTCAGAAAGCACAATTCCCATATATGTTAATGCCTTGCCCACCTATGATCAGTTCCCTATCGACTGACCATTTGGAATTTAACTGAGTAACTGTCTTCACCAGACCATATCTAGCTAGTGAATGGGAGGGGCCCCATCTCTGATAACAACCATCTCTGATATTGATTTCTCTGCCCTTTGCTAGGCTCAAATTGTGGTATGGATCCAAGGCTAGTTTGCCTGCCATTCAGGCATTTTGTGGAAGGTGGCTCTATCAACAGGGCTCTACCATAAAAACTATAATTTTAATAAAAGAACACTATAGCATTATTTTTACCCCCTCCCCAATTTACCTTTTCACCAACCTGGCTTAGGATCTATAACAGTGATGGTGAAACTTTTAGAGACTGAGTGCCCAAATCACCCCCCTCCCGCTTGCTCACCCCCCCCCCCCCCGCTTGTTTGTCTGCCCCCACTCGCTACCCACCCACCACTCACTCGCTTGCCTGCTTCCCCACTTGCCCACTCAAGCGCCTGCCCTCTGCTCGCCTGCTTGCTTGCTCACCTGCCCCTCCAGTTGCTCGCATGCCCACCCACCCCCACTCACCATCATCAAGAGAAAGGGTGCTGCATGCCCCTTCTAGCACATGTGCCATAGGTTCACCACCACTGGTCTATGATTTTCATAATACACCACAAAAGTCAGAGGCCCTAATGATGCCAGGACTAAAGAGGGTAATTTCATCCAGAAGTGAATCATGTTTTTTCCCCCACATTACTACTTACTTGGTTTTAAATGGTTGCATTTTGTGCCCGTATGGTCTTCACTAGCTGGCTGCATGTTGTCAGCTAGCTTCTGTATGTAGTTATCATGCAAAATTTTAAAGGAATAAAAATCAGGTAATTTACATAGTATTAGACTTACTAATGTGTTACCCATTACGTATTAAATGTCATAGTTAACACATTGGAAGTTCACATTGGTCACAATTCAAAAGTAATGGGTAGGGCAATGTTTTACTAACACATTTAGCTAGACTATTTTTCAAAATGCTTTCCCACCCTAACTGAACCACATGTTTCTGTACCATATCCATGGTTGTGGTTGCAAATACTTTGAACATACAGAAAAGGCAATAACAAAGGGCTTCTCTATACTGACCACTTACGTCAGTTTGGAACTGATTTTACAGAAATTGCTTTTGCCAGTCAGATGATTAGATTGATATGTCTGGAACAGGTTCAAGGCCAGGAAGGTGATTACATGAACCCCAGAAGGTGGCTTCAACTTTGTTCCAAATTCCACAGTATCTGTGGCTTGACATCCACCACACAATGCATGTTTTTTCCCCATTTTTCTACCAAGATGCCCACCAATGCTCCAGAAGTATAGAAGGTGGAAACAAGAAAGGACAGTTAGCATTGAAGATAATCAATTACGTGTCCCGGGGACTCGGCTGGCCCCTTGCCACCTAGCTATGCCGTTGGGGCTTTTTTGACAGCCTTCATCTACTCTTTAAGAATTTTATGAAGCACTCCAGTGCAGGCAGATGTCTACAGTGCATTTCAGATTTTAAGAACCTGGTTTCACTGTGCAATGTGGATTGCTCATGTACATTAGGGGGCTTATTTCAGACTTTCCCCAACTTTATTTGATAGGCCCTCAATCCATTCTGCAGCATGCTTGGAAGTATGCATTTTGTAACTGCTGCAATGTAAAGCTAGCTTCAAATTTGATTGCAGTATATGGTCAATGTAGATGTGTGTAAGGACAGTAAAATGTATTGGAATTAACCAATGTAAAATGGTTGGGGGAACTGTGTATGCTTAGTCCAGAGAAGAGTGGGTGTTGAAACAATAGCCCTCTTCAAATGTCTAAAAGACTGCCACTTGGAAGATGAAGCAAGATTGTTCCATGCTACTCAAACAATAGTCTTATAATACAAGATGTGGAAGTCTTGCTAAACATTAGGAAAATTGTGATGGCAAGTGCTGTTTGACACTTGGTGGACACTTGTTGATAGAGATTGGATAACCATCCATCAGGGATGCTTTAGATGTGGATTTCCTGCATTGGATTAAATACTTCTTGATGCACCTTCCAACTTTACAGTTCTCAAAATGAGTATCCATTATATTCTGCAGAAATAGCATAGTTCATGGTTTCTAGCACCTTTTCCATACCACAACTGTTTAAACCCCATTTTCAGAACAGTTTCATTCATTCAGTTATGTGCTTAGCTGCAAGGATTCAAAGATTTTCCATAGTGGCTTACAGATCAAACCAAAATCCAGCAATACAAAAACATTGCAACTCATCAAGAGTCTCCCCATAGTCTAGTTGGATCAGGTTCTAATCTCTTTTCCATCTGCTTCCCACATTTCTCAAATGCATAATAAACCTGTTATGTAATGCAAACGTAAGGGTAGATCTTAACTTTCCTTCAGAATAGAGTTTATGCTGAAGGAAAGGGATTCCATCCTTCCTCTTTTAACTCTGCATCCCTATGCAAATCTGATTCTAGAGACTACCTTGAATATGTTATGTTGGATGCAGATAGAGGGACAGCTTGGCATGAATTAGCTTCCATATGTGAATAGAGGATGAACTCCGGAATCAAAGTCTTCAACTTGTGCTTCTAACATTGTTTTTGTGCGTGACAACAAATAATTACTTGATATTTTTCATTAAGTTTGGGGGGCTAAAAATATGTGGGGACCATTTAGATTGTTGTTTTCCTTTTTTTCAAATGCTAGAGCATTTCACAGCATGCTTTTTAAAAATTGGAATTTGCATCACCGAAACAGAACTTCAAAATATCGAAAAAAGCAAGGAGCAGCATAACAAAGAATGCACTGAGTTCATTATCCCAGTAACACAAGAATAATACAGCATTAATTGCAGAACTATAACAAGGAGCCCCCAGTGGTGCAGCGGTTAAAACCGAAAGGTCAGCGGTTCGAATCTGGGGAGCAGGGTGAGCTCCCGCTGTAAGCCCCAGCATCTGCCAACCTAGCAGTTCGAAAACATGTAAATGTGAGTAGATCAATAGGTACCGCTCTGGCAGGAAGGTAATGGTACTCTATGCAGTCATGTTGGCCACATGACCTTGGAGGTGTCTATGGACAACACCAGCTTTTCGGCTTAGAAATGGAGATGAGCACCAACCCCCAGAGTTGGACACAACTAGACTTAATGTCAGGGGAAAATCTTTACCTTTACAGTAACAAGACTTGGCAACAAATTATACACACAGTTACTTTTAAAGGGTAAGTTTCCAGTCTTCAAGTTTCCGTAGGTCCCAGTACCTAACTCTCATAATCCTCAATGAGTCTTACTGTTGAATGGGCTGCATGTAGTTGCAGAAATGATTTATTTATCTGTAAACCTAGTGGCGTCATTGTGCTTCAGTCATTCACGTGAGAACCAAAGTAAAAGAAAAGAGGTCTGCTTGTTTTGTAAACCAAGGTTTGTAAGCATGAAGTGCAGTGGTGAAATGGTTAATTTTTCTGAATATATTTTCCTTCCTGCTACTGTTAATAACCACAAAGTCAGTAAGGCCTTTTTCGGCACCCTCAAGCTTCCTCAAGTTTCACGTTTTCATTGCATAGTTGATCATTTAGGGAACAGGCTTGTTCCAGACAGCTTTAATTAAACTGTGCTGCAAAACCAGATATAGATCAATGGAAATGATCCATAACAAGGGGCTAATCATGTATTTAGCAGTGTTCAGTCCAGTTCAATCACCTTCTCCTGTTTCTGTGGCTTTGCATTCATGTGGCAAAGGCTGAGATGTGTGCATGTTATTTTCCCCCCTTCTCTTAATCCATCCCATTAGTGGCCATATGCTTGGGCTTCAAGGGAGACAAGACTTGTCTGCAATCTGCCAGGGATTTAGAGACATCAATAATTTCTGAACAGTCATGTTGGTACTGGTCGAAGGGTTAAGTGCTCGGCATGCCAGGGGCACCTCTTTTGGGACTGGGACTCTTAGTTGACTGTTAGGAACCTGATCCCCTGTGAAGCTTCCCTTCAAAGCACATGCTGCATGTCAAATCCATACAGCTGAAGCAACGGAGCTTTATTAGCTCTGGGATTTAAAGGCCTGTGCTAAGTGATATAACAGTATATTTGGTGTAAACGCAGAGAGGAATAGCAGAGGAGAAGGAGCATAGTGATGACATGGGGGAAAGTGTGCTACTCTTAAAATTCTGTTCTTTTCTGCAAGGATTGTAAATTTTCCATTTACAGAAAAGAATTATTTATTGTGAGCTGGATACTTATGATTCTCTGCTATCAGTGGCAAATGATAGGAGCCTCATTGTCAAGTGTATAGTATCTTCAAATTTTTCAACCAAACAGCTACTTATTATGCTGACAGAGAAATTGTGGAATGTTGACAAAATAATACATTTGAAAGATATTGACACTAAATTAACTTTTGTAAAAGCAGGCGATTGAAATGATTTATATCATTTTCCACCTTAAAAAATAAGAAATTTCAAAATTTAAAATTCATCTCCTCTTTGCATTTTTAGTTAGCTTTATACGTACACTAAGTTTCAGACCTCAAAGGTTTCATCCTCTTTGCCAAATGTTCTGTCTCAAAATATTTTTGAAATGGAGTATTGGTGTTAATATGTGTTTGGAAAATGTAATAGATAGCTTCTTGAATATGAAAAGGAAGATGAAAAATAACAGTACTGTAGAAAATCTGGTGTAAATAGTGCATGGCAGTTAATGACTTCAGCCACAGTTCAGCGAAAACTGTGGCCAAAACCCTGTGGGGGGAAAAAACAGTGAAAAGCTTGTGTGCTGATACTCAGCCCAGATTTGTTTTTCTAGATTTTCCCCCTTTATGCCTCTCATCTATTTAACAAGTGTGTGAAAGTGGAAGCATAGGTGCAGGTATATTTCCACTTATCTTATTGTTACTGACCCTGAATGAGTGCCTTGCTGGAATACATAAAATGAGTTGCTTTGAACATGAAACATGAAGTCCTTTTGACCTCTGAGTTGAATATTGATCGTGGGTTGAGCTCTGTCAATATTCACCTCTAACATGAGGCATTTCCATCTGTTAACCCCTTCCTAGGATGGCTATGTCTACATAAGAAACCCTTGGACTGCTGTATCCTCACTAAAGCTATTGAGCAAAAGAAATAATCAGTTCCAAATGACATGAATTGTTCACTGCTCTGTAGTTATTAGGAAAAAGATAATGCTTTCTGCCCACATAGCCAAGAAATCTTGATGCGTTGAGAAATCCGACATTACTACAGTTATAAAATAGGGGACCAGCTAAAATCCAGATCTGGCAGCCTTTCCTCCAAATGTCTTCCAGACCTATATTTCCAGCCTTGAAAGTGCTACATGGCTCTGTAACTACTTTTTTTTTAAAAGATGCAACAAACCTTAATAAAACAAATGTTCTTGCAAATTAATTTTCCATTGTTCAGCCATTTCCTTGAGTTAGTCACACTTTTATTTGAATTATCGTGAGATGATAATCACTGAAATGTGTTTTTGTCTATTAATTATATGTAGATCTGCAGATGAGACTTTGGATTGGAATTTACATTTGGCCTCTAAGAAATTCCTTCTCTGAAAAAAGACCTTTTAAAAAGCACTTAGGGCGGATATGAGATAGTATAAAAAAATAGAAAAATATTTCATCTTTCAATGTTCAGAATATTTCAAATATTATAAATCCCTCTGCAAATTTAAGGTATACTGATATTCAGGCTCAAACAGTATACTAACCTAGGAATGCAGTGTATGCTTTGTTTTCATGTGGTAGCTTGAATTTATGGCTGACAGAGTTCAAAGAAAGAGAGAGAGAAAAGAAAGAAAGAAAATAGATCCAAGAGAGTGGAGGGATTGCTCCATTGTTTGTGCTATAGTTTGTTTATTGTTTGCCCTGGTGGCACAGTGGGTTAAACCCTGTGCCGGCTGGACTTCTGACTTAAAGGTTGGGTTGCTGACCTGAAGGTTGCCAGTTCGAATCCGGAAAGAGTGGGTGAGCTCCCTCTGTCAGCTCCAGCTCCCCATGCAGGGACATGAGAGAAGCCTCCCACAAGGATGGTAAAACATCCGGGCATCCCCTGGGCAACATCCTTGCAGACAGCTAATTCTCTACACCAGAAGCGACTTGCAGTTTCCCAAGTTGCTCCTGACACGAAAAAATGAAAAAAATGTTTAAGAGAAAAAACATAACTAAAGAAAAACAATCATGCATACATAAACAAACTACAATTACATTACAAGCTACACAAGTAGGCATGTGGGGGGGGGGCTTGAGGGGCTTCAGCCCCCCCCCCCTCGAAATTCTCAGGGTGGTCCGTGAGAAGGCCTTACATTTATTATTTAAACTGTTATGCTTATTCATATCATGATCAGATCACCATGCTCAATATATCCAATATGCATGGGGGTATTGGGATAATGATATGAAAAGTTTGCTAGGGTAGATCCTCTCTCACTCAGACTCAGTGCCCCCCCCCCCATCAAAATCCCAGCCCCCGAATCAAAATCCTGGCTTCGGGCCTGTATACAACATACATCTCTACTATAAGTTTGTATTCTGACTTTCCACCAAACGTTGCTTGAGCCAACTAGCAAGAACATAAATGCTATAGTTCTCATTTGTGTTTTACTTTACATGAAAATGTATTTATTTTCCTGAACATGAATGTGGTCCTTGTCGCGTTGCTAGTCAATGGAGTTTAAAGCCTCTGGGTACAAATGAGAGCTTCAGGGTTTACAGGGGCCATTTCAGTAGACTGACTTATCACAACTCAAAATGTTGCAGCAGCAGGATGATAATACTACTCAGATAATACATTAATAATTGTTTTAATTCCAATTGTCTGTTGGTTTCTTTTGTACTTTATAATTGTGACATTATTTAAATGTGTTGCTGTTGTTTTATTAATTTGTGCCTTTCTCTCGAAAATTGAATTCAAGGCAACTTGCAACATATTTAAACAGTTCAGATGTAAAAACTATTTTTGAAATCTATTCTGTTATTGATATCTCTGCTGTATCAGACCTAAGGCCTCATTTGGTCCAGCATTTGCACGTACCACAACTACCATTCAAACAATAGGTTACTCAGCCTTCCTTTTCCCAGAGACTAGCATTTGGAGACATAGTGCATCATGAAAGGCTGCTTACATTCTCATTGGTAGTCATCTAGAAACAGATCTGGATCCAGAAATAAATCAGAATTGAAAACCTGATCCTTGAGAAGCTATAGCCTATTAAAAATATACGATTCTCTTAAAGACCCTAGACAACTAAACATTTCACAATGAATGTCTGTTTTACTGGGATTGATCCTCCAATCAGTGACTAGACATTCATTGAAATATTGAAGGACTTATACACTTGTTTCTTAAACTCACTTGTTTCTTAAATCTATGTATGTATGTTTAATCAGCAGGAAATGCTATTGAGGGTACACACTCAGTACAATTTCAGCTTTAATTACATAAACAAAAAATGCAGTTAGATGACCAAGCCTGGTTGCCCCAATGCATGATCTCCATTCTCTTCCTTTCAATAGGCCACTCTGAGTCCCCTTCAGGGTGAGAAGGGCAGGGTATAAATGTGGTAAATAAATAATGGGGCAAATAAATGTGTTTAAAGTCTACTTAATGACTTCAAAGTTAATGTCATAAATGAATTGATAGGTAATAAATGAAGTATTTTTGTTTATTTTGCAGGACTCCAAGGACAGCTTAAAGAGCAAATGGGCAAGAAAGCCCCAGCTTTAGTTTTGGTACCTGTGGCAGGTTTACCTGGAAACAAAATTATTTGTGTATCCTGTTGGCTGAGCCAGTAGCTAAGGAAGCATCTACAGTTAGTGTGTTCATTCTTCTCAAAGAAGGTTGTCACACGAACATACTGAAGATATAAATGGCTGTTCATTGTCTCATATTAACAAACATGGCTACACCTGTAATCTTTCACACACAAAACAATAATTTCTTGCCATGCTTTTTTTTTTTTTTTTGAATTTTGGAATTTTACCAGCATTTGATAGAGAAGTGGGAAGCGATGTCAGTAACTCCTAAATCTTTATGACCTTCTGTTTTTGTAACCAAAATCACACTGAGAAGTCAGACAGAGCTTCATTTTTAATGTATACTTCACAGGTAACTTGTCAGTAAAATCTCCTTCTACTAGCAACCAAAGACCTTTTTATTTTGACAGGCTTTTGGTTACTAAATGGTTGTTGCAAAGGAGTCTTTAGGGGAAGAAGTTGTAGTGTATTCACTTTGTTATGTTTTGCATTCCTTTAAAGTGTCTTAATCATTGCTGTTTTAAATACAATAGCTTATTTCATTATTTTTATTATTCTTTTTAACATAATTATTGTTCTTTGCTGTACTATGTTGTGAGTCGCCTTGGGTACCATACTGAATGAAAAGCAGAATATAAATGAGATACACTGGGAAAATGCTGGCTTATTCCATACTTTTTCCAGTGACCGTGAGCCAGATTTTCAGCATGTAGTCCTTACTGGAAGATGAGTGACTAAGCCATTTATACTGATAATTCTCCCATTAAGCTTAATGTATTTTACTATGGTGAGTACAGTAAGTAGCCTCATCTTGCCCTGGATCCAAAGCCCTACACACAAATGAGGAGGCCATTGTCAGCAGTGAGAGGGAAAGAGCTGCAGAACCTCAAGGGTCTCATTCACATCCCAGAGCTGACAGCAGGAAAACCTAATTGAGTAGTCAAATTAGATCCGCTGCCAGTTCCTTGTTAAAGGAGAAAACTCCAGAGAATGCCTATTGGCATGCATCTTACAAAGCCAACTCTGAGGTGAATGAACGCCCTTGCCCATTGCAATGTGTACAGCTTTCCTGGATATCTGCGAGGTCTGCTGGAATTCCTGATTGATCTATGGAATGAAACATTAACTTCTTATGCACATTTTAATATGCAGAGAGTGGAAAGATACTCTTTTAGACTGCAGTCTCAGGATTACCAAGTCAGTATGGCCCCTCTATGTGCTGGCTTGGAGATCTGGGAATGTCCAAAAGTAGTAGAAGAAGTTCACACAAGTTTTCATTTCTGAATGGAGATCTTCCTTTACTGGATTCCAGTGAGAGTTAAGGCTGAATTCTTAATAGGACTCCTTCAAATATGAACTAAGTTCTTTCAAGCTCTCTGAATAATTTTTGACCACAATTTGTGTAGAGAGGCATCAAATTGATCCGGTTTTAGAATATGAAGGGCAGGTAGTATAATAATAATAATTGTAATTTGTAATATCTTGAATAATTCCAGAAATTCCATACAAAGTAAGCACTAAACTGAGACCCACTTTGTTTTCACATTTTGTTTTGTTATATTACATGTATTCTGATGCCAACATGTCTACAGTCTTATGCCACAAGCTACTCCTTGCATTATTTTTCTTTTAATTGTCATTTTTTTTCAAATATTTGTCTGATTAAATCCATCCTTGGATCAACTTTGTAGAGAATTCCTGAGTGTTACTTAACCTGTGCTTTCAAAGCAAGCAACTCCTTCATCACTCATGCTCCTGTTGTATGGGGTCATCACTCATTCTCCCAACAGAGACATTTGGGATATGCCTTATACAGTGGCATTAATAGGGTTAAAGTCACCCAGTGTGATAATTGATAGTGTCATCCCATGGAGCTCAGACAAGACCAGACCTCACGATATCGTAGCTAAATTTTTTTTAAAAGTAACAGTCAGTGGATATTAAAAACAACAGTGTGCTGGCAAAGGTGTGCAATCAAAGCCACGTAATTTGAAGCATAATTGAAATTGGGTAATGATGAGAGTTCTGGCTAGGGAGTATGTTCATTTGTAGGTTCAAAAAGTAAATTAAAATAGAGTTTTGCCTTGTGGGTATATTGATACAGTATATGTAAGCTGGGTTTATGAACAATGTTTCTGTAGGTTATATCTAACTACAGGGATATTGTAATAAATATTTGCTAAAGGACTGCACAAATATTTTAAAGACAAGTCATTTTGGTGTCACCCCACAGTGCTTCGCACACGCACACACACTCCGCACCCTACTAGTGTCATCACTGACCTTCTGCTCATGAGTGTAGTTCATGAATACCTACTGTTGCTGAAGCCTATTTTATTATGATGTGATCTATAGTGAAGATGAGAATGAGAATGGGAAAACAGTTCACCATATTGTTGCATCCCTTCACCCTTAATGTGAAACACACACACACACATACACCTACCATGTGAAAACTGATGCTTATGACAGAGAGAAATTCTATCTGACAGGAGCAAATTAAGGTGCTTTTGGAGAAAGTCATTGTTAAAATAATCGCCAGCATTACAGAAAGAGAACATTGCAAAAAGGCAAGTGTTTAAATTGTCCCATAATATTGCCACCAAGATATTACAATCCTAAACATCATATTTTCCCCAAACAAAATGGTTATGGCATTGACTAATAAATGATCATTAGTAAATCAGCAGTAATATTTTTAATATCTACAACTTTTTATGGCTGAGAAAAATGTAGTTGTGTGAATTACCTTAGTTTAAGCTCTGAAACCCAAGCAATCTCTATCTCACCCTATTTTATTCTGGCCATGAAAACATTTTCCGTATGGTACCGGTTTTTTATTTGTTGAGACAGTTTTAATCTCATGGTTTGATCTTTTATTTGTGCAGAGCATAAGAGTGAGCAGACAGTAAGTTACCACACAGAACAAGATGAAGGTCAGACCTTTCAGGTTTCTGAGAACTAACTTATAGATGCTCCTGAGTTAGACAGAGCTGTGATATGCATGCAACAGTTTGAACAAGTAAGGCTGACAAATTCATACCTATCTTTGGAGCTGTCAGGTATGGGGAATTGCTTAACTAACATAAATGAAACAGTGCTTGCTAACATCAAGATGTCCAGAGGTAACTGAAAGGGAACACACAGTGTACCTCCTTCCCATTGCTTCTCTTGAAGTTGATAGGACAAGAAGCTACATCATGGACTACTTAAATGTGTTCAGATCTGCATCAAAGTGTTGTGTTACAGCATCTTCCTCATCATTTGCAACTGTGATAGTTTGTGCCTCGTGTATAGATATCAGTCCCACAGCTTTATATTGAGCATGGATTTTCAAGTCTGCCATCTGTATCCAGGGGTTTTGTGTCTACAGATTCAAGCAAAATCGTTAAAATGATCTGGTCACAAACCATTAAAGGATTCAAAATAATGGCACCATTTGCTTTAGGCATCATCACATTGCAGAAGTTGGAACACCTCGATCCCTTGACAAGATGATATCCTGGCTCCATTCAGCTCCAGATCTGTCAAAGCCATGGCATGAAAACTCGGGACAAGCAGAAGTTACTTTGCATGCAAGATATGATACATAATTGTGTACAGTTGGCCAACACTAACTTTCTCTTTGTGTCTTTGTATCTGCATTAAGTCCATGGATATTTATTTATTTATTTATTGCGCTTTTATACCGCTTTTCTCACCCCTGGGGGGACTCAAAGCAGTTCCCAACATAATCAGTGGTAAAATTCAATGCCTTACATGTACAAAACATCACATATCAAAACAACAACAATGACAATAGATTAAAACCATTAAAACTATAAAACAACAATCAAACACAATACATAAAACATTTAGACCTTGCAGCTATCCCAGGGTTATCTTTACCTACTTCCATATTTCCAAGTTTCTGTCATTCACCAAATCTTAGTGTTCTACTGGCTCATAGGGGAAGGTAAGCTGGACTGGAACTGTTTAGGGATTTATAGGCTAAAGCCAGCACTTTGAATTCTGCTCGGTGCTCCCTGTGTATCGCTCCAATAAACAACCCAGCTGCTGCCCGTTGGACTACTTGAAGCTTCTGAACATTCTTCAAAGGTAACCCCACATAGTGCATGTTGCAGTAGTCTAAATAAAATGTGACGCGAGCATGGACCACCGTGGCCAAGTCTGGCTTTTCAAAGTACGGGCGCAGCTGGCGCACAAGTCTCAGTTGTGCAAATACTCCCCTAGTTACCGCCGAAGCCTGGGGTTCCAGGCTCATCGACGAGTCCAGGATCACTCCCAAGCTGTGAACCTGTGTCTTCAGAGGTAATGTAACCCCATCCAGCACAGGCTGTAACCTTATACCTGTTCGGCCTTATGACTGACCAGGAGTATCTCTGTTTTGTCTGGATTCAACTTCAGTTTGTTCTCCCTCATTCAGACTATCACAGCTGCCAAGCACAGGTTCAGGTAAGTGATATAAATGTAGCAGAATTTTGTTGTTTATTTTCAAAATTATATACTGTCTCTACCAGTTTCGTTTCAACTCTCTTCTATCATTTTTAATGTGCAATAAAAACACAATTTTCTTCTTTAAAAAACCACTCACGTCCAAGAAAAGTACTGTATACCCTTAAACTCCAATTTTGTTTTAAAACTCACATATGTTGAAAGAATAATACACATCTTATGAATAGTTTCCTTTATGGAAAGATATCCAATAATTATGATTTCCTTTTTGCCTTGAAAAACATCACACTTTCTCTTAAATACAATATCTGGGTTTTCTAAAGTTTGTTATTAATAGAAACAAGGCAGTTTGTTCAATGCTGATAAGCAACTTAAGGGTTGCTTCTGCAAGAGACTCAAGACTTATATAGCGAAAGGAAATTCTTTATACCTTTTTATCTTTTCTACCCTGCACTACTTTAATCATAGCGAACCAGGCCTGCTACACTGGAGAAGTTTCACAAAGTCCTTTTTTCAGTCTCTTTGTGACTGGGGTGTGTGTTCTGACGTGGGAGAGAAATGAAGTAAAGAGATTTAATATTTGAAATTTATGAACAGTAAAAAAAACCCAAAATACAAAAGAGCTTCATGGGGTTGACAGTGCAATTGATTTTACCTAGACGGGTTTTGATCTCAGAAGTGTAAATACATATGCCACAGTAAGACATTAGTTTTGAGGGCTTTTTTAAATAGATATGCAAACAAAGAAAAAATTCTGTTTCTTTGATTTCATTAAAGCCTCGGGAAAATTTACAATTTATTCATGTTATGACACACAAGGTATGTTGGCAAAGATCCCAGTGCTGCAAATGCAAGCAGGAGGGAGAGAAAACTTCAGTCTAAAAGGGAAGCTTTGTTAACAATATATAACTTGGAACTTACTTTCTCTCTCTGTCTCCTTTCTTGCTCGCTTGTTCTTTCTGCCTCTCTATATATGGAAGGTGTGCTGAAACAATGTTAATAATAACTGGATATCTATTTTTCCTGCATTTTTGAAGTATTTTCCATATAATTAAGGTCACAGTTTAATATGTGCTTAACTGTTAGTCCTATTGAACTGAACTGGACTGATTTTTTAGCATATACAAAAGCAACTGCACTGTGAATCTTTAGCTGCAGAGATGGAGGTTGAACAGAGCCGCGACACAAGGCTGCAGGAGGGAAACTAATAGGATATAACTTTGTCTTTCTCTCTTTCTGAAAGCTGTCTAGATGATAGCTGTGATTCTAGCGAGCCTTTGCACTACACATGGCTGAGCTGCCATAAAGGCATCAGAGCCAATCTTCCTAGATAGGTTAAAAGATGACACTGTGGTATTTTAAGCAGGTATTATGGGGCGGGATTTCTCTCATTTTATGGGGAAGTGAATCAAAGTCTGATTTGCTACACCAGGTATCACTGGTGCATTCTTCTTCCCAAGCTTTGGGTGCCTTGTGGGTATTGAAAGCGACACATCCCCCGGGTACGAAAGAAGTGATCTGAAGCAAGCTATTCTCCTTCAAGGATGCTCTGCTCAGTCAATTATCTCTCATTGGCATGCCAGGCTCTATCAAAATACCATGATTGAATAAAACATTTTATCTCAAATAAATGAATGCACTGATTTAATAAAGGTTTCTAGAGTGTTGTATTATAGTTCCCCAGATGAACACTGAATTTTCAAAATGTGGAAGCGTTTCAAGTGGCCAAGTTAAATCACGACCGGCTCCTTGCCAACCGAGATTACTTCTACAAATCCAGTTAAAATGAATCTGTTCTGCTGTTTCTGATTAGACTCTGGTACTTATTTTTAGATAACCTGTTTTTACTATTATACCTGTGTCTAGCACTGGGAATTCATATTAGGAAGAGTTGACAATTTATTAATTTATTATGTCTTTTCTTACATTTTAGTGTTTTTGGCAGGCTAGCCAGTGTTGATGTATTAGCTAAGCATCCAAGTTACTAAGATATTGAAAACCCTTTATTTTATCTTTATCTATCTATCTCATCTGATAAATGCTAGATATTTTTAATACATTGTAAGTCGAGATACATGAGAAATGAACCCTGCTATTGTCTGGAAGTGTGCCCTTGTCTGACGGCACATTCTCTTGAATGTTTGCCTTCTTCCTCCTCACCTCAGCCCCCAATTTTTTGGACATACATTTTTATTTTTTAGAACTACTCTTTTCTTCTTTCTTCTAAAATACCAAAAAGGAGGAAAAGAAGGGCATGCTAAAAAAAACACAAGAACCCCTAATGGATTAAAATGCATCCAAAAAATTGGGAGAGTGATGTGGAATTTGGTTGACAAAATGTCATCCAAATTTCCATGTAACAACTGAGTTCATTTTTCAGCTATTTTTCTTTGGGCTTTTCATAAATGCTTCTGAGCAATATCAAGTTAGAGAATGTGCTTTTATGTAGTCTGTTTGATAATAGCATCAGCATTTTCAAAAAATCTATTTTATATAAGGCTCTGGTTCTTTTTTCTTTCCTGTCTCTTCAGTTTCTTCTCTAACATTTTTTCTTTTACTTACCCTCCCTATTTTCTACAGTCTGCTGTTTAACTAGTATTCTACCTTATAGGAAATGATTTCACGAGGTACCTTAAGATCCCCTTTACATTGAATTATTGTAATGCTCTGATACCATTTTAACTGTCTTGATTATTTCCTACAGGATTCTGGAATTCATCGTTATTGAGCCAATAGAGCTCTCCAGCAGAGAATTCTAAATACTTTATAAAACTATGTTGCCATGCTTTCTGTAACTTGCCCTCATGGACATTAAATTGGTATTGATGTATTACAGTTTTGACAGAGATTTTCCTTCCATATCCAAGGAGTCTGCATCCACAGATTCCATCATCCACCACTTGAAAATATCTCTCCATTTTTTTTAAAAAAAAAAATGATTTTGTCATTTTTTATAAAGGATGTCATTTTACTACACCACTATATATCATGGAACTTCAGTATCCATTGATTTTGGTATCCACAAGGGATGTTAGAACCAAGCCCCAATGGATACAAAGAGCCCACTTTATTTACAAAAATAACTTCAGTCACTCTCTGAGTTTTGAAAATGTGATTCAAAAAGATTGTCGAAAAGGAACAGTTATGTGTGCAGGAAGTTGCTACATTTCTGTAGAATTCAGAAAGCTTTATATCAGTGGTTCTCAACCTGTTCATCCTCAGATGTTTGGCTTTCAACTCCCAAAAATCCTAATACCTGGTAAACTGGCTGGGATTTCTGGAAGTTGTAGGCCAAAACTTCTGAGGACCCACAGGTTGAGAACCACTGTTTTATATTTAATATGTGTTTGGATGACTACAATTACACATGTATCACAATTTCCTGAAATCAGTATCATGGGGATGCATCTACTCAACCTTATGGACTCATGGGAATTGAGCTAGTGCTGGTGCCTCACCAGATAGTTTGGTGAGGCACCAGCACTGTTTGACTGGAAAGCTACAGACCTTCTAAAACTACAACCCCTTGCTGCATTTGTTCTACTGTATTGATGCACCCATGGAATACGTTATGCTGTACCTGCACTGGATCACAATTAGAACTCTGCTCGGAGGACTTCCATGCAGAAGATTAGGAGAGATGGTTTTTGCCAACTTCTCCTTCCCCATGTACACTATGATAATATCCACACAATTAGGAGAACTTCTGGAATAATATGGGAAATAGGAAGTAATAGAGTTTGTCCACTCTGTACCAGCTTCACCTGAAGGTATAATTAATAATAATAATAATAATAATAATAATAATAATAATAATAATAATAATAGACTTTATTTTTAACCCACCCCCTCTCCCCGTAGGGACTCAGAGTTGACCTCTCTATTTCATCTGCTAGTTCCAGAGGAAAAGCTAGTGTTGGGTATGGGACCTCATGTGTGTCAGTCCTTTAAAGCACACATACAAATAATAATAATAATAATAATAATAATAATAATAATAATCTTTATTTTTATATCCCGCCCCATCTCCCTGAAGGAACTCGGGGCGGCTCACAACTGGGTCAAGCCTGAAACAACAACACAACATATTTGACAAAAACTTAAAACATTCCAACGATACACAAAATAAAATAATGGAGAATACATTAAAATCCAAGCAGATAAAATCAGAGTAATTAAAAGCAAACCAGTGGGGACAGGTTTCATAAAGTGCTGTATCATGGAAATAAGTAACAGTGATAAAGTGCCATATGCTTTTAAAACAAAAAGAAGTATTCTAATGACAGCTCTATTGGGCCTATTCATTCAAATGCGCTCTGGAACAACATGTTTTCAATTCCCGGCAGAAAATGGGCAGGGAAGGAGCTAACCTAATCTCCTTAGGGAGAGAGTTCCAGAGCCGGGGGGCCACTGCTGAGAAGGCCCTCTCTCTCGTCCCCACCAGCCGCCTTTGAGACAAAGGCGGGAGCAAGAGGAGTGCCTCCCCGGATGATCTTAGGGTTCGCGTTCGTTCGTAGGAGAGGTGGCGATCACGGAGATAGGCAGGTCCTGAACCGTTTAAGGCTTTATAGGTAATAACCTGCACCTTGAATTGGGCCCGGAAACTTATCGGTAGCCAGTGGAGCTGTTTAAACAAAGGAGTTGACCATTCTCTGTAACTAGCTCCTGTTATTAATCTGGGTGCTGATCTCTGAACCGACTGCAGTTTCCGAACCGTCTTCAAGGGCAGCCCCATGTAGAGTGCATTGCAGTAATCCAACCTGGAGGTGACTAAGGCGTGGACCACCATGGCCAAGTCAGACTTCACGAGGTACGGTCGCAGCTGGCGCACAAGCTTTAACTGTGCGAAGGCCCTCCCAGCCACCGCCGACACCTGAGCATCAAGTGTCAGCGCTGAGTCCAGGAGGACCCCAAGCTGCGGACTTGCATCTTAAGGGGGAGTGCGACCCCGTTGAGCACAGGTTGCCACCCTATGCCCCGATCGGCCGCACGACTGACCTGGAGGACCTCTGTCTTGTCAGGATTAAGTTTCAGCTTATTCACCCTCATCCATCACAGGGGCCAGGCACTGGTCAAGGATCTGAGGGGCTTCCTTGGAGTTTGGTGGAAAGGAGTAGTAGAGTTGAGTGTCATTTGCATAGAGATGGCACCCAACTCCAAAACTCCGGATGACCTCTCCCAGCGGTTTCATGTAGATGTTAAAAAGCATGGGAGACAGAATAGAACCTTGCAGGACCCTACAGGTCAATTGCCAGGGGTCCAAGCAGGAGTCTCCCAGCTTCACCAACTGGGAACGGCCCTCCAGGAAGGAGCGGAGCCATTGCAAAGCAACGCCCCCAATACCCATTCCGGAGATCCGTCCCAGAAGGATACCATGGTCGATGGTATCGAAAGCTGCTGAGATGTCCAAGAGAATCAATAGGGTCACACTCCCCCTGTCAAGTTCTGTGGAGGTCATCCACCAAGGCGACCAAAGCCATCTCCGTACCATGACCGGGTCTGAACCCAGACTGTGATGGATCCAGATAGTCGGTCTCTATCAGGAACCCCTGGAGCTGTGAGGTCACCACCCGCTCCAGAACCCTGCCCAAAAAGGGAAGGTTCGAAATTGGCCGGTAGTTGTTAAGAACCGATGGGTCAAAGGACACCTTTTTTAGGATCGGTTTAACCAATGCCTGCTTTAAGGAAAAAGTCCATGATCCAGTGAGACATTTATTATCCCCACAAACTAATTTGCCAACCCCCCACTGGTAAGTTTTATTAGCCAAGATGGGCAAGGGTCTGAAGCGCATGTGGTCGCTCTCACAGCTCCAAGGATCCCCTCAACATCATCAGGGTGAACAATCTGAAACAAATCCATTAACACTGGACAAGCAGGTGCCTCGGTCACCTCCATAGATACTGCGTTAAGGCTGGTGTCTAAGTCAGAGCGTATCCAAGCGACTTTGTCTGCAAAGTAATGGGCGAACTCGCCACATCGAGTTGTCAGGTGGCAGGGGGCAGCCCCCCCCCCCCCCATCACAAGGGTGGAGGAGCTCTCCCACCACCCGAAACAACTCAGCTGGTCTGTTTGTTACAGACGCAATGCGGACAGTTGAGAAAACTTTCCTGGCTGCCCGCAATGCCACGGAGTAGGCCCTGAGAGAGGCTTTAGCCCATGCTCGGTCGGATACATCCTGAGATCTGCGCCAGATGCACTCCAGTCTCCGTCTCGTCCGCTTCATCACAGCCAGCTCCTCAAAAAACCAAGGAGCTGACCTGACTCTGCGAGACGATAGGGGACGTTCAGGGGTGATCGTGTCTACTGCCCTAGCCATCTCGGTGTTATAGAGATCAACCAAGACTTCGACAGGATCACCAGCCACCATGACGGGAAAATCCCCAAGAGACATCAGGAATCCATTTGGATCCATAAGTGTCCTGGGGCAGACAATCTTAATCAGTCCACCACCCCTGCAGAGGGTTTGAGCTGTGGTTAGTCTAAAACTGACCAGATGATGATCACTTAATGGAATGTTTAACATATAAAATGATACTGTTACACCGTTAGTATGCCAGTAAGACCGAACCCGCACATTCGCCTTTCCTTATTCTTCTGAGGTTCTCTGACTTATCTCTCTCCTGAGGTTCAGCCATCAAGAACTGGGACCTCTGATCTGTTTTCTAAAGGAAAGCCACACTAGAGTGCTTCACAGGTGATTTTTTCTCTTCCCTTCATCTAACAATCTCCCAAGGAATACACAGGAATCTTTACCTTTTCACCAAATGAACTGATAGTACCAAATTGAGACCATAATGAATACCTGAAATGAGTCATTGGTGGATTTCTTGCCTTTAAAAACCAGCTTTGAAAGCAGTGATCGTCATACAAAGTAAGAGGTGCAGGATAAATTTGGCAGCAGCCTAGAAATCCCTACAAGAGGGTCCATGACAGCATCCTAAGGCTTGATGGAGAAAGGAAGGACAGCATTTTATAGAGCTGGGCCTTTGGTTGAGTGTGTGTCTGTGCTTCTCTGTATGTGTACACACACACACACACACAAAGAGAGAGGGAGGGAGAGAGAGAGAGAAATTTCAATAGCTAAACCAGCTATCCCCCACTGGTGTTTGGTTTCAACAGTACAAGATGTGACTCTCTTTATAGCACAATCCCCAGTGCAGACAAAAAGCTTTCCTGGGGTTGAGATCCTGCCGTTCACGTAATTATTTCGAGACAGACAGCTCCATTACTTTAGTGCTTGCACTTCAGAAGAGCAATGGAAACATTAGGAAAAGTTTTTTTGCTTTGATGTAGAATATGCTGCCACTTTTTTGTTATTAAAATAGGAACTAACGTTAAATAAATAAAATTTTGCCTGGAGGCTTCTGAGAACTAATGTTGTGTTTT
This sequence comes from Anolis carolinensis, assembly GCF_035594765.1. NCBI lineage: Eukaryota > Metazoa > Chordata > Lepidosauria > Squamata > Anolidae > Anolis > Anolis carolinensis. The sequence continues at coordinate 318,978,917 of NC_085841.1, forward strand.
GACAGTGTCGTGTGTTTTTTCTTACTCCTGAAAGCATTGTGTGAATTAACTCAGGACTTCATGGTTTTTGCTCTGTGCTACATACACTAAAACTCTTTTTCTTTTCATCTATTTTTCCCCTTTGCATCCTCTCCCAAGATCACACACAAACTCTCAGAACTTTTATTCATCAGCGGTTACTAAATTCTGCTTCTTCACCACTCACATTTCATTTCCCCCTTCTAACCAGCAGAAAACAACTCATATACTGCTGGGAGAACATGCAGGATGAGGCTGTTGCTGTCCTGTCCTGGACAAAGTGGCAAATTGCCACTCAGAAACATTTTGAAAAAGAAATGGAAAACAAAAAGAAAATGGGATGACCCCTATTTTCTACTATCCCCCTAAACCTTCAGGTTAGATTTTCAGGGTGCAGTCGGGAGGGAGAAAGAGAGCGACAGAGAGAGGGAGTACAAGAATGAATGTAATTAGATACCACTCAGAAATTTCAGTGGGAATAACCTAGAAGTAAGTTTCATTCAACTGCAAAGGTACATGATTACAGTTCAGTGAGTAAGTGCCATTGAACTCATTGAGTAGATACATTTACTTAATTTGAGGAGATTAGTTTAGAGTTGTATTGCAAGAAGACAACCTTATGCACACTTGGGAGTATGTCGCATTGAATGGGTAACTATAGTAATATATTGACAAGGAATATCAGCAGGAACTGCTCACAGAAATTAATCCATACATGAGAGTTTTATTTGCTTGTTACATTTATATGAGTTTTTGCTAATGAGTTCATTATTTTGTACATTGGATGTCTCAATCCATGCAACAACCAAACCTAAACTTTGTTTTTAATTTCCACAGGTTTGTTGCATCAGGAACCAGGTAAGATAATATAACAGTGTAAGGTAAAATGTTAAAAATAGAAGTCAGAAAGAAGATATTATTTGGTTTAATGGCTACCTCATATTTTGTCAGCGAAATGGAGCATACTTTGTCCACCTACAACCCTGCTACAACTCTGGATTTTTTTTTTTTAGGTTAGAAATGGGAAATCTGAGTTTTCCCAACGTTTTGGGCCTATAAATTCCACCCACTCCATCAGCTTAGTCAATGAAGTAGCATTACAGGCATTGCAATTCAAAAACATGAGGACAGCAACATATACCTAAAACTGCCTGAGGTATGTTCTCCAACTACCAGAGTGGCAAAATGTAAAATTAAGTCTAAGTAGAAGAAAAGGAGTAAGACATACTGCTAAAACCATATTTTTCAGCAAAAAAGTTTTTCACATGTAGGACCAAACTTCAATACTTTATGCATTACAGGGCATCCTAAAATGTTCATGCAGAGTCCATGAAACTATGTGGAAACAAACAGGAGTAAAGACAGGTTGTTTCTGAAATAGGGTCGTAGCTGAGTTGAGGTATTGTATGAAATAACTGTACATTAAGCATGAGTTTCAAGCATTTTCACTTCCTGTTCAGACTCATGTTCACTGCAAGTACAGACATAAATAATATACAAGACTAGATTCAGCAGTTTTTGGTTCATGTTCTAGTTTCCAGAGCAGCTGAAAACAAGCTTACTCAATCTTCAACATGGGGTCCCTTCAGATATTTACAAATAACTATCTTATCACCTCTGGGCCTTCTTTTCTCCTAGGTAAACATACCCCGCTACCTCAGCCATCCCTCATGAGACTTGATTTCCAAATCTTTGATCATTTTGGTCACTCCTCTCTAGACACGTTCCAGATTGTCAATATCCTTTTTTGAACTATGGTGCCCAGAACTGGACACAGAATTCCAAGTGACATCTGACAAAGCTGAGTAGAGTAATATGGCTTTATTCTTCGATCTGGACACTATGCTCCTGTTGATGGAGGCCAGAGTTGCACTGGCCTTTTTGACAGCCACTTCATATTGTTGACCCATGTTCAGTTTATCATCTACTATTACCCTGTGGATCCTTTTCACATGTACTGTTATTAAACAAAGCATCAGCACCCTATATTTGTACATTTCTTTTTTCCTGCCTAAGACACACAAAACATTACAGTTTATATGACTGTGTTTTTCATTCTTATGGATAATGCAGATAATGATAGGACATAAGAGTATGTTCACATCATTCTGTCGACCTCATTACATTGCCAAATTTCCCTGTTGTAGAACTCTGCTGACACAGCCAGCACAGAGCCCGCCAGATTTCATCACATGACTCACAGGTACTTCTGGCGGGGCTCTGTGCTGCCTGTGTCGGCAAAGAGCTCACCCCACTCCCAGTATTTGAACTGCCAACCATTCGGTCAGCAGTTTAACCTGCTACACCACCGGGGCTTCTTCCAGACAACATCTGGCAGCATTTTCTACAGCTGGAAAAGAGACCTGAGGTCATCCCTCTGAATCCTCACCAGGTGTCGAACTGCAGCAGGCCTGACCCACATCCACCAGTAATGGCCATATGAGTATGCGGCTAACTTTGAACCCTGTTCATCAAGGATGGCAAGCACTGCACAAGATGATACTAAATGCCTATTTAAACATTGTCCAAAAAAGGACATATGCTTATGTCATCCTAGTATTCGTCAACAGAATTCTGACCATAGCATCCAAGTATTGTTTTCTGTATATTTTCTATTGTGTACACCACTTTGAAATCTTTAGATGTAAGCAGTTTATAAAATAGTGATAAAAAATAAAGAAGCGATAGAATTTGATCTCCAGCAGATATCTTTTCATCAATATAGCTCATGCCTTTCTATCCGTTTCTGGCTTTCATAATCAAGTACATCTCACAGTTTTGGCTTCATTTCTGAAGCCTCACCGCTGTGCTCCGATCTTTCCTTGATGCATTCACTGGGCAATGCTGCCTCCAAGTGTTCAAGGTGAAGAAGGGCAGATTTAACCATTGCTTAGCAATCTTGTCCACATTACTTATTGAACTTCTACCTGAATGGGTAGAATGATTCAGATAGGTGTTCCTTAAATGCTTGTGTGGTTTAATGCTCTTGGGTCTTCCTTCTGTAATACAACACATGTGTAATTTGTATGGAGCATATTATGATAAGGATCTCTGAGATTTTGCTAGGTAACGTAACTGACATTTCAGTATTGTGGACAAAATATTAGCTGTGAATAGTTTAATTTGCAGTCCTATGCACAATTTAGCTGGAAGCAAGTCCCATTAAAGTACTTACTTCCACAGTTATCTGGAAGCAATCTCTGAGTAAACCTCCACAGGATTGTAGTGTATATATGCAGGAAATGCAAAACTGAAAAACAAAATCCAGTGGCATTTATATATCTAAATATCCCTTATTTGAAATGCTTGGGATCAGAAATGTATGAGATTTTTAAATTTTGGAATATCTAGAATTGCATATACATACATAGTAAGATATCTTGAAGATAGGGCCATAGTCTAAACATGAAATATATTTATGCTTCATATACACCTTACACACATAGCTTCACGGTAATTTTATATTCAATAGTTTTCATACATTTGTACATGAATGTGTACACCAAACCATTAGAAAGTAAATGTGTTCTCAGCCAATCATGAAAACAATTTTGGAGTATTTCTGATTTTGAAATTCTGGATGGGAAATACGCAATCTGCAATTAGTTATATTTTAAAACTCATAAAGGCCTTCACTGTCACAGACACAGGATAATGAGGAATGTCATTAAGTACAACCAGGAATTTCATTTTACAAAACATCTATTGCTATCCTATTGTACATTTCAGTTTCTGCCCAGCCGCTCTTGTTTTCCCCCATTATTTACAGTAGCTTGCTTTTCAACAAAGAATCAAACTGTCAGTGCTAAGATATCACCCGGGAGCTGGCCATATTTCTGGGTTTTTAAAGGGTCAAGACGATTTCCATTGGGAAGGCAGCCTGTAGCATGCATCAGAATAATCCGTTGGAATAAAGAATACAGGAAACTACACTGGGACTTGGCTTGCCAGGTCAGGAGCATCCCAGTCCCTAAGATATCAAGAAGCAAATCTGAGATGTGGGGACAGGCCCTGTTGATGTTTTGACTCATATTATTTTCCATGCTTTACAAGGAAGGAGGGGGCACACTTTACCAGATTTGTTTATACCAATTGGTTTTAAGAACACCTGGGAGTTTAGTCCAGCCAGATATCCTGAGTTCTATCTTGAAGAATCTATACTTTTCCAACATGACTCTATAGGCTACTTCTTCCAGAAGTGGACCACAGAGTTGCGCTAGAGGACCTAGAGGTTTTCAGAGAGAAGGCTTTTGTTCTCCAGTACAATTCTATGGTCATCTTACTGCAAGTAGATGATAGAGTTGCTCTGAAAGACCCAGAAATTCCTAGAGGTTAAAAGAGGCATTCTTTATTCACATTTTTTTCCAGTTTTGCAGGGCTCCTGTGCTTTTAACCCAAGTGAATATGAAAGGATGACTATAATTTGGTGAGATATCAGAGCTCAAGGGCTGAGAATTCTAAATATTCCCTAAACTGCCAATCCCAGGATTTTATAGGATGGAACCATGGCAATTAAAGTGGAATCACAGCACTATAATTGTTTGGTATGAATGGGCCCTCTGTTACATCTTCACCATGTAGAAATGTGTTTCATGGCATTCACGGGTAGTTAACAATGTTTGAAGTAGTCTTGAATTATATCCATTCTGAAATGCTCAGAAGACAATGGCCCAGTGTTACTCTGTGATATATAAGTAGGAAAGAATTATTTGGAGGGAAATAGAATGGAAGAAAAAATTAATCTCTCCTGCAGCAGAAATAAAAGTAAGGAGCAGATAGCAAACTCATATGTGAAGAAAGAAAACTAATTTTTCTACTTTGAAAACCACTGGAGGAATGCAGGTTACTGAAAGGTAGCTTGGAAACAGTAACTGCACACTGTCAGCTCGCTCAAGGACTGAAAAAAGGGGAGGTAAAACAAGGTGGAGGAACAACCCATCTTCTGGGATGATGGGAGACATGTTTGGCAGCCCCAAAGGCTCAATGCTCTGATAAGATGCGTTCCCTCTAAATATTTAAATGAGGTAAGCAACTGATATTCCCTGTTGAGCATTCTTTGCTGTTGTTGCTAAGCAAAATCAGTGTAATTTCCAACCCCCCCCCCCTTCATTTAAAAATTCTTATAAATTGTGTAAGGCAAACAGATGGCTTTTCAGAAGTCATTCTGAGCTCCTGCGTTCAGGAACATGGAAGCCATGCTCCCACAAACCCATGCTGAATTGTCTGTGGGCATCCTTGCTAATCATCCATTCGCGAGGGACTTTTTTTTAAACCCAGCACTCACATATCACAACAACCTACTCTCCTCCTATTACAGCAACCTTACAGCTTAAAGTGTATCGACACATATTCAGCAGAACCATATGGCAAAGTGCTTTGGAGACGCCATTCAGACTGTAGATAGAGGCTTCAATTTGGTATGTTCTTTTGTATTTAAAAAGAGGGAGAAGCACAAACACCTCCATCTATGTGTGTGTGTGTGTGTGTGTGTGTATACACACACACACACACACACACACATAATAAAAAGGACTAAATCTTGTTCTCAAAGTACATGCAGCTAAATGAGGTGGAAGTTGAGTGGCCCTCTAGATCACTGCTTCTTACACTGTGGGTTCTGACTCCAAATGGGGTCCCTTAGCTCAATGTTGGCATCACGAAAAATTTGTCAACAGTAACTGGTTTCCGGATACAACCCATTTGCACAAATCTGTTATCAATAACCTGCAGTGTTTGGAGGGGACTCTGCAGAAAATGTTTCAACTGTACTCCACAAAAGGGAAAATTAGCCTGTGTTTTCTGGGCTGTACGGCCATGTTCCAAAACTCACAGCAACCCAGAAAAATCGCCTGTTTAGCGAGCTTTGCAAATGCTGATTCGTTATCAGTAAATGTTTGGTTTTTATAACCTATTTTTATATATCTATATACCCAGGATCACGTAAAAAGGGGTAGAAAGGGGTCACAAATGGAAAAACTTTGCCTTGCTTTAGATAACTGTTGAGTTGCAAGCAGGCCTGTAGCGAGGGGGGGGGGGGTTAGGGGTTCAAACCCCCCCCCCCCCCCCCGATGACAGAGGATTAATTGGAATTGTTCCTAACAAATAAGGGCAGTTGGAGAGTATGGAGGGCCTGCATGATTTTTGGCCCTCAGTTTGGAGCAATTCTAGTGGGAGGAGAGGGGATTAAAACATGAGAGAAGTATTTTAAAATGAACTTCATGCCTTCATCACAGTTTTGAAAGATAAGCAAAGAGAATGTTTTTCATGCCGGTGGAGATGTTTAAGTGTGCATTTGAGGACACATGATTAATAGGTAAGGAAGAGGTACCCCCTTTCTCTCCATCCACTTTCACTCCCTGCTAGATTTCCATAGCTTTTGGAGTGCAGTTAATTGCTTGCACTGGAGAAAAAATGGGAGAGGGAGAGCACCATAAATCACAAAAGCAAACAGTCAAGGATTTTTCATGCGTTCCTTTCCTATGTAAATGATCTGTAACTTTTTCATGAATCAGGCCCATCCATTCTTTCTTTCTCTCTTTCTCATACTTCCCTTCTTGACTCTTTGCCGGTCCCTAGATTCTCAGAATTGCAATCTAAATGGTCCTGAAACATTTGAAGACGATTAAAGTTTAGCTTTGCATATCAGTGACCTACCAGCAATTCCCACTAAGGCTCTGATGTATATACTACGTTTGATCTGCAGATAGATGATTCAGAAAGAAGTGGTTCCAGAAGTACTTTTCCTCCCCCATAGAGTACTGGAAAAATACCCTCTGGAGACACGGCATAATAGCAGCTATTTCCTATGAGCATCCTACAGCCCTGCGACACTCCAGCAAGTTGCCAACCAGTGTCTTTTGGCTTCCTTCCTGTTTTACACAAAGCATAAATCACTGGGACTGATTTCTTCTGTCTTATTAGCAAGATTTAAGAAGCTTAATAAAATACATTTGGCAGGTTATACAGTTGTTCCTCTTATACCAAGCCAAGGTACTTTTCTTTTTTTCCTTTTTAAAGAAAAAGTAACCTCTATTCTTTCTGGCAGAGAGCAAAGATTTATAACAAGGCCTGCTTTGCAAATAATAATGTTATTTCCTTTGCTTAATTGGGAACCTATATTGAACCCACAAGAAATAGCTTAACATTTGTGATTTCTCTAAGGGGGCTGTATCAGGTGAGAGCTCCATGTTTTGTGAAGGTGATCTATGCTTGGACACAGCAAATCCTATTACAGAAACGTTTGTGGTTGAAATACTGTGTGTTATGTTCGTTCCTGCTTGTGAAAGTGAAATACAGTTGCACACAAATGAACAGGACCCCACCCCTCATTAGTTGTGGAATACCTTTGCTTTTCAGCACTTCAATAGGATTTCATTATCCTTTCTCTGCAAAGGGAGATAATATATACACTCACACAGACTTCTAATTATTCTCAAGATTCATTAGTTTATTTTCTGGCTCTATCAAACTATTTTATGGAGGTGGAAGATAAAACTGAGTTTCTGAAAGAGTTATAATTTATGGGATTGTTCCTGAGAAATCAGGGCAGTTGAAAAAATCCTTGGTGGAAGGTTTGCTGAAATTTAATCAGAGCTTGGAAATGTTATTTATTTCTTTTCTTTTTTTACTACATCTCACCAGTCGGTCTGGGCAACAGCTGTCCTGGATGGGAGATTCTAGGAGTTGTACCCCAAATAAGTAACATTTTCCAGACCTCCGTTTAATAGTATTCGATAGTATTCAAATCTGATTGAGAAAATGTACATTTGCTTTAATACCCAGGAAAGAAATCCAAGGTCCATTCATATGTTAATTGGAATCGTCCCACTCTTTAAATCAATGTCTTTGAAACAGAAAGTAATTGATGTCAAGCAGTCTTATATATGGATGAGCTGGGCAGTCCCCTGAGGCATGGAGTTGAAGTGGTCACCAACCTGAATTCAGTCTCTTTAAAAAAAAATATTGGAACTACAATATCTACAAAAGTCAGTTGCATTGTTTTTGGCCAGAAGACAGAATCAGATGTATTGTTGATGGACTGGTTAGTAAGGATTCCTTCTCTTTTTCTAGTTCAACAAGTATCTCGTTATAGAAGGAGCTTCCACCAACTTCTGCATTAATGGAAACTGGATTATCTATAGCAATTGTTCTTAAACTTTGGTCTTACAGTTGTTTTGGATTCCAGCACTCAGAGCAGGAACAACAAGAAGTAGCTCACATTTTCGGACCTTCTTATAGACATTGTTGGAAAAATGTGTAATGAACACTTATGCTCAACATGTGGGAACAAGTCTGAGAGGAGACTGGCTTATTATATTGCTGCGTTTTGCAGCTTTGCGTGAGCCATACAACTTAGTAATACAGTACTGCAAATTTGAGGCTGGGGAGGCTGGATCAGATTTTGTGGCACTGGACAAGGAATCCTGGTCTCAGAAGGGTTTTTTTAAAATAAGCGGAGAAAGAATAGAAAACTTTAGAGTGGATTCTGGGAAGAAGAGTGCATCTTGGGGCCCTTTCACATAGCACAACTTTTTTTTCGTGTCAGGAGCGACTTGAGAAACTGCAAGTCGCTTCTGGAGTGAGAGAATTGGCCGCCTGCAAGGACATTGCCCAGGGGACGGCTGGATGTTTTTTGATGTTTTACCATCCTTGTGGGAGGCTTCTCTCATGTCCCCACATGGAGCTGGAGCTGATAGAGGGAGCTCATCCGCACTCTCCCCGGGTGGGATTCGAACCTGGCAGCTTTCAGATCAGCAACCCAACCTTCAAGTCACAAGGCTTTAACCCACTACTCTTCTACTTTAGCTGCAATGGCAATATCCTATGGAGTCCTGTAATTTTTTTTTTAAAGTAACTTCTAACCTGTAAAATAACTTTTAGACTACAAGTGATCTTAAATCCCTTAGACAGTAATAGGCTCTGTTATCAGAAGGTACTAAAGAAGTAGAGATGAAGCTAATGGTCCATCAAACTAAAATACTCGGATATAAATTCTGGTCCTTTGGTTTCAAGAAGTTGCCCGTTTGGAAGGGTATCAACATAACTGTCATCTAATATCCTCAATATAACCAATGTTAGTAAAGAAAAAGACAAGGAAAATTGTTACTCATCACTCTAAAGGCCTTTAAGGATTCAAAGCAGGAGGAACTTTATTTCTTTGCGCCCATCTGTGTGGTATGGAGTCACTGTCAAACTACAGTAGAGTCTCACTTATCCAATGTTCTGGATTATCCAACGCATTTTTGTAGTCAATGTTTTCAATGCATTGTGATATTTTGGTTCGAAATTCGTAAATACAGTAATTACTACATAGCATTAATGTGTAATGAACTACTTTTTCTGTCAAATTTGTTGTATAACATGATGTTTTGGCGCTTATTTTGTAAAATCATAACCTATTTTAATGTTTAATAGGCTTTTTCTTAATCTCTCCTTATTATCCAACATATTCGCTTATCCAATGTTCTGCCGGCCCGTTTATGTTGGATAAGTGAGACTCTACTGTAGTTAGTAACAACAACAACAACAACAACAACAACAACAACAATGACTACGAGTATTTCTTCTTTTCACTGGCAATCATTCCACGTTATATATTATGATACAATACACTGAGATAATACAAACACTGTAATCACTTGTCACCTCCGGGACAAAAATTAAATCAAACTTCAGTAGAAGAGTTTATTGTCAGCCACAGTTTTTATGAGTTTCAAAATAGTCATGAGATATTCAATAAGGCCCCCTACACTCAGCTGCCCACCTAAAAAGATATCTTGCTCTAGGGGCCACAGATTTAGCAGAATCAATGTGCTTCACCCTTCCCACCAAGATCACCCTTCCCAGTAGCAGAGACCACATGATCTTCAAGCAGAAGCCCAAAACTCATAGCACAAGGTTCCCTGGTTTAAAATATTATTCACAGGAGAAAGTCAGCATTTTCACATACTCTGGATCAGGACCATGAAGACATACTAAGGAGTAAAGAAACAGAAGTAGCTATTAAAACTGTTATACCCGAAACTAGCTGGTCCTGATTAACCTGCTGTATTCCCTGGTAGGCAACTCTCCAACACTCCTTGATGACTGAAAGTTCCTTGACATAAATTTGAACGAAATGTCCTGGGTGGTAATATTGGAACAAAATCTTTAGTGTCTTCAAAGACAGCAGGCCTAACAGCCTGCAGGTATTTGGGACTGAAACTCCCCCAAATATCTGAACTATTGGGTATTGTGATGGTAAGTTATGAAATGGTACCTGAGAATATCTAGAAGATACTACATTGACTATCCCTGCCTTACATAGACCATGAAAGTATACATTAGAAGGAGATTAGAAAGACAGAACAGGTTTATCTTCAGAACTTGATTTTGTTTATAATTACCTATGTTTCATTCTGAGGTGTTTTCTCACCTCTCTGCAGCTTGTAGTTGCTACCGGTCCTTTGAAATTTATCACTTTGAAAACTTCCCAACAGTATGGGTTGCTGAAGTTTTCATGTCAGTCATGATTAACCATACTTTCTTGCTTCCTTGTATGCCCTAGTAGGTGTAGACAATAATCTGTCTGTCAAGATACTGCCATGTGCGATAGGTGAAAAGCTACAGTAGCCTGACAAACAGAATTATCACTAAGTCATTTTCCCCTCCTCAAGACTGAAGTCCACCTGTCTCCTCAGGAGATGGAGATACTAATATGTTCTGGGGACTGTTGGCTTGATTAAAATGACAAATCTGGCATGAACAGGTGGCATTCCTACTTTGCTCCAAATAAAGAACTTATAGTTGGTGGGGATTTACAATTCTGCACCAGTGAGTATTTAACATTGAACAACTCTTCATAGAATAGGATCTTGAAAACAAATCTTCTATTCTAACAATATAGAAAAAAATGTGTTTTTTTCTCTGTTTATGGTTAGAAACAAAAAATGCATGCTGCTGAAGAAAATTTAAAAAAGAAATGCAGGATCATTTTGCAGTATTCAATGCACTTTTGAAAAAAAAAAGCTGTAGTTAAATATATGAGTGCATATTTAGGATTGATAAAGTTGGTCTTTGACCTAAAGAAAAATGTTAAGGTGCCACAAAATTTCATATATAACTGTTACCCTAATGGGCTATGTTAACCATACCAAGATAACAATAAAGCAAACAAAAGTGAGTGATGGATGTTAGACAGCATTACTCGACTGCCAAAACTAACAATGTCACTTCAAAATCAGTCTTCATTCTAGCTTTCATCTCTCACATTTCATTCCCATCAACTCCACTGTCAGATTGATTCACTTTTCCTGGCGCTCAGACCATACAGCCATATAATGTCCAGTGCTGCCCATTTCCCTGTCATAAATGAAAAACAGTTTATTAATTGCGTAATCTGAAATCATGGCCTAGGATTCTATTGGTGTTTTACACATTTCTCAATTCCCTTATGGAAGGGGTTGGATATCTTTGTCTGAGGATGTGCAGCATCATTGTACATGGGCATGCATGCATGCATGTTGAAGATAGGTGTACATTACACACTGTATATTTGGCTGCAGAATGATGATGTGCACTGTGGTATAATGACATGAGCATGAACTTATCTTGTTCATGTAAGCTCTCAAGCATAGCATTTTCATTGACAAGAACGGGAAGATTTGCTTGTGCTATTTTCTGCCTTGAGCACTATGCACCTTGATGTGAATGAAGGATTGGAGCACTAGGCTTGTGCATAGATTCATTATGAACATTTGCCTTCGGCTTATTTGGTTGGTCCGCCGTCATTTTTTTACCATCCGTAACAAAACAGTGGCTTTCGGTTATATGCGGAGTATGGGGAGGGAGGCAGCCGCTACATGAAAAAGCAAGAGCGGGGAAAAGGTGCCACTCCAGCATCTCTAAATCAAGAGAGAAGAGAGGGCTTTTTAAAGGAAGTCCCGGGTAGGATACCTCCAGGTCGATCCCTCTTCCTTCCCTGGGAAGCCTCCTTAAAATGCCTTGGAAAACTGCCTGCTGCAGGGAGAGAATGTGCGTGCCTGCAGCTCCTGTCTCCTCTAGAGTAGAAACAGCTTAAACAAAGCACTAAATCCCATCTTCTCTACAGACAGAAGGGAAAGGATTGCTGAATGAGTAGTATCTTCACTTTGATGCTTTTAATCCAAGTCTTAATGAAGGATGTGAGGACAAACAATGCCAGGAAGGGGAGCCTGTGGGAAGTCTCCCTCATTGCCACCAATGGACTGGATATAAACTTTCTGCTTCCCAGATCATAAACAGATTTCTGTCCTCCCGAATTTGGGAGGCTCCCAAAAACAGATCAGGACCCCCACTGAAATCCGGGACACCGAAACAGATCATGGTTTTCCTGGATTGCACAAGCCTATGGAGCACCATTGCTGCTTTGTTTGAGGTAGACTTGATGGTGGTATTTCTCAGATTGTTTGTCTGGTTTCACATTCCTTTTTATACCCAATACGAAGCCACTGTCCTCACTTTTAAAGGCACCCATATGTTCTTGTCCAAAATCCACTCCTCTCTTTTCAGCTGGCTGAAAATTCCCTCTTGCCTTAAAGAATATCCATGTGTTCTTTCCCCTAATCCACTCCTCCATCTTCAGCTGATTAAAAACTTCCATGTCTTAAAGGATGCTTCTTATTCCCACTTGCTCCTCCCTACCATAGGCACAGAGTTGCCTCTATAACCATATGAAATTCCCAGAGTTCTTCCAGATTACAGCAAAGAAATGAGAACTATTAAAACAAAAAGCATTGTTTATTATTGGCTGGCATCTCTTGATTCTGTTTTTGTGTCCTCTTGAAATCTCCAGGCCCGATCTCTTTTCAAATCCCTTTTCAAGACTCATTTTCCATGTAAGTTTGGGCTTCTCATCTTAATTATATTTCTCATTTTAATCAAAATGTGGAGTATATCCCAGTGGAAATCCTGAGAGCTACCTGGATCCCAAAACAGCATTACTCTTTTATAAGCAGCCATCACACTAACATGAGAATTAGTCAGAGAACCCAGATAATCTAGTAACCCTGCTTGTCTTACTAGAATTTACAATGAAACAGTGGCAAGCAGAGCATATATATGGGCCAGGTCTAAAGAGGAAAATTGGAACATTGGATTTCAGGTCAGGAGAGAATTCTGGAATAAATCATAGTTAGGAGGGCTGCGGGGGCATCGAGTCCAGCCCAGCATGCAGAAATACACAACTAAAGTGATTCTGAAAGATGTTTATCCAAACTCTGTTTAAAGACTTCCAAAGACGGAAAGTCCACCACTCCAGGGACAATCTATCCCACTATCAAACAGATCTTATGTAGAGAAGTTGTTCCTAATATTTAGCTGGAATCTCTTTTCTTGCAATTTGAATCCTCTGGTTCTTGTTCTAGTTTCCGGAACACCAGAAAACAAGCTTGCTCAATCTTATACATGACATTTCCTCAGGTCTTTAAAGATAGCTATCATGTCACCTCTCAGTCTTCTCTTCTCAAGCGAAACATGTCCAGCTACCTTGGAGTAGGTGTGGTGGTGTGGGCACCCAAAATATCTCTGTTTTAACTGGCAGCTGTCTTTTGTGCATCCCTGAGCCATCATTTCTAGTTATACTACAGCTTTTCTAGTTAATTCAGTAGAGTACTGTAAAAAGATATTTTCAACATCAACATTGCCACATAAGAGTTTATCAAAAAGATTTCCTTCTTCTCTCTTTCCTTCTCTGTCTCCCTTTCTATTTTGGGGGAAACTGCCCACTGAAAGTATTTGCAGGCTTATTTTAATAAAAATACTCTCCCCCACCAGCCTGTAATCTCTCTCTACTGGTTAATATTATCAAGGGAGCCCTTGCCTGACAGAGTGTAATTTAGGATCTATTAAATATGATTACTTGGCCTCAAAAATGATAGATACTGAACAGAATTATAAGATCACTTTACAAAAGAAAGGTTCCTCTTACAGCATTTCTTGTGGGCATAAAATAATGCCTGGGAAAACTCCCAAGGGAATTGTGGCACTTATAGGTTACATTTATGAATAAAGGGATTGATTTTCATATTTAAAAACTATAAAAATGAGAAGGGTGATGTAGCAAATACGCGGATAGCTCTGACATGTCTGGAGATTGAGTGGTGTGTTTGCCATGTTTCACTTCCTTTAATTACTTTTGGGATGGGAGAAAGTGCATTTAATTTCATCTGAACTTTCATATTCTGCATTGGAAAATTAATCCATAATGGCATCCTAAAGTTTGTTCCATTTCCGACCACATTTGACTCTTAGTCTGATTGTGCCTGTGTGAGCCATTTGCTTCTTTCCCACATGTCCTTATGATGATGGTTCTTTCTATTATATTCCATGATTAGTACAGAAATGACTTCACTGTTGGTCCAAGTGGCATTAGACATAATGATTAGGTTCTTTCCAGTGAGTAGTTATTCTCCAATGTACCATTTGTGGATATAACTTAAGCCATCTTTGAATTGGGTTTGCACCAGTCAGGCTTCCAAATCCAATCTGTAACTATTGATTGTATTAGGAGAAAGGAATCCGCTTCATGATGACCCATTTAATAATGTTTTTGTACCCATCCTGAAGCACAACAGATAAGAAGATCTGACTCTGTCTACACTAACTGCTTAACCTGGGACTAGACTGGCCCTTGATCAACTATAGTGGCAGACACATGTACTGAGCCAAACCCTCTGCTGAGCAACACTGGTGTTCAGTCGAACCAGTTGGGCTGAGACCACATCAGCTCCACTGGACTGTCCCTTGTCACCTGTGTCTCCACTGCTGCTCTTCAGCAGCTACAGAGTTCCCTATAAGTCAGTGGTTCTCAACCTGTGGGTCCCCAGATGTTTTGGCCTTCAACTCCCAGAAATCCTAACAGCTGGTAAACTGTTTCTGGCAGTTGTAAGCCAAAACATCTGGGGACCCACAGGTTGAGAACCATTGCTAAATGTCATTGTGGTTGCATCTGCTATAGTAAGATCTCACCCATTTCAAAACGTATCAGGGGAAACTAGTAGTCAGGATAATTAGAACCACAATGCTAAGACAAAAAGATATACACCTTAAGCCAATCCTGTATAAAAATAAATCCATGAGCAGGAAAGGCACAAGAGCCAGAAGAACAGAACAGCGGCAAACAACAAAAAACTCAGAGCAACTGCTGTGGGATTTATAGCCACCTGACCTTAAGCCCCCAGCATTTCTTATATGAGAGCCATTGTGTTCTTCAGCATTTTTCCTCATCCAAAAATGATGGGAGTATCTTCTCAGTCTCCCAAAACTCCAGATAATGTGGGGGAAATACTGCTCATATTCCAAGAGTGCAGCCATCTTCCATCAAGGGTTACCTGGTTCTCTGGTGTTACTTTCCATTGCTGAAAGATTTGGTGATCTAATACTTTTATTTTTAAATAAACATTCTAAGTGCACGGCAACTGTAATGCACACCTTTTTGGAACAAATTACAAAGAGTGCGCTTTTGCTGCTGCACATTACTTTTTTGGTTTCGGGGATTTGAAAATTAAGTTGTGTATTAGATTCAATGGCGCACTAGATTTGAGTAAGTACAGGATTTGATTATTTATATCTGCCTTTTTTCACAAGCCAACAATCTACACAAGATAAAATTAAAAGTTACATATTGCAAATATTTAAACCTATAAATCTAAAAACACAAACTACACATCTAAAATTATAAGCATTTAGAAACCACAACTGAAAGTAAAATACTAAAATATATCCAAATACAGGCAATTCCCAAATTAAAAAACATCTGACTTAATAAATGGCTGATATTTAAGAATGGGAGTGAGACAACAGGAAGTGATAGAAATCTACCGCTAGGATGGGAAATTCACTCCTGAAAATTATAATGGAGAAAAGGTGTCTCCACTGAAGCTTTCTCATCAATTCTTGTTTCCACAACAAGCCAAATTTTTCAAAATCCAACTATCATAGGGACAGAAAGTGAGGGGAAATCTTCTGAACAGGGGCACAGACAGCAAAACAAACACCACAGGGGTGTTAACCCTTCCCTATGCTATCTAATAAGAGAGATATAAAGCTAGGTACACTTTAAAATGTACCTGTTTCGACTCACAAATTCAAATTTAGAATAAACCTACAGAATCTATCTTGTTCCTAACTTGGGGACTGCCTGTATAATAAAAGCAATTGTGTTACACATTCCCACAAATTTTCCAGTTACAATGCACTTAAGAGCCTATGTGTTTATTGAGCACTGAGATGTAAAACATGTTTCTTCAATTGAAACAATGCCAAATTCAGAGAAACAGTTTTCAGTTTGAAGGAAATAGACTAACATACACTGTGAGCATATGTTCACTGCAGATCAACTTCATGGAAAGGAGAGTGAAAGTGAGTCTTGCAATATTAGGTTCATGCATCTTCTTTGTCTTGTGCCATTTTAAAAAACACGTATCTGAACCATTCATAAAATTTATTCCCAAGGAAGTAATCTCTCTGAAAAAGATTTGTCTGAAACATTTATGCTAATAAAATATATAAAATATCTTTAGCTTATAGAAAATTTAATCCATTGGATTGGATTACAAAAGAAAGAATTGTTATAGATAGCCGAGAACACAGTTTTGTCAGAAACATTGATAAGTGAGAATAATTCCTTATTATTCTCAGTCAATAATTTCTCCATTGATTCATTATTGGAATTTCCTTGTTTTTGAGATTCCTGAAAATAAAATCCTGTTTACTCAGAAGGAGATTACACTCAGTGCAATGGGGCTTACACCCAGGTAGGTATAGGATTACTTCTCAATAGACTGAAATCCTTTTTAAACATTTGATAATGTGTGATGAAACAGACATTTCTGTAATTTGATATGTCTGGGCATGGCACAGCTTGAGATGGAAAAAAGCAGATATTTGCTACATAGTTCTCTTGATCTTCCTGTAGAAGGTGTGCATCTAATCAGCTGACATCAGTTTCAAAGATAATGCAAACCTATCGTGGGAATTTCTGAGCTTGAGAGTGTATGATTTTCCCAACCTCATCCAAAAGGTTTCCATGGGAATCAAACCCTGGTTTCCAGAGTTGTAGTCCATTTCTCAAATCACTACACCAGACTGAATCCTGTAATAGTGTAAAAGTGGACAATTTCTGGCTCTCCAAATGTTAGATTCAGGGTAGTCAGGGAGTCGACTGCTGTGAGAAGTGACAAAGTCATTCTTAATGTTAGTCCTTTTGCTCCTTTTGATGCTATCAGTTGAAAAAGCTGTCTAAGTTTGCTGATGCTGAAATCTTACCCTTCAGAGATTTGGTACCCATAAAACATGGAGCAGCTGAAGTAGCAGCTGGTGGCAGAAGAAAGAGTAGATGCATTGCCATATTCTGCCCTAGTTGAACTACATTCCTCATCAATGGCTATCCCCTAGACTACATGGCCAGTGGTGAGGAATGCTGCCAATTGCAGTCCAGTAGCACCTGGAGGGCCACACATTTTTCCCTCATCCGTTCCTCTCACTCTCAAAAGATTGTTAGAAGGGAAAGCAGGTGCTTGAAGTTATTCTGTTTGAAACTGATACTTAGCTGGAAAAGTGCTTCCTCCTAGTTGTAAACTGGGCATATGAATGCCAACAGCAATCCAGGTTGGTGGTGGAAGTACACTAGCCATGGGCTTTCTTGGGAATTCCCTTCCAACTCAGTTGAGCTTCATTTCAAAGAGGCCAGCAAAGATCCAAAATGTGAGTGGGAGCAAAATCCCTCTCTCTCTCTCTCTCTCTCTCTCTCTCTCTCTCTCTCTCTCTCTCTCTCTCTCTCTCTTCCTTGCCTCCCTTGCTACCATTGTGCCTTGGGTTTTAACAGAGCTGTAGGTCTATTCTAGTACATAAATAGATCTTCACAATGATAGCATCTTGTCACAAAGACCAATGCTCTAGTGACTGTTCCTTTGAAGGAACTGTACTTTGAAAACATTGCTGTGAATAGGAGCAGGTGGGGAGGAGGAAAGAGTATTATATGGAAGACACAGACCTGTTTATTGTTACAATCACATTTCCATTTGCAAATCTTTCATAGAATTCCTCAGTACTGTAATAGCTTCTGTCTTCCTCTCTTACAGAAAAAAAATATGTTATACGTATAAAGCTTTGTAATAGTGAAGAATGGATCTAGAACTGTAGGACTTGCTAAAAAGACATTTTTTTCTCCAAAATGAGGTACTACAAATACAGTTTTTAAAAACTGAGATAAGGCTCTGACAAACCCTAGAGGGTTTTTAAAAAGACCATTGACTTTATCCCACAGGCAGGAGGAAAAGGGGGAGGGGTGGAGAAAAGCTTTCCGCCACTGTCTTAAATCAGGTGTTTCCCCAACTGCTGTTTATTTGCTTTTAAATCATTTGTGTATGTCTGTGTGCATAATCTCTGCAACAAATGACACTAGAAGCTTATATTTAAAACTACAACCAATTAAAGAATAGGGTTGTGCATAGATCCATTTTTCAAAACAGGCTTCGGCTGTTTTGGCCCTTTCGGCCAGCCAAAAATGCCACAGGCTCCACTGTTATTTTTTCCAGGTGCAACAGACCGTGTGGCCACCAAAAATGACTACTTTCTATTCTTTTGGCTACACATGGAGAGCGGAGAGGCAGCTGTGCACCCGCATGGGGTTTCCCTGTGAGCCCTGCCTGTTAAGCCAGTCAGAACAGAAGAAAGCCATGATGTGTCTTTTAGCCAAGCTGGGCTTCCATTTTTCTGTTGCAAACAGGCTTCTGAGATAGACAGATCAGTAATCTAAATTCTCAGTGCTGCTTGCAGCGCTGCATAGATTGGCTTGCTTTTTTACTCAAAGGGCAATAAATAAGCAGTTTACTTTCTACACACTTAAGAAACTGCTACCGATAATGCGCTTCCCACGAGGCAAGCTTCAAATGGGGTTTGGTAGAAAACTTATCATTTCTAAAGCCACCAGAAAATGAGGAGGTAGTTTATATCTTTTCTAAAGAATGGCTAATGCTCCTTCAGGTGGTGTGGCTCCCATTGATATAAGTATTTCAAAAAGGTGCCTCCCTTAACTCAGCTTCATTGAAAGGGTGTTGAGAGCAAATGAACCCAGAAAAGGTGGTTTCTTAGGTCTGGTTTTTTAAACCCAGGTCTTATTGAAAGATATAAGGATAAAGGATCCCAGAAAAGGTGTTTTCTTAAGTCTGATGCCTTTAATTCAGGTTATATTGAAGTACAAAAGGAGAAAGGATCCCAGAAAGGGTGATTTCTTAGGTCTGATGCCCTCAAAATGATGGAAAGTGGAGCCTCGTAAGTTCCCCATTGCCGCCAATGGGCCAGATGTTCCCGGATCTTTTGGTTGCCCGATCAAAAAATGATTTTTTCTCCCCAGCAAAACTTGGGAGGTTCCCGAAAAATGAATCTGGGGGTCCACAAAAATCCAGATATCAAAAATGGAATGGGGTTTAACCGAATTGCACACCCTTAATAAAGAAGTGGATCTCATCCCCATCCAGTTTGGTATCCATCTCAGGTCCACAAGCTACAAGTAGTTAGCAAATCTGCTAATATACATACTTGTTTCTAGGTACAGAAAAGCAGAAATAGCTATCAATGAAATATGCTCCAATGAGACCAAAGGTTTTATATTGTCACAGTTCATTATGAGATGGTCTCAATTTCACAAATGGAATAGTCACATTGTCAGGACTAGCATGCAAAGATTTTGGTGACTGCGTGTCTGTGTTCTCTCAGACAAATGTATTTGACCATGCAACATTCTCATCCTAAATGCAAAATGTGTGGGAGGCATGATGGATTGGTTGCTAGATTTAGGGTATTGTTATTAATTACTATGAAGACAGTTTCAGCTTCTGGTGAACCTATGAATGAGAGACTTTCACAGCCTTGCTAATGTCTTGCAAGCTCATAGGATAGTTTACTTGACTGAGTCGCCCGACCTGTAATGCGGTCTTCCTCTTTTCCTACTACCTCCCCTTTTACCAAGCATTGTCATCATTTCTAATGGGTTATATTATTTCATTATACATCTAAACTAGATTTTAGTCTATTTACAGCAAAAAGGAATTCCACACATCTTGAAAGAGACATGGCACTATGTGTACTAATGCAAGTGAAACTTCTTAAAACTTCTTTCTATGCAAATGTCCTTGCCTACCAAGGCTGAGTTTTACACCAGTGACTTAAACCTTTTTCAGAAGGAACTTGTAATGTAAATGCTGGCATTACCTTAGCACTTCAGGTATGAAGGGTGTAATTGAATTTAGGAACAATGTAACTCCTCCATTAAGTCATTAAGTGGATTGCTTCAGTCTGTCTGACATATTCAGTAAGTACTCCATGAGTGGTTAACAGTGTCATGAAAATAACTATTAGCACATTTTATATTGTGTTTATTAAAGCTGAATATAGTATTATAGTTCTTTCAGTCAGTGCTAAGTCATTTTTTAGCTATTGGAAACACGAAGCTAAATTTCTCTTAGAAATGATCCCTCTGAAGAATGGCAAACCTGGGGGAGAAGTAATAAGAGTCCACAATCTGTGAACTGTCTATAATATCTCATTAGGCACCTCTTTTTTCTTATTCTATAAACTGAGGATGGGAAAAGTCCAGTGATGTAAATGAACTCCATCCAATTAATCGGCAAATAGTAAAAAAAGAAGAAGAAGAAGAAGAAGAAGACTGCAAGAGAATTCATAATCAACAGCAAGAAATGAATAATCAAATACAGAAAATATAATTTTGTATGGGCAATTATGGTATGGAGAATTAAATATGCATTAAAAATAGAAACATGGATACCATAACAAGGAAGAAGATAAGGAAGAATCACAAGATGTCACCTTGGACCCTTTCATGCTCCACAGTTATAATATTTTGATGGTACTTTAACTGTCAGGGCAACTTACGGTGGAAACCTGGGATCATAGTTTGTTGAGACACTAAAGTAGTTCTCTGGCAGAGAATTTGAGATACTCTTCCATAAACTACAAGTCCTAGAATTCCATAGGATGATGCCAAGAGAGTTAAGGTGGAATCAAAGTGCTATACTTCAACTCTGTGATCACAAAGATTTTGAATTAGGATAGAGAGCTTCCAATACTGCAAATAAGATAGCATGCACAATTTATCACACCTTCTCATGAACATCTCTCTTACTTTTCCTGGGATTTGTCTGGGGGTGAATTAATAATGTGGAATCAAAGTACAAAGCTAGAAAATTAGCTCAGTCAATAGTCTGATGTCATGACTTTTGGAAAGGGATCTTGTAGCACTTTTGAGACTGCGAAAAAGAAGCTAGTGGCATAAGCTTTCATAGACTTAAGTCTACTTCATCAGATGCAACTTCTGATGCATATCATGAAATAGATAAAGAACCTAATCACACTCTTCTTCAATCACCAGTGAAATGGAAGGCACGAGTGGTGACTCGCGGCAAGCTGCACATCCTCCCTCCTTCCTCTATCACATGCGGGAAGGGTGGCAGAACTGCTGCAAGGTGCTTTGACACTTCCCCCATCATACGGGGGAAAGCATAGAAACAGTGCATAGCTCTATTGGAGCTACCAAAAAGACGGGAGACTCACCATGGTGATGAGGAAGCTTCTTGCAACACTTCCTCACTGCTTCACCCACTGATGGGGTGGGGCCTCAGCCTGCATCATTTGATGGGATACATCTGAATCTATGGCTGAAGAGCATGCATGGTAAGGGGTAAAAAAAAAAACCTTGTTTGATGAGGTGGCTAACAACTTATGCTTATGCTGTCAACTTCTTTCTCTCAGGGCACTTCTACACAACCTCGTAATGCATCCTGAACCAGCACAAAAAATGCTGGTTCTAAGCCCCATTGTGGAAACAAAGGGGTGCTAAAAGCCAACTTACTGGCAAAAAACCAGCCATACAGTTCAGCCATGCCAACACAGTTGAAGTCTCCTTGCACCTTGCTTCCAACCCCCAAACAACAGGGTTGGATAACATGATGGAGCTTTGTAGCAGGGCTATCCCTTCCCTCTGTCACATCATCCGTGAGGGAAACCCAGGAAGATGACAGTCTTCTGCAATGGCAAGGATGTAGGGGACAGATGGGATCTGGGTACAGGGAGTCTTGGGAGGCATTGCCATCCCACTTTCCCTGGCCTGCCTGTCTGAGGAGCACGGGTGGCTGTGGGGATGCCATCTGGGATTATGCATATTGATCCCAGGAAGCAGTCTCCACCACCACAGCAGCCACAAAGATTTGGATCTTCCTGTAAGATCCAGGTCTTTGCTGGTGTTTTTTTAACCTGAGATATAAAACCGGATTAAAAGACTTAACCTGTGTTAAAACAAATTTTGGCTGCACTAGGCTAATGCAACAGCAACATTGTATTACATGGCATTGTAGATGGGTCCCAAGTTAGACTAGTATCACATTACACAGCTGTGGTGCTATTATTCCACTTTAACTACTATGGATGACTACTGTGGAATTCTGGGGTTTGTAGTTTAGTGAGACCTAAATGCTCTCTGGCTGAGTATTCTAAAGCTGGGCATCCCAGACTTCCTTAAGAGGCAGAAGAAGCCGTTAGTGGAATAGTATTGTTATAACCGTATAATGTGATATTGACCACATCCTCAAAGGTGCTACAAGAACCATTTGCATTCTGATCTAGAGTAACATGGCTATTTCTTTGAATTCTACCACTGTTTTAGAAGGATTTGTACAAAATCATTCTCTTCACAAGTAAACCTGAAAACATTTATGTCTTTGCAAACAGAAGATAGGTATCAGAGGCTTTATTAAAGAAAATCTATGGATGCCTGCCTAGGATATTTTCATCTGATGAATCACGCATCTGATGAAGTAGACTGAGTCTACAAAAGCTCATGCTACAAATTTCTTTCCTTTAATGGACTTTATCACACAAACCTGCTGTTCCGCCACAGTTGACAATCAATTGTCCTGGAATCGTATTTCCACATACCCACATTATCCCTGAAGAGATTTGCTGACCTGAAGAGGCAATTCTTGTTTCAAAGTTCAAATCTTATGCATTTATCTAATTTTTTCTTTGAAGATGGAATCACAGAATAATAAGAGTTGGAAGAGACCACAGGGCCATCCAGTCCAACCCCTTGCCTTGCAGGAACACAGAATCAAAGCAGCAGCCTCTGCTTAAAGATAAGTGAAGCCATGCAGACATACAGAAATATATGCACTGAGAACCATAGATTATCATTAAGTTACAAGAATATGTAGCAAAGAATATATAGCAAATTTCATATAAATGACAAACTTCAATTGACAAATAATTGAAGATCTTATGAAAAATTAACTCAAGTTCTAATTTGTAGTTGGTTGTTTATTTTTATTATTACTATCATTATCATCTTGTATTAATATTATTGAATAGTTGACTTGTGTCATTTTCTCTCATATTTGAAGCCTCGGAATGACCTCTAACTAGGAAAAGCCCAGCTCCCAAGCCAGGCCTGTACATATACATAACCTGAACAGGCAGTCTAACCATTCCTGATACACACATTTTTTCTAATAATCTATCTAGGTAATAAATAGTATATGTGGCAATATTATGTCAAGCACCTTTGTGAACTAGGGATATGCTCTGTGCAGGGTACAAAACTCTTCATCCAGCAGAATGTAAGCGCTGAGTTCTTCAGCATGTAAAAACTTTGAGCAGGCATCAATTAGAAATGTTCTATTTTTTAATATCCTTTCTTGGATTACTACCAAATCCCTTCCAGCTGAGTGATTCCGAGACCACATAATGATCTCCTCTTTGTTTCAGACACAAAACTGCAAATCTAGCAGGAGAGGAAGAAAGAAGAAACTTTCCACATTTACTGCCAATGGGAGATTAATTAATATACTCATTACATTTGAAAGCTTGAATGTACCTGTCTTCCCACTGAGATGCCCACAGCGCAATCAGTGGTAATTTAAAAATCAATTTCTCTTCTGTAGTAATTAAATGTGTCCATTTAAACAGATATAATTGATAATGCCTGCGACTCATTCAAAATGGGGAACCTTCTGGGATTCTAGAGATTAACGGAAATAGGTTCTTCTTTTTCTTTCGAAAACTCAATAAACAGAAATGGCAAGGGTTGCTTGTGGACTGAACTGTATGCGACAGATGTCACATATTAGATGTCATGTATTGAAAGACATCAGAACATATGGACTTTCTCGTTATATATATATATATATATATATATATATATATATATATATATATGCGTGAATGAAGGTATTTCAAAATCTGAAAAAATCCCAAACATTTCTAGTCCCAAGCATTTTGGATTCTGCCTGTATTTTGATCCTTCAAGCAAAACATCAAATTGTGATCCCCACTCATGCCATAAAGTGAAGGTACATAGAACCAAAGCCAACCTATTATATCACGGTGGCCTACGATTTGCAAGCAACCAATTGGCACAAAACAAGTCAGTATATTGGATTTATCCCCATTTTCTCTTCTTGGAAATATGTTGTTCCATGTGCATAGGTATGGCTCGTGTATGTGGAAAACATGACTGCCTTTTGATGTAGCTCTGTTCACAATGCATAAAATAATCACATATTGTGGTTCCCTGACAAAAGCTTATACAGTATTACTTAATCAGAGGGATTTTTTGTTTCAAAATTTCAAACTACTAGGTAACTTGCTATTTTAGTATTTGGTTAGGGCTTCTGGCTTCCATTGATCTTTTAACCTTTATTCCCAACACACTTCTTCCAAAACAAATAAGTAAAGAACCCCTTCCTGCATTTAAAGTTCTCATAAATAATTCCCACTGCTTTTCTTGCTAATTTAAATTCTTCTGGAAGTAAATTTGGAATGGCAATGCCGCCATTTGATGTATGTTTTGCTACCTTGCATAAGCCATTATTTAGGAGCTTTGCAAACAAGAGGTCCTGACTTGATTTCTAGCACTGTCAAACTAAAGAAGGGTAAGTACACATGGGCAGTAAATTCTGTGCTTTGCAAACACCTGCTGAAGTCATTCCTCAGGAGATGGGACTTCTGAATTTTTAAAGATGATTATCATATGCTTAGGCTTGTAAATTATGTCTCTAGCTTTCCTTGCTTCTCTCTCTTTCTTATTGTGAATTCTATATACAAGCTGCAATGTGAACAACACATTAACAATAGGTAGAAACTAACTGGGAGTATATTATTGCTTTGTTAGAAATCATCCAATCAAACTTTAGCTATAACTGAGCCCAATATGCTACTAAATAACATAAAACTATGATTGAGCTTGCTTTCAATTGTTTGCTTCTAGACATGATATTATCTAATACATATTTTTGCAGATAACTGGTAGGATTGGTAAAGCACTGACATGCCTTGTTCCTTTAAAAGATGATTATAGAGACATGCATTCTAGGTAAGGCTGTGTGTGTTCCTGGAGGAAATTTTCTACTGTTTCAGCAAGACATCTACTTCTGAAAATAACAATAAATAATACAGAAAAAAAATTTAAAAGAAGAATTTGCTAGAGCTGGGATTGGAAAATGTTAAGCCTTTCTGATATTATCAGAAATCAGTCTTTACCACTGCTTGTGCTAGCTATTGCAGATGGCAGTTGTAATCCAACAACATCTGGAGGGCCGCAAGGTGCCCAACTCAGCATTAGAATCTACTCTCATAAGTTTTAGTGGTTTTGTTTTTCTCCCCAAATGATAGAAATAGAGGTGGCAAACTGACAAAGAAGCAGGTACTTTAGCAATGGCCTCTATTGCATGGTGCCATGCAATAACCATTGCCAGTCTGCCACCTATCTGCAGCAAAGCTGTCTCCT
Organism: Anolis carolinensis; assembly: GCF_035594765.1. Classification (NCBI taxonomy): domain Eukaryota; kingdom Metazoa; phylum Chordata; class Lepidosauria; order Squamata; family Anolidae; genus Anolis; species Anolis carolinensis. The sequence goes on from NC_085841.1 coordinate 319,004,748, forward strand.
GCTACTGATACCAAACCCTTCAATAGCTCATGACAGCACCAAAATACCACAATCTGCCTGGTGTGATGATCCCAAGAACTTCTGTGGCATCATGCCAAGGACATCAGGGGGCAGGATTGTCCTGCTCTCCCACTCTTCTCTCAGTTAAAGGAAAGACTATTATTTCCTTTCTTTTTTTATTTTCACTGTGCAAAATAATGAAGTATCTTTCAAAACTTTTTAAAAATTATGAAAAGTGGTGAAGTGGATGGTGGCATTACAACACTAATCTCGAATCTTGTATTGCCAAAGCGCTGCAGTTGCACAATGATAGCACTAGTGTGATCATGGGGGCCCTATGATGATAAGTTGCCACTATCCCTGATCATGCAAATGGTGGGGGATAGTGGCATCATGCAGTAAAGTCCTTTGTGATTTGCACATGTTTTCTAATTCTAAAGACTTCCATGATGAATTTCCAGTGACTGAAAATTTAACCTATACTCCTGTTATGGAGCTGTCCAAATTACTGACATAGGATATGTATTCAATATCATTTTCTTTGCTGGGGCATTTAAAGGAGGGATGGGGAACATGCATCCCTCCCAAATGAACAGCAGATCCCAGTGATTTGATCATGAGATGCTGTGCTTGCCAAAACTATTTTACAATAAAAGATAAGAGTATATGAAGCTATTAGTATCAATATCTGGTCATCTACATGGTACCAGATATCAGACAGGCATTCAGAAGTGTGTGACATGTCATAAGATGTTTCTTCTACAATCTAACTGGAATAAACACTTGCTCAGCAACATGAGCTCATAGCTATTCAAGAACACTTCATGTGAAAAATCAAAAAGTCAATAGAGATGAAAACCTATAAGCTTCTGCACATGGGAAAAATTAACAACTTCATGGCATTTCTCAGAAGGAATTTAAATCTGAAGAAAACTTCTCAATCACAAAAAGCATCATGCTCAAAACAAGATTTTCTGTAGGGTTGTAGACAGAGGAAAATGTCCCAAGGGCCTCTATGGTATGGACAACTTTGAATATAGTGATTGAGTACTCCTTATCTGAAATGCCTGGGATCAAGAGTGTTCATTATTTTGGGGTTTTTTTCAGATTTTGGAATATTCGACTATACAGTACATATTGAGATGTCTTTGAGATGGAACCCAGGTATAAAGATGAAATACACTGATATTATATATACAACTTATATACATAGCCTGAAGGTATTTGTATACACAATATTTTATGCATAAAACAAAGTCTGTGTACATAGAATCACCAGAAAGTAAAAGTGTCACTATTTCAGTCACCTATGTGGTCAATTTTGTATTTTGAATTCTGGATAAGGGATGCTTTATCTGTACTATTATTGCCCATAGTTTCTAGTGGGGAAATCTTTGGCTTTTCAGTACTCTTCCCTAGCCATGCTCTGAATTCAAGCTATATTTTGCAAATGGGTAGAGTCTGGGTTTAAGGAATAAAACATAAGAGATGTCAAAAATATAACAAGCAGGTAGGTGGACTTATCACCACAAAAGCCCACATGGGTATGATTACGGGAAAACTAAAGCCATATTGGGAAAAGTACATTAATTTTCCCATTCAAATAAAAAAAAAATGCAATGCTTGAGCAGTCATGATCTCATTGCATCTACGAAGCAGAAATCTGGCATCAGAGAACTCATCAACCACAAGACAAGAACCACACAAAGAGATTTAAAAATTAATCAGAAAGATAAACTTACCTGTGGAAGTATTTTAAGCATGGATGACTCAATGCATAATAAAGATGACTTACTTAATGGTTTATTGGATGATGGTTTCTTTGATAATCCAGAAGCACTTCAATGTATTTTTTTAGCTTTTAGGAAAAAATATACATAATAGACATAAAGTGTGCAAATGTGACAGATAGGAAAAAAACCTTCCCTTCTTCTCCCAAGCTTCAAAGGCATTATCTTGCTCACACAGGACAGAAGCCCTTTGGCTGTACTCTTTTGCAGGAAGACATTTAGACAGTCAGCCCACTTAAAAAGATATCAGCTCGCCCATACTGAAGAGAAACCATGTAAAAGCTCTGCATGCCAGGTGGAATTTGAGAACCTGAATGTACTTGTCTATCACCTGGGAGATTGCTTTGAATTTAAATCTTTACAAGCTTTGGCTCATCCAAAGACACTTTCACAGTCCTCTGACATTAAAGAATCACAGTCAAACCATGTAGCTGGAATCAAAGTAGAGATAGAATTTGGGGATCTATGTTTAACATTGATAGAAATGACATTTCATTGTGTCTAGGCAATCAAAAGTTGGAAGTGGACCAAAGTGCTGAGCTGGTATGATTTCTTCTCTGGCAATGAGCAAAACAGAGCATTCAAGAGGTTTTAGCAATGTAATGCATGCCTTAAGACATTCAAAGCACTCTCAGATCTGACAAACAGTATTTGATACAAACTGGATAGAAGTCTTTAGAAAATAGGCATTGTTTGTAGTAAAACATTTTCTGCCCTTGAACTTATTTTGCTCCACTTTAGGCAAAAGTCAAGGATACCACTGAATTTGCAAAAACTCCGGAGTATCTTGGGGCTTTGCAGCCATCCTGACAGCTGAATGAGGTCTGTTTTGGTTCAATCCACTGCCCAGATGAACAATACCAGCATCCTTTCTCTGTACTGATCAGTGCCAGAAAAGGGGACGGCTTGATCCCATGTTGCTACTGCTGCACTTTGCTGACCACAGAGTTTCCTGAGAGTGTCTGGCTATTCAGATAATGTCTGCTGATGTAAGAATGGAGCTCCTGCATGATCAGTAAGAAGGAAGGGGTTAATCTACACCTCCTTCTAATCATGCAGGTGCCCCATTCTGACATCAGCAAACACAACAGGTCTCAGCCAGGCACTTGTAGGAAGCTTCATGGTCTTTAAGGAGCAGAAGAGATGATATGGAGACAAGGGGAAATGTCAGCATGGGAATGGGTTGGACTTCTAGACTCTGCTCCCAGATCCACAAATATGTGCTAGAGCTAGAGCAGGTTCTGGGGCAAAAATATCAAAAGTAACCAGCTCAAAGTAATGACTCAGCCTCAAATTTTTAGAATGCTCCAACTAGCATTCTGGCTGTCTCTTTCTTTTTGCCTTGAGAGACTGAGACAGTTTGGAGATAGCAAGGGCTCAGGTGATTGCTGGAAGCTTCTGAGAGCTGAAATTCAAAAGAATAACCTATCTACCTTTGAACTTGTAAAAGTGTGCTACTTCACTTACAGCAAACAGAATTTTAAGAGGCACTGTGGCGGAAATGAAGGACTTCATCACACAAGGCAAGCAAAATGGTATTACAGCTGGAACGTCACATTTTGTGATGGTTTCTATTGCATGATGTCATACACATCCCCCTACCAGTCTGCATGCCATTATACCATCCATCGCAATTGATATATAAACCTCGTCAATCCTGCAAGGTTCTTATCTCCTGCCTTAGTGTGATAGGTCCATTCCACTTGTGCATTATCATGCCAGCAATAAAGTGACATTGGGGACAGGATTTTTCTCCCCCTCTCCCTTACTGTCTATTTTCCCTTTGTTTTACATCTTATTTGTTTTTCCTTTGATTTTTAAAGTTGGAATTGCAAAGCTAATATAAAATAAGAATAAAAACATTACAAACAGTGGCAGTGTGACAAGGTAGGGTTATAAGGGTTTGCAGAAATATGATTGTGGGATTATGAATAGTCAAATCATCCAACTGAATGATTTAAGAGAGATGCAATATTGAAGGTGCTCGTCTTGGTATTTATGATAATGCGACTGCAGTGGAATAGCAAGTCTATGTGATAAAGTCCTACAAAAATGCTAGCATGTTGGGTGTGTACATGCACAGGAATGTAGCTACCAGGTATGTGTGTGCAAAATGAGATAATAGGACTGTGCCAAGTAAGAATTTTGTCATCCTCCAAATTAAATGTTCTTCTAGTCCTCAAAGCATTGCTGTCATTTAAAACTACAGCTGAGCATTGAAATATGCAGTACTTTAGAAAGAAAAGGGGAAGGCAATGTGACCTAGGGAATCTGAGCAAAGCAAATAGAAGAGTTTTAGGTGTGAATTATTTCCCATTCTCACTCTCTGCAATGCTAGAAATTTGGGAACTGAATGAAAATTTCAGTGGGGGAAAGGGCAGAATTCTTATTCAGTCAAAGCTCTCATTTCTGCCTCCAGCTACATTTCTAATATAATATTTCTGTTGTGGAGAATACAGGATGAAAAATAAGCACAGAAAATAGGATGGACTTATAAAAACATACTCTTATCATTTTAAATTGGTAAATATTCTGTGACCACTGAGCAAGATTTGGAATTTGATGGAATGCTTTGGAAGTCCTCTAGTTGTGCTGTTTTCCGAGCCCCCCACCTCATGTTTTAGAGTTCTTTTCCCCTGGATATTTTTTGTACTTGCACAGAACGTGGGTTTCCTTGAGCCTGATTTTTATCTTTTGTGTGTAGGTGAGATAAATGCAAAGCACGATCTTCAACCAATGGCTGGGTGATTTGTTTGCCTGTCTGCATTCATACATGTGGCTTGGTTTTGTCTTTTAAAATCTAGGCTGGACATTATCCTCAAATAAGCTCTTCAATTGACATGAAGTTTAAGCACAGACCATCTTTAATCCCCTTATCTAATGGGCTTCAAATAGGTATCCAGTTCATCTGACAACATGGCCTGCAGCAGTCTATCTAGACCAAGGTAAATTCCCAAAAAAGCAAAGTGTGAATTTTACATACAAATATCAAGGGTGAAATGTTTTTCAGAAGTTGTCCTGAATAAATATTTATACACAAATCAGAACAGCACAGAAGGCTTCCTTTAAAGTACTGAATATTTCAGAAAGCATCTGTTACTAAACTGAGGCATCACGTACAGCCAACCATTACTGTTTAATGAGATAAACAAAGAAAAGAACTTCTGCTATCTAAAAAAACACACACCAATATATTTGACAAATCCCATTCATCTGAGAAGGCAGAATCCAAAAAACTGAGCCAACTAGCATAAGAGATTGAAAGGCAAACATAAAACATACCCAGTCTTTACAATTAAATAAAGCTCTGCTGATATTCCAGTAACATGCACAACACCCACATACTGGTAACTAGTTTAATTTATGTGAATTCGTGACTTCAGGATCTGTAAAGGCGATGTTCTGTTGATTAGCACCAGTGTGGTAATTGTGGAAACACTCATGTTTGGTTTTAGAGATTTAAATGGAAATAACTATTTGGCAAGGAGTTTCATTTCAACATACAGATAAGTTTATTTGAGACCACAGCTATGAATGTGCTGTAACATATCTATTGGTACTGGAGTGTGACAAGTAATTTAATGGAAGACCAAGAGCAAGCAGGAGTGTGAGATCTAGCTTAGGCATGGGAAAACTTCAGCCCTCCAAGTCCCATAATTCCTAACAGCCTAGCTAAACAGGTGCTAGCACTGAAGCATCCAAATCAGAACTTTTACAAAAGCTAGGTTCATACAGTAAATCTACTACGGTAGTACTACATAGAAGATCTGCAGTGGTATTTCCTTTTTTATTCAGTTTCTCCTTAGCACTGTAAAATTATTTCACTAACTGCCGTGATTTAATGCAATGGAATACTGGAAGTTGTAGTTAATAATAATAATAAAACTTTATTTATATCCCGCCACCATCTCCCCACGGGGACTCGGGGCGGCTTACATGGGGCAGTGGCCCAAACAACATAAGAACAAAATATAAGCAACACAATACAATCACAATATAAAAAGATAAAACAATAATACAATATATCAATATAAACAACAATACAAGATAAAAATTTCATTTAAAACACATAAATGGTAAGACCGTAATAAAAACAGGATAAATTATTAAAAACCCACTGGGCTGATTAATTAATGACTATCTCCGAAGGCCTGCCGAAACATCCAAGTCTTCAGTTGCTTCCTGAAGGAAGGTAGAGAGGGAGCCAACCTAATCTCCCTGGGGAGGGAGTTCCAGAGTTGGGGAGCCACGGCCGAGAAGGCCCTCTCTCTCGTCCCCATCAAACGCAATTCTAGTTTTCTCTGCTAGAGTGCTGGTGCCCAACCAAACTACAAATCCCAGAATGTATTGCATTGAGCTATGGCAGTTAATGTGGTATAAAACTGCATTAATTATATGGGTAGATACACCCTTAATCCAGGGACTGGTGCATTGCTCCAGCATGATTAGAAGTACTGTCCATCTATGAGACTCATATATCTTTTCTTGGTGTAGCCATGGAAGTTTCTAAAAAAAAGAATATAGATTGTCAGTCAATAGTTTCACATGCTTAACATAAAAATTGGTTCACTTGCAAAGTACTGGTATGCATGTGATTAGGAGATATGCATGTCTTCAAGGTGTTTCCAACATATGGTGATCCCATCACAGGGTTTTCTAGGGCTGAGAGTATGTCACTTGACTAGGATCGCCTCCTGGGTTTTCATGGCCAAGCACGGATTTGAACTCTTGGATCCACAAGTCATAGTCCAACACTCAAACCACTACACTGGATCTAACCTGCTACTGTGCCTATCTTCCATTCTCAATGCATGTGGAGAGTTTGGAAACAGCTGTCATGGCAGGTCACAACAGTTAGAAGATTCTAAGAGTGGTAGTACAAAAATGTTTCTAGGTGCTATGTGCTTACATGTACACAAAAAAACTCAAAAGAAGTTTATGTAATGAAACAAATAAATAGGTATTACAGCAAATCAGGTCTGAACTCTCCCTTAGACCCAATATGACTAAATTGAGACTGTCATACTTTGGACATATTATAAAAACACAGGACTCTTAAAAAGAAGTTGATATTCTATGGCAGCCACACAAACAGTAATAGTAGGTAGATACTAGCATGAGCATCCTTGTTATCATGTTTCTCTCCATTCACGCAACTGCACCTATTTGCCAATCCATGATCCTGTGGTTGGCATAACCTCATAACCCCCACCTTTCTACACTTTTGCAGCTCTGTAATTTAAAAAAAATTAAAGCAATTATGCTAGTCTAGCAGCAGTTACTTTTAGAAAGATGACTGTAAACAACTCTGGAATAGCGAGAGGGAGGGGGAGAGAAGGAGAATCACGTCCCTTTGACATAACTTCAGTATGGCACAGAAGTGGAACAGGCCCATTGCGCAAGGCATGAGCATGTTGCAGGATTGTCAGATATTGTTTTGCTTTTCAACGGGGTAAGGGTTAATCATGGAACGGAGGCAGACTGACAATAGGATGTGCATGGCGCATTATTTGATGGAGTCTTGCATCAATGCCGGTTTGCCTCCTTTATGCAATAAAGTCTTCCAATGCTTATTAAGGCATTGCTAATGCTTAGTTTTCTATAGAAGACTATAGAAAAAGAGGAAGACCACATTACAGGTGGGTAGATTCAGGGTACAGTGTTCCCTCGCTACTTCGCGTTTTGATTTTGGGGATTAGCTGTTTTGCGGTTTTTTAATGAACACTAAAATAATAGCATAAATCATAAAATAATATTTTAAACTCCTATTTCTACTTCCTTCCTAAGAAGAAGGAAGGAAGGAAAAGCCGAAGGGAGAGAAAAGGATGCCGAAGCAGCTTTGTTTTCGCCTCAAGCGCGTATGCGCGTGCTTGAGAGGCGAGGAGGGGACAGAGCCGCTACTTGCCAGTGAGATTGTAAACAACACAAATATAGTGTCCCTAACTTTGCAGATTTTCACTTATCGTGGGTGGTCCTGGAACATAACCCCCACGATAAGTGAGGGAACACTGTATATCTACACAGGTAGAAAACCCCAAGGCTGATGTGGAGTACAGAGTGCAGCAGCCAGGTGGCCACCCTTATAATGGTGGTCCGGTTACTATTGTTGTGACAGCCACAGAGGTCCAAAGAACCTCCTGGCCATCCTTGGGTTCCTTTGTTGATGTTTGCAAGTGCACTCACAACATGGGGAGAGGAGAAGTAGGGGACAATCCCCCTCCCCTTGCTGAGCCACATGGGCCACCTTGTAAACATCAGCAATAGAACCCAGGGATGGCCAGATGCTCTTTGGCATTCTGGTGTCAGGATTGCCAAGGTAAGGGTCATCCCCAATCTCCATGGCGCAGAGTCCAGGTAAAGAGGGATGTCCATGTGAGCAGCAGACCCAGTTCCAATTCAGAATCATCCCCAACTGTTTACACTACTCCAAAGTGTGGGGCTGCTCTGTAGCTTCAGGGAATCTCTGGAGCATTCCTCAACTTTGCCTATTATGGGGCTGAGCCTTATCCTGCGTTGGGGGTGGGAAAAGGCATGTGGGTCATGTGGACACTAAGAGGCTTATTCTCAACTGCCTCAGGTTATATTGCTTGGGTAGATATGCCCTGAATCAAGGAAGCCACAGACCTGAATTTTCCATTTTCAAGACCTCCGCTGGGCCTGAGCTCATTCATAGGGTTGCCATAAGTCAAAGTCGACTTGATGGCAACAACCAACAACCGTGTATATAAGGTTCCCTGTTTGCTTTTCCCCCAAGATGCAACCTGGAGCCAAGTAGTTTTAAGAACAGAACTCTTTCGCCTAATGCAATTCTTAGTCTCAACTAGAGTAGAATCAAGAGAACTTACGTCATATAAGGAAATACTTATCATGTTCCTATTCATTCAATGAGTCAAAGAGGAGGATTCAGGCTGGACTCAAGTTAGGAACTGCATTATCTGGTCAATGAAGACCCATATAATGTAGTTTAACTGTACTGAACTGCATTATATGGGTCTATGCTTATTGCATTATATGGCAGTGTAGATCAGTTTGAGTTCCTTATCTGATACTTCCATTCCTGAGAAATCCTTTCCTGTGCACTCAGTTCAGTTTCTTTCCCCCCCCCCCTTCAAAACATTGTGACGTAAAAGGGTTTCTTTCTAAATTTTGCAAAAAAAAAAAAAAGTTTGCCAGCATTTGTCAATATTTGATACTGTTTTATAATGCAAAGCATTAAAGACATGCCTTTAAACACCAGAGGGATTTCTTCATATAATTCATTTTTAATTTAGTGAATTTATTTCAAGAATCTAGAAGTGAGAGTCTAATTTAGAATCTAAGTTTTAGGCTAACATGAAGCTGGAAAAACATATTCCTAAAGAACTTATAAAAAGAAATTGCTGCTACACCAAATGCCCACAAGAGGGGAGCAGTGATCACAGCCTTTTCCACTAGTTAAGAAACAAGTTTTTTGTTTTCGGGCTTTAAGGGACAATCAGCTTCTACCAGGCATAGGCAAACTTCGTCCCTCCAGTTGCTTCGGACTTCAACTCCCACAATTCCTACTCTGGTAAGCTGTTAGGAATTGTGGGAGTTGAAATCTGAAACACCTGGAGGGCCGTAGTTTGCCCATGCCTGTTCTAACCAGTTATATTTCCACGAAAGTGAGCCTAAACCATCTTGCTTTATAGACCAAACCAGCAACTTTTATATTCTTTGAAGCTTAAAAGATTCCATTACTAATACTGATTATAAAGATCAAAACTACGTTTCCAGTCACACTGTGGGCCCTTGGTATTCACTGGGGTTTGGTTCCAGGACCCCTTAGGTTTGCCTTAGGGATACACAAATCCCATTATATACAGCGGTATAATAAAATGATGTCCTTTATCAAGGTTTGCTTTTTGGAATTTGCAAACAATATTTTCAAGCCATAGATGGTTGAGTCCATGGATGAAAAAATAATACTTTTTTTAAATTTGTGAAACAGTCAAAATGTGTTACATTAAGTTTATCTTTATTTGCCTGTAATGACTGTATTTCAATATTAATATTAAGTCAATACAGTTTATGGTATGGTATGGTATAGTATTGAGCATAGTCTGTTAGGCCTAACTTTAATAGTAATTCTCAGGCGTCCCATATTAAAATTATATGATTATGTGAAGATCCGTTTTTGCACCTTGATGGTGCATTGTTTCACAGGATCCATGATTTTTGTGGTACTTTTGAAACGTGTCCCCTTCTTTTATTGGAAGGAGGCATGGGGATAGAAATTTTATAGTGGTTTACACAATTGTGCAATGTATGTGTTCAAGTGACTCTCCCGTATTTCAAAGGGAAGGCAATACTGAGGATCCAGAATATCCATCACTTTTTACAATCAAAATGCATTACCAAAATTGTTTCATACAGGATGAATAACTATGATCAGAAATGTTTTAACTGCCATGGCTCAGCGCTATGGAATCCCGAGAGTTGTAGTTTGCATTAATTCTACAGTGCAGATGCACCCTGAGAGGAAGAAAGAGATAGCAGAAGCTCTGGTAGAGTTTAGGGTACACATACACTATGGAATTAATGCAGTTTGTTATACTAATGGATTATGACCTGTCAGGATCACACCCTATTGGGGATTAGCAGAATTTGGGTACCACAGTTTCAGGAGTGTTCCTTGAGTTTATTGGGTTATAGATGATCACTGAGCATGTAAGTATCTGGTTTTCATTCCATGCTCCCAGCAGACAAAGATTCAAGTAGGCTGCTTTAAAATAACATGTTTCTTTTACTCACAACTTCATATATTTAAATATACATTTCTTGTCAGGTTAAACTTTAAAATATTTCAGTTTGCATCCTTAACTTATAGTCTTTAACGGTCTCTTTAAAACTATATTGCTTTGTATAGCTCTCTTTAATAAGTCTACTTCCAAGGAACTCAAGCCTCAACTGACTTCTAACACTGGCTTGTGTACTCAAACAGACTCAACCCTCAACTGTCTTCTAACTGTCATCCTTTTAAAACTGAACATTCCAAACACTGAACCAGTCACATGGCCTGCAGCCCCTCCCATTGCTTTAAGTATACAGAGCTAAGAAAACGGCAAACCGAAGAAGACATACACTTCAGGAAATAAACTGACACATTATAAACAGGCAAAACATTAGACTGAGGAGGCTTGAGAAGGTGCTATCTTCAACACAGTTTGACACCAATTTAACTGTCACAACTTAATGCTATGGAATTCTGAGAGTTGTAGCTTGGCGAGACCTTGTAAAACGACAACTGTCGGGGTTGTTGTGTGTTTTCTGGGCTATAATGCCGTGTTCCAGAAGTATTCTCTCCTGACATTTCGCTCACATCTATGACAGGCATCCTCAGAGGTTGTGAGTTATGGAGAAACTAAGCAAGGAAGGTTTATATATCTGTGGAAGTTCCTGAGTGGGGGGAAACAACTTTTGTCTGTTGGAGGCCAGTGTGAATGCTGTAATTAATCACCTTGATTAGCATTAAATGGCCTTCCCAGCCTCACATCCTGGCCTGGGGAGATCCTTTGTTCAGAGTCATTAGCTGCCCTTGATTGGTACATGCCTAGAATTCTTCTGTTTTCAGAGTGCTGCTCCTTATTTACTGTTCTGATTTTGGAGTTTTTTTTTATTACTGGTGGCCAGATTTTGTTCATTTTCATGGTTTCTTCCTTTCTGTTGAAATTGTCCACATGCTTGTGGATTTCTTTCCCCCCACACAGGAACTTCCACAGATATATAAACCTTCTTTGCTTAGTTTCTCCATACCTCACAACCTCTGAGGATGCCTGCCATAGATGTGGGCAAAACGTCCGGCGAGAATACTTCTGGAACATGGCCACATAGCCTGGAAAACACACAAAAACCCTGTGCCATGAAAGCCTTCGACAACACATCAGACAACTCTCAGGATTCCATAGCACTGAGACATGGCAGCTAAAGTGGTGTCAAACCGCACTAATTCTACAGTGTAGATGCAACCTGAGAGAAAGACAGGGATAGCAGAAGCTCTGGTAGAATTGAGTGCATCTACACAGTAGAATTAATGCAGTTTGGCACTGCCACAGCTCAATGCTATGGAATCCTGAGAGCTGTAGTTTGCTAAAGCACCAGCCATATTCATGGCCATGGAAGTCATGGCTCATGAGGCTATGCAATCCTGAGATTTGTAGTCTGGCGGAGCATCAACTTTCTTCCACATAGAAGGCTAAAGGCCTTGCAAAACTATAGCTCCCAGGATTCCACTGCAGAGGGCCATGGCAAAGAATTCGCACACTAAGGGCCCTTCCACACAGCCCTATATCCCAGAATACCAAGGCAGAAAATCCCACATTATCTGAGTGTGGACTCAGGTAACCCAGTTCAGTGCAGATATTGTGGGATTTTTTCCTTGATATTCTGGGATATAACGCTGTGTGGAAGGACCCTCAGATACAAGGAAGAGAGCAGCCTACCGCTTAAAGCATTTGAAGAAACAAGGCTTCAGTCGACGCTACCATGGCAACAAGGAAGGAGGAAGGAAGGAGGGGAGCATAAACCTACGGAACCGGAAGTACGTGGGACCGCTTCGGACAAGGCGGAGGATGCTATTGGGCGAAAGGGGAAAGGGGCGGGTCCAAGCGTCCCGTCCGAAAGAATCGTGGAGGGAAGATGGCGGCTCCGGTGGGCCCCGTGGCGGGAGCTTTTCCCGCGCCTGCGGCCTCGCCTCTGCCTCCCCCCAAGAAGATCGTGGCCCCCACCGTCTCCCAGATCAACGCGGAGTTCGTGACGCAGGTGAGCGTGACCTCCTGGCCCTCAGGAAAGAGGCGTCGAGCTGGGAAAGCCCTTCAGAGAGACCTCTCTAGCGGTGCCTTAACACCAGCCATGGGCAAACATCGGCTTTCCCTCAGGGTGTTTTGGACTGCAACTCCCATGATTCCTAACAGCCGGTAGGCTGTTAGGAATTGTAGGAGTTGAAGTCCAAAACACCAGGAAGGCCGAAGTTCGCTTATGTCCCATTCTGAACTGCTTGCAAACCATGTATTTTTGCATTGTTGTGTATTGGCACCGAATTCTGCCATTTTTGTAAGCCGCCCTGAGTCCCTTCGGGTGAGAAGGGCGGGATAGAAACGATAGAAATAAATAAATGTAACACTTTAGAAAGCATTTGGCCTCGTTATTGTTGTGTACTTTCAGATACTGCCTGAGCCTAAGGCCCCTTCCACACAGCTGTATGAAATCCACATTGAACTGGATTATATGGCAGTGTGGACACCCAGTTCAATGTGGATATTGTGGATCATCAGCCTTGGTATTCTGGGTTATATGAGAAGATCATGATGCTGGGGAAAATGGAAGGAAAAAGGAAGAGGATGACCAAGGGAGAGATGGATGGACGGTATCCTTGAAGTGATGGGCTCGACCTTGAAGGAACTGGGGGCGGTGATGGCCGACAGGGAGCTCTGGCGTGGACTGGTCCATGAGGTCACGAAGAGTCGAAAACGACTGAACGAGTGAGACGATGGCTGTGTAGAAGGGCCTTAAGGCAAACCCTATAATGGGGTTTTCTGAGCTAAGAGTGAGTGGCTCACCCAGTAGGATGCCAAGGCCAAGCAAGGATTTAAGCCAGGTATGGGCAAGCTTCGTCCCTCCAGGTTTTTTGGACTTTGACTCCCACAATTTCTTACAGCCAAGTTGTTAGGAATTGTGGGAGCTGAGGTCCAAAACACCTGAAAAAACAAAGTTTGCCCATGCCTAGATTAAGCCCTAGTTTCCAAATTCAGAGTCCAGTGCTCAAGTCTCTACATCATATTGGCCTTATTTAACTAAAGATCCTTGAACTCCAAGAGCCAGTGTTATTTATTGGTTAGAACAGAGATTGTTGGCCTGTGCTCAAAGATTCCAAGGTATAGCAGGCCCAGGTCAGAAAATGGATTGTACTTCATTTGATTTTTTGCTTAGTTTCCTTCCTATTATTCTGAAAATTCTAGTGTTTACAGGAGAGATCACTTTCATCCAAATGTCAAAGGAGCTTGTGACATAATGTCCACAAAGTGTTAGACGGGGAGAAGGTAAAGGTTTTCCCCTGACATTAAGTCCTGTCGTGACCGACTCTGCGGGTTGGACCTCATCTCCATTTCTAAGCCGAAGAGCCGGCGTTGTCCGTAGACACCTCCAAGGTCATGTGGCCGGCATGACTGCATGGAGTGCCGTTACCTTCCCGCCAGAGCGGTACCTATTGATTTACTCACATTTGCATGTTTTCGAACTGCTAGGTTGGCAGGAGCTGGGGCTAACAGCGGGCGCTCATTCCGCTCCCAGGATTTGAACATGGCACCTTTAGGTCCGCAAGTTCAGCAGCTCTGCGCTTTAACACACTGTGCCGTCAGGGGCCCCTTAGACGGGGAGAATCAGGTTCAAATTCCCACAGACATTACATACACTGCATGACTTTCAGGCATTCAGTCTCATATTGGCTACCTCACAGGGTTGGTGTGAGGATAAACTGGTGGAGAGCAGTATGCACTGTCTTAAGCTCGTTGCAAAAAAGGTGGGATATAATATTATTTAAGCAAACATGTTCAAAGTGGAGAGATGCAAGCTTTCTCTCTAGACCTTTGATTCTCAACCTGTGGGTCCCCAAATGTTTTGGCCTTCAACTCTCAGAAATCCCAACAGCTGGTAAACTGCCTGTAAACCTGTGGGTCTCCAGGTGTTTTGGCCTACAACTCCCAGAAATCCCTGCCAGTTTACCAGCTGTTGGGATTTCTGAGAGTTGAAAGCCAAAACATCTGGGGACCCACAGGTTGAGAACCAAAGGTCTAGACTGAATAGCTAGAACAGATGTAGTATTTATTCACTTTGACAATTTAGAGCACTTTGACAATATGGTAAAAGCTTGTTTGAGTTTTTGTTTGCTTATTTTAATATTAAGTCAATGCAGTCACATATTTTAATGCCATGGCCTTTTTCATTACAGTTGGCAAATAAGTACTGGGCACCACATGTCAAGAAAAAGTTACCATTTGAGTCAAAGGTAATAATTTAATATATTGTTCAATAATTTAATATATTGTTCAGTACTTAATTGTAAAAGCTTGAAATGGGAATCCTTTTAAAATTATTTTTCCTTCTAAGAGAAATCAGAATACTGATTTGATTCTAGCTTTTCTTGATGTCTTAATACAGTTTTAAATATTTTTGGGTGTGCTTTTTTCCATTATAAGTATATCATCATTATTCATACCTGTTATTATCACATACCACTTTTTATCTGAAAAAGACTCAAGACAGTGAACAGTGGCAAAAACTGTACAATATACAATTTAAAACGTAGAGACAATAATTAAAATAGAATTAAACTTAGTACTATTTAAAAAGGAATAATTACTACCATTAAATGCAGTCAGACCAATTTAAAATACAGAAAAAATATGAAAAGAACTATTACAATTTGAAGATTGCTTTAAAAGAGGGCTTTTCAAATATTTCTCTCCTTTCTTGTTCTTTCCCTGTAAATAATTTCAACTTTATTGATGTTTCTCCCACCTCCATATCATTGGAAATATATTAATCTCTCTAAAGCAGCCATCCTAGTGCCTATCTAAACAAGCTCTCTCTCTCTCTCTTTGTAGGTTATTGAAGATGTCTATGGAAAAGAAATTGTTAGATCAAAGTATGTACCCTAACTGTATTACACATTTCTATTGAACAAATGTTTCCATGAAAAATGAAATCCTAAACTGCATTCTCTGAAGTACTTAATTGTATGGTGTTGTGGCCATAATCATTGTAATGTGTAGTAGAAATTGCTTAGTGTGATAAAAATTCCAGAGTAACTGTCTTGTCCATTAAACAATTTCCAAAATGCATACCCAAATTACCATCTGGCAGAAGGGAGGGGATACTATAATTGGGTTGCAAATGTAAAATATTAGGTTGGAGGGTGTCTCTGGGAACTTTACGCTGAGGAACATACCTGAACAGAGCTGGCCCTATGACAAGACTAAGAAGATGGAGGCAATCTACTCAAGCAGTAGATGTTGGAGGTGGTAGCATGTCTTTGGAAATGCCTTCTGAGTCCTCCCCTCTCCAGTCATTTCTCTGTTTTGTACAACAGAATCTAAAATACAGTAAGACTCTATGAGTGGTACCTTCCCGGATGGATCTAGGTTGCATGCTTCTGCCCAATCTAGTAGTTGGAACAGCCCTGTTCCTCATCTGAAAGCATCTAGAGACTCCAAGGCATACCATCAAATTGTTTAGAGTACCTGGAAAATTCCTAGACATACAATTTCCTCTCAGACATGGATAAATGAACTGTGGATATGGGTTCCATGGTTACAGAAGTCTGTAAAACACAATAAAAAGATAATAGGATGCTCCACAGCTTGGGAGTAGTCAGCGAGAAAGTTCTCTCCTATGTCCTCATCAAACATGTCTATGATGGTGGTGGGGCAGAGAGAAAGCCCTCCTGCAGATAATTTATAATTCAAGTAGGTTTGTAGATTGGAAATGTCAGTGTGATACAATTCTCTCCCTCGGGGATTGTGCTACTGTGTATGCTAAATATTTTTTTATAAACACACATATTTGTAAAACTTTATGTCTGTTTTGGTGCAATTCATTCCTGAGGCTTTTCACTCCAGCTTATGTCTATAGAATGGAAATGTCCCAACAATTAAGTCATTGAATTGTATGAGATGACATGATAGTGTTGCAGCATGAGAAATTGAATCAAAGCATTTATGTTTGGGAACAAATTATGGAAGACTGATGTAGACCAGACAAGATTTAATCTGTCTTTGTCTTTGATTTCAGGTTTGCTATTCGGAAAATAATGCTCCTAGAATTTAGGTAAGTCTTCTAAGTGATCTAACATGGTTTGGTATGTCCCAGGTTCAAATTTGCCCTTAGCCACACACTCAATAAATTGATTTTGCAAGCCACTATTTCCTAGCCTTAATCTTCAGCATGGAAATAATAGTACTAAACAAAACATACCTTGAAGAGTCGTTGAAGGGATAACTGAGATAATTTTTAGGAAATATTGTGTGTGTTCTATATCCTGAGAAATGATTTTATGAGTTTCTAAGAATAGAATGAAGTACAATGTGCAAAGCTTTGTAGTTCATTATTTCAGTAAGCTGTATCCTAAAATGTACGGTCTACTGTTAACTCTGTATAGCCATCATGGTCATGCTGGCTGGGAAAAAATGGGAGTTGTACTCCAAAACCTCTGGAGGACACCAGGTTTGGAAACACTGCTCTCTATTATTATTATTATTATTATTATTATTATTATTATTATTATTATTATTATTATTAACTTCATTTCTATCCCGCTCTTCTCACCCCACAGGGGACTCAGAGCGGCGTACAACATACATTTAGGCAAAAATTCAATGCCTCATTATACAAAGCAAATAAAACATAACATAAAATCAATAGAAACAATCAACATATAAATACAATTTAAAACCATTAACATTAAAATATTAAACCATAAAAACAGCATCTAGATATACCCTACTAGACCCCCCCTCCCCGTCATGATCTTAAGGTCTTCTTTGGACCTCTTGGATGGTACTGGGTGACTGGGCCGCCACCAGCATCCTCCTTTTATGCCCCAACCTCGAGGCAGCAGGTGTTTCTGCTGGGCCCTGCTTCAGTCAGACAGTCAGGGCCCCAGTCTGCAATAAGCTGGTCATCAGGAGCTGAGGTCAAAGGCAGCCTGGGAAATATGAAATAGGAAATATGATAACATTGATTAAGCTTGACCATAGAGTGCATCAAAACCTTGGTGAAACTTGAGTGTAATGAAATTTCCAGCTACTTCTTTTTATCACTTATGGATGATGATGATGAAAATCAATTTAAACAAGAGTTTGTTATTCAACTGCATCGCAAGCTTTGCTTTTATAGTATGTGTATAATAGTCAATCCTAAATGGGCTTTAACTCCTGAGTAGATACACTGAAGTACCTCTGATCTTCTGATGGTTGATTAGATGGAGAGACCAAATAATCAGTTATTTGATGTGTCACAGAGATGATGTGCAGCTTGGAATAGCATAGGGAAGGGTTAACACCCCCAAAGTGTTTGTTTTGCTTTCTGTGCCTCTGTTCGGAAGATTTCACCTCACTCTCTGTCTGTGACAGTTGGATTTTGAAAAAATTGGGTTTTCATTAAAACAAAGAGTGGTGAGAAAACTTCACTGGAGATCCTGTTTCCCCATATGACGCTTACAGGAGTTTATTTCCCTTCCAGGGAGCAGATTTCCTCTCACTTCCTGTTGTCTTGCCCCTGTTTGTCACTAATAGTTGTATTTTAATTCGGATTTTTATAGCTTGTGGACTGCCTATAATTGGTTTTTACTTCACACAAGCTTTTGTGAATATAAACTCACTTCCTCAGTTGAGTACTCAATTTTTGTTGCTCAGGAGAGGACAGCCCAACATTCTGAAATTCTAGTAATTTCTCTCTCTAAACCAGTCTCTGCTAGCAGTGATAATAACCTGAAAGAGAAATTGATGGAAATGAGTTATGGATAAAAAGTTTGTGTTTGGGACTTGACAAAAATTATATGCAGAGACAGAGATCTTTATTTTATGTACATTTTTTCATAGACCAGGGTCGACGTAATAAAACTGTTGTTGCTTGCAGTTATAGAACTTCAAGTTGGCTCTCACTAATGAAGATGGTATCATTTCTTGATAACATTTCACCAGAAGTTTGTTATTACATTCCTCTAAAACTTAAAGAGTGTGACATGAGAGAGGGTACCCAGTGGGCTTTCACAGTTGACCTCCCAGAATCATAGTCCAATATTCAAACCATTCACCTTAAGGTCACTTAATGCTGGTGGGGGGGGGGGGGTCATTGTTATTATATAATTAAATGCATAGAGCAGTACTACCAATGTGCTTCTGAAGACGCAAAAGAAATCATTTTGGATCATTCTAGGCTGATTTATCTGCAGCCTCACAATTTAAATGATTTTCACTGGCATTGTGGAACCAGCATTCAATTTTAGTGATTTTGTTAAGTGTCTGTACTGTTGGCACGGTTCTCTCCTCTCTACTGCTTTATTTGGCATGATTATGATTTGTATAAACCAGATTTCTTTGTCTTGGAAGGCAGTCTTTAGAGTATTCCAGCAAGTGTGTTGAAGTCTGTCCTTCGTGTAGTGCAAATGCATTTTCTCTTCCCACCTAAAGTCAGCATCAATTAGAGTTCAGCCTAATATGATGCTTGTACAAGTAGATATAATACTTCTTTTTAACAAACAGAACCTTCCAGAGGGCTAATTCATCTGCCATTTGTGCTTAGATTGATTTAAATAGCCTTGGTACGTTTTACTGTAGTGTCTTGTGTTGGAGAGATAACAATCGAAGCCAGTCACAAATCAAGCTGATGGGTCTTATAGATAATTATGCTTCCTATCCCCTGATGGTGATATATTATATGGATGGTAACTCTTTTGTCTTTTCACTGTTCACAGCCAGTACTTAGAAAATTACTTGTGGTTGAATTATTCTCCAGAGGTGTCCAGCAAAGCTTATTTGATGTCAATCTGCTGTATGGTGAATGAAAAGTTCAGGGAGAACGTGCCAGCATGGGAGGTAATAGATTTCAATTATTGCCAACAGTAACAACAATTATTGCCAACAGCATTGCCCACTTAAGGTGTCATTGGATGTCAGAAGGTTCAATATTGGCTGTCATTGTGCCTCGTCTGAAATCTTGTGCAGACTTTTAAATAATAGAGTACTCTAGTTGGAGCCTAGCTGTGGATAGTTGAAAAGGTTCCACACTAGAAGCAGGAGCAACATGCAATAAATTGTGAGTTGCTCTCTCTTGTTACCAGGCACAAATGGTACAGTTTTATGCTGTCAAAAAATAAGAGTAAGATGACTTCATTGCAAAGTAAAGATCAAGTTCATCTTAGGGACATAACAATAATCATAAATAATAAAACTTTATTTATATACTGCCCTATCTTCTTGGGAGGACCCAGGGCAGTTTCCAACATAGTAAAAGTAACCATACAAAAATTGAACATAGTACAGAATAATAGACATAAATACACAAAACATACATTCAAAACAACCACAAGGGTTAAAAGACCAATTACAAAATGCTCCATCAACGGGACCAAGATACATTCCAGAGTAGTGTAATTTCTAACCACCAATTTAATGTCACTCCATTAACTACTAAAGAAATGTCATTTAACAGAGAGGAGCAACCCAAATGGGAATGCTCTCCATCCACAACTGACAGTGAACATACTGGAGTGAGAACCAAAGTTCCTTTTTCAACCATTGGAAAGACAGCATCCTCTTTCAGGTTCTTCCTACCTCTGACATAACTTCCTTCCACTACTAAAAATGAATACTTCACACTAAATACCAATACTCCCTGTTCTTCCAAGTTGTGTCTAAGATACCTAACATGTGTTTCTCATCAGACAGTTTTTTAAAGCATCTACTTGTATGGGATACTATGAAACGTCCATGTTAGTTATTTTGCAGAGTTATTTCTGCTTACAATGCCAACCAAAGTACCATATGTCATCACATAATAGTCACCACTGCATATAAGATGCACCCCCCCCCCATTTTTGGGGTAAACAAATTGTATATTGCTGTTCCTCACATAATAATTGCACCCTTTATTGACTCGCCCACATACCTATCTCATCAGAACTATGGGGCTTCTCTTGGTTGGCAGCTGCAATTTTTTCACCACTTAATAATCACACCCTCTTTTTGGGAACTGTTTTTGCAAACTTTTTTGCGACGATTATGTGGTGAAGTATTGTATTCTTTTATTAGAAGAGTTATTTCTGAAAAGTTACATTTTAGATCAGACAGTGAAGGAAACAAATACATTCTACTAGTAATAGACTTCAACTATTGACAATATAATATTATTTGTATCCCACCTTTTACCCTAGTATGAGCTTCACGTCCACATAGAAAGGTTAAAATAGATGCAGCTTCAAAATTCAAATCATACAAAAATAAACACACGACCCAATGTTAATGCAGTAACAGTATTATAAATGTTTTTTTTCCTATTCGAATTGAGAAATTGGTCTACTGTGTATAAAAACCTTCTTGCAACCTGAGTGCATGAAGGGGCAATGATGAACACATTTACTTTCTTCTGTAGTCTTTTAAATCTATGGTCCAGTTCTCATCTATACAATAAGGAGTAAAATTGTGCCCAACTGGGCCATTTCTGTGCATCTTCTCTTCTTCCCTGTCTCTCCATGTATTCAGCAAGTGTTGAGAGTATGTATAGCTCCACACATGTGGTACTTATGAACCAAATGCAATTGTTAGTCTCAGTTGGAGTGGGAGCCATAGACTCAGTGGAACCTACATAAGTATGCAACATGCCTACCTTTCTCTACAACAGACACCATCCCCTGCATGCGTTTGCTCAGTATTCGGATGTAACCATGAGAACAGAGTTCATAGCTCTCCCTGATTTTCTTTTCTCCTTGGAGAACTAAGTTGAACTGATTGATGATCTTTTTGATCCTCTCTTTAGACCTTCAAAAAGAAGCCAGAGCACTTTCCTTTTTTTTTCAAGCGAGTGCTAGCTGCTTCCTTGGCTGAGAATGACAGTGAATTTTCTTTGCAAGAGCAGACCATACTTCTGCTCTTCCTCGATCACTGCTTCAATAGTTTGGTAAGCATATATGTTTAATTTCTTCTTCTTGTAGTTTTCCATCTTTCTCACATCACAGTCTGCTTTTCTGGTGGTACTTAAGTTGCCCATTCCTAAGGGAGAGTCATTCCCAGCAGCAGATTTCATTTTTCTTGAGACACATTAGGATGTAGTTTTGAGCATATTTTGAAAATCTGGCATGCTCTTCTTTAGGCAGATATGATAATGCAAGTGACACTTGTCATGAGTGTTTTAATTTCATTTTCATACTGTTCACTAAATGACATTATTTTGGGCCTTATAAACTCTTTTAATGGAAAACCGAAGGGTATTATGAAACTGTTCTGAAGAGATTACCAACATAATTGCAAAATCAAATGATCTGTTGCCACAGTGGATAACACATCACTATTTGTGGCATATGCAATGAACAGTGTGAGCCTTTGGGTGCATCTACACACATTTAATGTATTAGATGTCATTTTTAACTGCCATGGCTCAGTGCTGTGGAATCATGGGAACTGTACTTTGGTGATACACTCTTCAATCAACTGCACGAGGCCCTTGTAAATAAATTTGGGAGAGATTCCATTTGATTAAGCAGGCCAATCATAGCAGATTTGCCATTTATGCTAGCCCAACAAGACCTCAATAAATCTTGTTTGCCTGCTCTCCAGTCAAAGAACTGAAATACTATAATTTATGTTTGATTAGATGCTTTGAACTTTACAGGTTCCTATTGTGTAGGCTTTGTTATTGAACCCGTAAACAGATTTTTGTTCTGCAGCTTCCTAAAGGTTCTTTTGAGTGTTGGAATATATGTTTTGGAAATTACTTTTCATTTTCTCCAAGAATTCATAAATATGGGGTATGGCATACTGGGACTGCCTAAGGAAAGCTGAGCGAAGGAAGATAGATGCTTTTGAACTTTGGTGCTGGAGGAAAATCCTGAGAGTGCCTTGGACTGCAAGAAGATCCAACCAGTCCATCCTCCAGGAAATAATGCCTGGCTGCTCACTGGAGGGAAGGATATTCGAGGCAAAGATGAAGTATTTTGGCCACATCATGAGAAGACAGGAAAGCTTGGAAAAGATCATGATGCTGGGGAAAATGGAAGGAAAAGGGAAGAGAGGCTGACCAAGGGCAAGATGGATGGATGGTATCCTTGAAGTGACTGGCTTGACCTTGAAGGAGCTGGGGGTGGCGATGGCCGACAGGGAACTCTGGCGTGGACTGGTCTGTGAGGCCACGAAGAATTGGAAACGACTGAGTGAATAAAGAAGAAGATACTGGGACTGCAGTGAAGAATATTGCCAAAAATTAAGACCACCTATTCCTTCTGTGAACAGAATTACTTTCTCTCCAAATCCTATCTGAATATCCATCCTATACAAATATACTAACTGTGTGTTTAATTTCTTGTGACAGGAAGTGGATTTGATTAGAGGACAAGTCCAGCAGCTCATCTCCCTGCCAATGTGGATGGGCCTGCAGCCTGTAAGTGTTTCAGACTTGAAGGTTCATATTTCTACCTCCTAAAGATAATTGCTATCTATGAGAGAAATATGATGATTTTAGTAAAGAGTGTCCAAAAGCCATGGTGGTCCATTTTTGGTCTGGATGCTATATACTTCTTGGGTATATTTAACCTCTTGAATTCTTTATTTGTATTTTGGGATTGCATACATATTTTAGTTTCATATCGTTTTCGCCTACATTCTAATGAATTGTTGTCTGGAACTAAGTTCCATTTTCATGGTTATCTATAGTCATTCAATAGTTTTGAAACACTTCATAAATTAAGTTTTGCTTCCTGACTCTCTTTTCTAACAGTCACATTGAAGAAGCCTAAGTTCATGTCCCATTAGGGTTTTTAAATGGTTATGGAAAAGATACATATTAGATTGAAAGCACAAAACTGAGTGTCACCTTACCATTTTAGGCTCGTCTGGAACTTGAATTGAAAAAGACACCAAAGCTCAGAAAATTTTGGAATCTGATAAAAAAGAATGATGCCAAAATGGATGAAAATGCACGGGCACAGTAAGTTAAAAGTGGCAATGAACAGTATCTAAAATATGTGTATAAATTATATACTTTTTGTTGTTTTTGAATAATATCTCTTATACTTGGGGAAAGACTTCTGTGTGTCCCATGCTGGGTTGGCAACAAAATCTGCTGTGTTCATGCATCAGTTTAGACCTGTGGGAATTTTGAGCCATCTTAATCCAGTTGGTTAAAATAGAGTCCTAATTTTCAGCCAGAAAACTCAAAACAGTTTATAATTATCCCCTCTAAGATATAATACAGTACAGCTGTTCTGCAAAATATTTCTTAGTGGTAGGCAGGTGCAAACAGTTGTACATCTAAATGGAGAATAATTTGGGGGGCATTCTACTGGAAACACGCTTAAAGATACATTCATGTAAAAGTTACATCAATTGCATGAGTGGAAAGGATACGTTTCTTCTCCCTTGCCTTCCACTCGCCAGCCAATTAAAACAAAATGGAGAAAATGTTCTCTTAAATGGCCATAGTTGTGAAAATCTTTCCTCCTTCCATGCACATTAGTTATTTTAAAGATAGCACTGTCTATTCTATTTTCAGTATCACATGAAATTGTCTCACTATGCAATTTATGGACCTTACAGAACTTGACTCCTTATGGATGAATTTGATTGTTGTGTGGGAATCTTTTCTCACTTTAGCAAACAGCAGGCTTTTTCCAGGAATAAGTTTGAGATCTACATGCATTACTATCATGCTCAAATTATTACCATGAAATATACTGAATAACTATTTTCACCACCACCCACCCCCTTGTCCATTTATTAAAGGTGTACTGATATAATAGGAAAATAATATATAGTATTTAAGAGGGCTACTCATCCAAAATATTTATTGTACAACCTTCTATGTTTTAGGGCATACCAAGAAAGAAGATTCCTTTCACAATTGATTCAAAAATTCATCTCTGTGTTAAAATCAATACCCCTTTCAGGTACGTCAGTTTAAAGCTGTATTTGTTCAAATATTCTGTTTCACTTCTACCATGTGCCTTCTTCCCATATATTTAAGAATATAATGCAGAAGTAGTAGGATGTGCTTTCAAGTTGCCTGTCAACTTTTGGTGACTCCATTAATGTCATTGAGTTTTCTTAGGCAAGGAGTACTCAAGAGGTACTTTGCCATTTCCTCCCTGTGAGCGTAGCCTATGGCACTTGATATTAGCTGCCTTCTGGGTACTAATCCTGTTTAACTTTCAAAAATAGAAAATATCGGGAGCCTTAGGGCAATGGTTCTCAACCTGTGAGTCCCCAGATGTTTTGGCCTTCAACTCCCAGAAATCCTAACAGCTGGTAAACTGGCTGGGATTTCTGGTAGTTGTAGTCCAAAACACATGCGGACCCACAGGTTGAGAACTTCTGCCTCAGGGGATTTAGGTTAAATTCAGTATGCAAAATTATTAAAGTTACATCAATTTGGACTTGTGTGGATCATAATATGGTGTTTTGAAAGAACTGCAGACAGAGGAAAAGGAAAAAAAAGTATTCAAAAAATTGTTTTATGTTCTTTCTCTTGTAATGGGCTTCTCACAGGATTTTTTTTTAACTTCAGCCCCATCCCTATTTTGAACTTCAGTGAAAAGCAACATGAAGTAATGAAGATGAGAGAGAATGAGCTTAGAGATAGTGCAACAAAGACTTTGCTTTCCCCCTATTGTCCCGTAGCTGCTTCCTTATATAATTATGGGGAAAGCTGGCGGGGTATGTGTGTGTGCATAATTATGATATTTTTAGCTGTGAATAATCTTGCAATTAGCATTGTTTGGGTATATTGCAGATGTGCTTGCAATAATCTAATGCAAAAGAGAAAGCAGTGGGTTTTCTGGACCCAATTGGATTTTTGCTAAAATATCAAAATGAAGACAGTAAGGGTTACTGAATGATGGATACATTTAATTCACCTATGCTTATTGAAACAACTGTTTAACACCAGCTTTTGAGTTCTGAATACTCTGAGAACATTATTAATCAGTTCCATTTTGTCATTCTTTGTATTTGCTTTTAGGTCCTCTCTCTATGGATAAGGTGCACTATTGTGAAAGATTCATTGAACTCATGATAGATCTAGAGGTAAGTCAACTTCAAAGTGGTATTGGATAAGCCATCTGAACTAGATAAGTAGCTTGTGTACATTTGTGTTATGATAGAAATACAATTAACTTGGAATGTCAGAATATTAGACAAGAGAAGCTCTCTTATACTGAGTGTTCTTATAGCCCAGAGTTATCTGCATACTCATCGACCATAGCTGTCCAGGATTTCACAACATTTTCCCTACCCCCACCCGTTCTTTAACATGCTGGATATTGAACTTTGGAGCCTTTTACATACGAAGTATGGACTTGACCACTTAGCTACAAGCTTTCTGATGAAAAAAATCTCAACTGCATCCCAGATTTCTCATCTTAGTCTCAAATTTCTTAGGATTGAGAACATCAATCCTAGTCATGTAAATCTACCCTTATTTCAGAGTGTTTTTTGCTGGTAACTATTTATTTTTTATTTAGAAATGCAATTTAGAGCTCTAGTGCCAGTTAAGTTGGGTGTGATAATAAAATATTAAATTTTTCACCTACAACAGTTGTATTGGCAATTTACTTAATAAAAAATCAGTAGGTTTATAACACAATTTCTCCAATTTTGCAGGCATCCTGCATCCCTAATTCCCGTAAAAGGAGCTTCTTTCCACAGGAAGGCTTTATTTTTTGTTGCAGCTATTTACAATATTCACAGTCCTCTTCAGAATCTTCCAATTCACCATACATCATCACATCACCCTTACGCCGACTTATTCTGTTGGTGTTCTTATATATACTTGCATAATGTAGTGTTCCATTCATGCTTTCATTATTTCATACACCTGGTGCAAACCTAACTTTAGGGTCTCTATATTTATTTATTTATTTATTTATTTATTTATTTATTTATTGGACGTGTATGCCGCTACTCCCAATTTGGCTCGGAGCAGTTTACAGAAATAGATAAAACAATACAATTAGCTTTAGATAACAATAAGAACAGACATAGCCCCAAGTTTTCACCCATAGAAAGCTTGTCGGAAGAGAAAGGTTTTACAGGCTTTCCAAAAGGCAAGTAGGTCTCGGGTAGTTCGAGTTTCAACTGGCAAGGCATTCCATAAATAAGGGGCTACAATCGAGAAGGCTCTCTGCCTAGTGGAAGACAAATGATAGGTCCGGATGTTAGGGACTTCAAGTAAATTTTGGTCTTTAGACCAAAATAATCTCTGGGGTTGGTAGGGGGATAAGCGGGCCCTCAGGTACGCCGGCCCCAAACCATGTAAGGCCTTAAAAGTTAGTACCAGCACCTTGAAAGTAATCCAGTACTCAATCGGAAGCCAGTGCAGCTGTTAAGTGACTAAGCACTTACAATACTTAAAAGTAACCCAGCATTTTATCTTCAGAATAGGTTAGTAATTTAAAAACTTCAACAGATTAGTAGTATTGATAGCCTTACTATCCGTTTATTTATCTAAAGCCAGTGAAATAGCTAGCTGTATCTATATTTTGTGGTAGTAATCTCCAGAGATTGAGAATGTAAAGGAATATTTCTTTTTGATCATTCTGAATCCTTCACTATTCAAACTCACTAGATAATTCCCGAGTTCTATTACTGTGAAATACGAAAGATTTCTGCTTTCTGATAGAATCATAGCAATACAGAGTTGGAAGAGACTGCAGGGCCATCCTGTCCAATTCTTTGCTATGCAAGAACACACAATCCTGTCAAATGACTGCGTTTGCTTAGAAACAATCAGAGAAAGACTTGACCATACTCTGAAGCAGCATATTCCATTGCTGAACAGTTTTTACTGTCAGGAAGTTCTTCTTAATGTGTTGGTAGAATCTCTTTTCCTGTGGTTTGAATTCATTGCTCTGTGTTCTAGTTTCTGAAGCAGCAGAAAACAAGCTCCATCTATCTATATATATAAAAGGGTAATGGAATTTCGACCAAGGACAAAACAACAAAACTACACGTCCCAGAACCACGAAACTAGGCAACACAACCCACCATCCTTGCCCCTAGGTTCCAACAACAAAAAGAAAAGAAACATAAAGTCCTAATTATCGGGAGAGGAATAATTGTTTTTATCCAATTGCTGCCAGTTATAAGGCTAAGCTCCGCCCACTTGGTCTGCTGCCAGATAGAAGGCTAGGCTCCGCCCACCTGGTCTCCTAGCAGCCCACTCAGCCCAGGGCCACTTCAGTCAGGCCTCTTCCACACAGCCTATAATATACAGATTATCTGATTTGAACTGGATTATATGGCAGTGTAGACTCAAGGCCCTTCCACACAGCTATATAACCCATTTAGAATCTTATATTATCTGCTTGGAACTGGGTTATATAAGGCCCCTTCTACACAGCTGTATAAAATGCACTGAAGTGGATTATATGGCAGTGTGGACTGAAGATTACCACCAAAATATCACAATGAATTTAAAACATTGACAACAAAACATTGACTACTAAAAGGCAGACTGTGTTGGATAATCCAGAACATTGGATAAGCAAATGTTGGATAAGTGAGATTCTACTGTAATATGAAATAATTACTGTGGTATAATAAAACAGAACAATATAATCTCTAAAACCAAGATATTAAATAAAGAGCAACACTCTCAAACCAGGGAAATTGGAAATTCCACAAAGGAAACAATCAGGGCCAGCTAACACCTCCCAAGAAAGGATTCTTCCAGAAAGGAAGCTGAGAAGGGAGTGAAGCAGTGTGTATTACCAATGTCATTATTATTACTATCATTACTATTATTATTATTATTATTATTGTGTTGTTGTGAACCGTGAAAATGAACACAATCTGGCTCCAAGTATTCAAAAACACTAAAATCTGAATATATAAAAATTACTCTGGTATAATAAAACAGAACAATACAATCTCTAAAATCAGAACACTAAATAAAGAACAACACTGAAAACAGGAGAATTCCATACACGAAACAATCAGGGCCAGCTAACATCTCCCAACAAAGTATTCCCTGGCAAATCCTCTGTTTTCTGAGGGCCACAGACAGTAGAAGCACATAAAATATCGCAAAGAACACCACTCTGAAAACAAGGGAATTCCAGACAGGAAACAATCAGGGCCAGCTAACACCTCCCAATAAAAAATTCCCTCAGGGAGGAAGCAGCCAGGTGTTAAAGCTGAAAGGCCATTACATGCTAATCATTTTGGCTAATTGCAGCATTCCTACTTGCCTCCAACAGACCAAAAAAAACAACAATCAGAAATATTTTATATTCACAAGCTTTAGGAAATAATATCCCCTGATGGCGCAACATGTTCAGGCGCTGAGCTACTGAACTTGTGGACTGAAAGGTCACAGGTTCGAATTGGGGAAATGGAGTGAGCCCCCACTGTTACCCCAGCTTCTGCCAACCCAGAAGTTTGAAAACATGCAAATGTGAGTAGATCAATAGGTACCACTCCGGCAGGAAGGTAACGGCGCTCCATGCAGTCATGTCACATGACCTTGGAGGAGTCTACAGACAACGCCAGCTCGTCGGCATAGAAATGGAGATAAGCACCAACCCCCAGAGTCAGACACGACTAGACTTAATGTCAGGCAAAAACCTTTACCCTTTACCTTAACTACCACCAATTCCTCAATACTTTATTTTCCCATACCACCATTCTTCGCCACAGCAACGCGTGGCCAGGCACAGCTAGTTGTTAATATGATATCCTTTCAGATACTCAACATGTCTGTCATGTGCCCTCTTAAATCTCTCTTCTTCAAACTAAACATACCCCAAGCCATTCTTTATATGGCATGGTTTCAATTCCTTTTACCAGTTTCGTCATTGGTGACCAGAATATGACAATATCAAAAAGAATTGTCAATTTCAAGCAACCATCAAGCAGCAGCAATTTTACAATTAAATCAGTGGAAATTGTGGTATTAGTGTCTTTCTGGATTTCCAAAGATTTTATTTTTAAATACTTAATTACTTTAAGTACTATTATCTTGTAAACCATTGTCTGAACACCCCCCCCCCCCCCTCCACCGGTATTTGTTCTTTCTGGTGCCTTCTAAGGCATTCTCATCTCTGTTCTTGGAGAGGTGAAGCTGTGCTCACATGCAAAACAGACCTTAAATCACAATATGGCACTATAGATAAACGGTTTACACAAGGGAGTACTGAATACCTTCTTACACAAGTGGGTAAAAAGCACAACAGTTGGCATAATACCCCAATAGGATTACGGAAGTATGCAGCATCTATTATTAAAACAGTTACCTAGAAAGCATAGCAGTTTTAATCTCCAAATATCTTCCTGTGTTTGCCTAAGCAAAACCAAACCAAAAAAATCACAAAAACCCTCTGCACTTTATAGTTGGTATCATTGTGACCAACCACTTCAAACTGCAGGATTTTGTCCCCAGAGAAAGGGTATGTTAGGTATTCAGCTGGGACACTGCTGGATCGTAGCCAAAATGCCAAGCAGCAGAACATTTCATGTTAGTTCTTTCTATGCTGAGGGCATTACAGGAGAGTTAAAAGAGTTCAGATAGTTTTTGAAGGCTCTTGTTCTGATTGGAACTGGCAAACCAGAAATAGGCTATAAAAAGCCATCACATTTGTTCTCCTGTAACTTGTCCCATATGAACGGAGTGTCTTTACATATACTTAAGATCCTTATGCTCCTCCAGGGCGTTTCAGTGTTTCGTATTCGGTTAGATCTGTGCTATGATTGAGGCTAAACTATTTGAACATTTTGCCGCTGAGCAGTGATGTGGCTTGGGCAAAAGCAAAGCATGTGCTCTGACCACTTCATTTTTATTGGTGACAAATGTACTCTTCCCCACACCATCCTTTAAAAAATAACTTCTGGCTGTTTTGTACTTGCAACAATATTTTCTCTTTCCAAAGCCTGAGCGTCATGGCCAGATCTTGTACTTTACATTTATTGTGCTAGGCTTTATAGGTTGTTGATGTAAAGGTGCAGCATGCTATTTAAACAGACATGTTAACATATTCTGTGTATAACGAAAGTTTTGGGAAATTAGTGGCTTATCCATCATGGTTTCATGACCTTCACCAAGTGCTTCAGAATAAAGAAAATAAAAACAAAGTATTTGCTTGAAACGGTTTGTTGTATCCCTTCAAGTCACATTTGATTTATGGAGTTCCTGAGGTGAACCTGTTGTGGTATTTTCTTGGGTTTTCTTAGAAAGATTTGTTCAAAACAGGTTTGCCTTTTCCTTCCTCCAAAGCTCAGAGAATTACCTGAAGACTTGTTTATTTCAGTTATCTTGATTTTGTCCAACTTTTTGGTTTGGTGTTCTTTGTGATAGTTTTGTGTTTTGTCTAAATTGTACAGCCTTCTGAGCAGATATCCCCCCCTCCCCCAAATCTCTAGAATGGGATGGGCATTTGGAGAGGTGAGAGGATTCAAGGAGCAATACTGCCTTCTCTGGCAGTATTGGGGGAATTGGGGCATGCTGGGGGCAACCCCCCCCCCAAGTCAGTCTAAAAAGGTTTTTTTAATTGATGGGAATTTTGGGGTGCATTTAGGTGTCTCAATGATGGAATGTGACCCACTTTGTCCACCCCTTCTTTAGTAATTTTGCGTGTACCGTGTGCCTGTTGTAACTCACTTTAGAGGCCTGGTGGGTCAAGAACAGTACACAAATATAATAAATGTTTGAATGAATTAATGAATAAATACAAAAGATAACATGAGAATCTTGCACCTTTCTAGATGTTTTGAACTGCAATTCCCAGATGCTCTTGTCAGCATGGTGCATGATGAGGAATGCTAGGAGATGCTGTTCACCATCTGAAGTGCTGAATGATTTCAATCCCTTGCTTAAAATCTTGATGGCAAAACACAGGGTCTTCTCATACTATTTTTACACTACAGCTCCCAACATTTCTAACCAGCATAGCCAGGATTGGAGCCCTAGTTTAACAACATGTAGAGGTCCGTATGTTCTCCCTCCCTGCCATAGTGCTCCCTACCATTGCTTTTTGCTAAGTGTTGTATTCCAAATATTCTTTTGGTTATAGCTGCCCAAGCAAGATTGTGTGTAGGGTTTTTATAATGTGATATTACTTCTTCCAGGCCCTGCTTCCAACACGGCGCTGGTTTAATACTGTCCTAGACGATTCCCACCTAGTGGTGCATTGTTATTTGTCCAGCTTAGCTAAAAGGGAGAAGGAAGGACATCTCTTCTGCCAGGTGAGGCTTGCTGTTATTCCGCAGCATATTTCTTTAATCATCTTGATTTAGTTGCTAGCCAATAAAGTGTGACATTATTATCACAATATTGCAGCTCAGAATTCATGATATATGATTTCTTTGTCAATAATCAGTATTCAATATGAGAGTAGTAGCATAGCACAATTCCATATTTTAAAACTTTCCTGGGGTCTACTTGTCAGCAAAATGTATAAATTATTTTTGTATACTTTAAAATTGTGACTGTTCTTTTAGAAGCTGCACTAACCACCTAAAGATATGTAAAAATGGTGGTATCAAAACTGCCCTAGGTTTGGTGGAACAAATTACAAAATGATCTTGCCTAGCAATA
Organism: Anolis carolinensis; assembly: GCF_035594765.1. Classification (NCBI taxonomy): domain Eukaryota; kingdom Metazoa; phylum Chordata; class Lepidosauria; order Squamata; family Anolidae; genus Anolis; species Anolis carolinensis. The sequence continues at coordinate 319,036,847 of NC_085841.1, forward strand.
TAATGATATATAGTGGACCCTATGGAGCTGCAGTTTCCACAAGCAATGGATTGTCACACTCCATATCATTAAATGGTGGCAATGTGAATGTGAGTGTGCTGTAGTATATGCATTCATATCATTGCCCTTTCACAATATGGAGCATGATCATAGTGTTTTTTCATGGGGTCATTGAACTGAAGACTCTGCAGATATGGTGGGCCAATGGTATTTTTAAAATTCATCTGCAAAGACAGATCACTGAATTTACAGTTCCTGGACACATTAAATGTTAGTCTTTGCTTGGTAATTGAAGATTCAGATTTTCTTAATCTATGATTTCTCACAAATTTTGTTTTAGCTTTTGGACATGCTCAAGTTCTATACTGGATTTGAAATTAATGATCAGACTGGAAATGCACTGACTGAGAATGAAATGACCACAATTCACTATGATAGAATTACCTCCCTCCAGGTAAATTGCCATTCCACAAGTTAATTTTGTGATTTCTTTTGTTGTGTCTTATTGAGAGGTCTTCTGAGCAATTGCCAAGTGTTTTCCACACACTGAATTCAGAACAGATTCTGATTTAATTTCACTAGATAACACTAAATATCCGTAACATTGTACTTAGTTCAGGGATGATGATAAATTTCAAGAGGACTGTTAGACTAATTGCTAATGTTGAAATTATGCCAATTTCAGATGTAATGATGTCCAGTTTTATTATATGTGATGATATATGGTCTTGATCAATTAAGAAAGTTTGAATGTTTTGGAGCTCTACAATGTCTAAGATGATACGCAACATTAGCTATTGCAGCCCTGTGCATTGGAATCACTTGATATACTTTGACCACACAGGTTCCAACTTTATTATCATATTCCATGTTTTCAGCCTTAATGCTGTACCAGCTCTCTTGACCTTTGTGCATTTAAGCCTTATGTTTTCACATTATTCATCCCAACATGTGTAGGATGTACACAAAAGCTTGTCCTCACTACAAGGACAAGACATGCATGTAATATGAATTAGACCTATGCAAACTATGAATCTGTGAAACATACACTGGGTTGTAGGTTTTTATACTGAAGAGGAAATTAAACTAGATTACCTCCTAAACCTTTTCAGCTCTTAAATTCTGTGGATTAGATTCAGGTTTAAGCATGAGCAACTATACTAGAAGGAATTTATTTTCGTATACCCTTCTGAGGAAATCTCATCCAGTTGATTGAACAGTCTCTGTTGGGATTTGGACACTATGAACTGTAGGGTATTGCACAAAACCCTGAAAAACAAATGGAGGCATCTTTTCTGAGTAGGAGCCTTTCATATGAAATTCATATACAGAATCCTATCTCATAAATCTAAGTGTGGCAAACAAACATCAGTTGAAGTATAAGGCATGTATCTGATGGATAGCGTTGGCGTAATCCTCATATTTCACTGTGCAGCATTACACCTGTGAATTACTTGCACAGGTGTAATGTTGCAAAGTGCATTCTTCCTCTCTTCCCCTCAAAATAATTGCAGGTTACTGCATCTTGCCTCCTAGAAAAAAAGGCTGAATTGCACCCTATTCAATGTTGTTTTGCATATCTGTGGCTCAGGAATCTTGATTTACATTTTTACAGTATTGCTTTTGACTACTTCATGTATTGGAGAAACATTAAATTGGGAACTTTTGAATTTTCCATGATTGCTAAATAAAGAATTTGCTACTCCTGCAAAACCCAGTTAATTTAGTTTTTTAAATCATATCTGCAACTTTAAATTAGCAGCTGGAAAGAGGTCCATTTAGGTCAATTTAAGTGGTGGTTAGTGACTGAATTACTACTTTTATAGTTCCATCAGTGTTTATGATATTTTATAACATCCATTTTGACAGATGTCATCAGAAATCCTGAGGAAGAAAAAGTAATATTTTTATTTATTTATTTAATATATATCCTACCCTTATAAAATGTCAGTGGCCAGCAATCTTAGAATAAAAACCACTAAAATATAACATATAAAATACAGTCCAGTCATCACATGCTAATCCATTTTTTCACCTCATCTGATAGTATTCATTGTATATTACCTCTTTTTAAATATTGTTCTTGGAGATTTGTGCTTGTCCTGTTATATTTCAGTGTTTATGTTAAATTGTTAAAGATAATTTTTGATATTCATTTTGGATTTTGATTGATTTCAGAGAGCAGCTTTTGCACATTTCCCAGAACTTTACAATTTTGCTCTCTCAAATGTATCTTCAGTAGACACACGCAACTCCCTCATCAAGCTGTTTGGGCCTCTAAGGTAAGTTTAGGATTTTTTAAATTCATGTTTCATAGAGATTTTTTCAGAATGTGATTTCAGGATCTTTCTTTTAACAGTTGGAGTGATATGTTGGTTATTAAACAAAAGCTACCTATTGTAATAAATATTTTTTCGCTCAGTTGGGTTTCTTAAGTAACTGTTTCCTATTATTTGGGTTGCCAATGACTATATAAAATTTATGAACCATGCTGCAGTGAAATCATTCAGGGAGGCTATTGTAAACAAAAAGCTCTTGAGACCAGAAATGTTTTGGATTTGGGTACCCCCCCCCCCCATGGTACCCAAGTCTAAACACAAAATTATTTTCTGTTTCATGCATGCCTTATACACAAAGCCTGAAGTTTATTTTATACAATATTTTTATAAATATAGTATTAAATAAATAAATAAAGAGATATTGTGCTGAACCATCAGAAAGCAAAATTGCCATCCATCTGAGCAATTTTTGATTTTGGAGTATTTGGATTTTGGACATTGAATTGTTGCCAACTGTGAACTGCCCTGCGTCCCTTTCGGGGTTGAGAAAGGCTGTATATAAATACCGCAAATAATAAATAAATTCCAGATAAGGGATTCTCAACACTGAGGTTGCCTTTTATCCAAATTTCTGCCTGTTTGCTTTTTAAGACCAAACAAGATCATGTGGTTTAAAACAAAATTTCAAAACAAACAACTTTTATTTTAAAGTACAGTAGAGTCTCACTAATCCAAGCCTCACTTATCCAAGCCTCTGGATAATCCAAGCCATTTTTGTAGTCAATGTTTTCAATATATTGTGATATTTTGGTGCTAAATTCGTAAATACAGTAATTACAACATAACATTACTGCGTATTGAACTACTTTTTCTGTCAAATTTGTTGTATAACATGAAGTTTTGGTGCTTAATTTGTAAAATCATAACCTAATTTGATGTTTAATAGGCTTTTCCTTAATCCCTCTTATTATCCAAGTTATTCGCTTATCCAAGCTTCTGCCGGCCTGTTTAGCTTGGATAAGTGAGACTCTACTGTATGATCTCTGGTTTGAACATTAGTGAAGTTTTGTGAAAAATGAAATAAAACTTCCCAAGGGTCTTCCCTCTGTCTACACTGGAGTAAGATGGGGGGAAATGCAATTCCAAGTGTTTGTTCAAATTTCTTCCAGCTCTTGTATAAATTGCCAAATTAATCTTAGATTATCTTTGCATGGGTATAAGATCATTATCAAGAACGTTTACACTGATGGGTTACATCAAGAAGAGAAAGGGTACTGCTTAGGCCAGTGAATCCCAACCTTTGTTCCTCCATTTTGGACTTCAGCTCCCAGAATTCCTGGTTGTCAAGCTGAATGGGGCTTCTGGGAGTTTGAGTCAAAGACACCTGGAGGAACAAGGTTTCAGAACAGTTAGTCTACCATATGACTTCTCTTGATCAGCAAGTCCACTAGATAACCTATATGTTCATTTCATTTCTGATTATTTCAGTGACCAGATGAACAATTTGAAAACAAGCAGTTCTTTTTCTTTCACAAGAGCTATATGACTCACGTTTTGTTTTTTGGTTTTTCTAGTCCAAATACACTCCACCAGGTGGCATCATATCTCTGCTTATTGCTAGCCCTACCCGAAGTGGAAGATACAAACTATGAAAAAGAGTTTCTACTTGAACTACTGGTAAATGTGATCTGTTTCTTTATTTCTGAGTTTGACAAGTTCTGGAAGTTCTTTTTTCCCCTCACAATAATATGGCTTTTTATGAAGGAACCTCAGGGGCAGATTTTCCATCAACTGCAGCACAAATGCTGCTCAAGGTCTGTAGAAGAGTGTTGGGAAGAGGTTGTGAGCTGAACCAGAGGCCTGAAAAGCCCTGGTATGATACCTCTTTTACATTCTCTTACTAGCAAAAAAATTGTCAGAGCTACATGCAAATCATTTGGCCTTTACTATCCCTTTTCCATTTACTAGGGACTTGAAAATCCATTTTCCTTCGATATAATTGGAAAATAGAATTAAAAGGAATCTTGACAAATCAAATTAGATTTCAAATGTGTCAAAGACATGTAGATTAGCAGTAATGGAGTTTCATGTCAGCATTGTTATGTTTTTAGAATTTATGCCTAATTTTGTTGCATCTTTAATTTTTTCTTTCTCTTTGTGTTTGCATTTATTAAAATGAGATAATCCAATGAAATATTGGTGTTAAGCACAAACTTTCAAGGGGAGGTATTTAAAATCCCTAGGTACTAGCTTCTAATTTTTGTCCCTTTTAACATGGAAGAGTTACATTCGCAATATGTCACATTTTATTATGGCTCACAATACAAATTTCTAAAGTAATTTTATAAATTCTTCCATCTGGTTCAGGAATGGAATACATGGTGATTTCCAAGTGTTTTTGAATTTCTCTAATCACTCATGCTATTGGATAGGTTTAAGTTGCAGTCCGAACACAAAGACACATACTATGCACCCTATTCTAATCCAATCCTTATTAAAAGAACCTAGTATAATCTAGTATTTAAATATAATTTAACTAAGCATGTTCATGTTTTAAAGAAAAAGTTATATTAATATCTCAATGTTTTCCAGTAAGATCAAGTAAGACATCTTCTCCTCCCCCATTTTATCCTCACATCAGCCCTGTCAGGTAGATCATGCTGAAAAAGAATGATTGGCTGAAAGTTAACTAGGAAATTTCATAGTTCAGTGGGAACTTAAAGCTAGACGATGCTTATTAATATTATTAATACAACACATTATTATTATTTATACCCTGCTTTTTCTCTCCACAAGGAGGCTCAATGCAGCTGTTGTTCCAAGTTCAAATAGTGAAACCTGATCAGTGTTTCTCATGCCATCTTATAAGACAAGCACTTTTTTGTCCCAATGCACCATAAACTGGTACCATATGTGCCATCTTGTGATTGAATTTATATCGTTTTGCAGAAACCTGTTACAGACTGGTTTTCAATGGCTCACAGACTGGCATTGAGCTATGGACCATTACTGACACTGTACTAGACCGCATTGGCTTCTTAAACATTTTATGATCTTAAATAATCTGAAATATCAATCATACTAGCATTTCTTTGGAAAAGCATCACAGTGACTCTCAGTTGACTTTACTTAATGCATAAATGTGCTTAAAAGTACTGTTCTTGAATTCTATAAATACTGTCTCACACAGAGCAATGGCTCCTTGGTGTCTGCTGGAGATCCTTCATAGATACACAATTCCATGAATGCTCAAGTCGTATTATATACAAAGCGGAGTAAAATGCTGTTCCTGTTCACCCAATGTTCGCTTTTTGAATTTTTAAAACTATTTTGAAGCAGTGGGTGGTTGAATCTGTGGGTGCAGAATCCATGGATATAAAAGGTCAACTATTGTTATAGGCCATTTTCTATTAACTTTTCCAGGTTGTGGTCTTTGAAAGAATAATCAAAAGTTAAGTGGTGAGAGATTTGAGATTAATGAAAGGAATTCCTTCAGTTGTGTATAATTAAAGTATGAAAATCACTTTAGCAGTATATGGTGGCCTCTGTCAAATTTGATTTCTTTAGAATGAAATCTGACCAATTCTCGTAGAAGTCAGATTGTTGTTAGTGGCTTTTATTCATGACAGCTATTTGCTACCTCTTAGGTTAGAGGCAGTGTGCCACAGCATAACAGCTGCCAAGGAACCTGTCTGCAGGTTGTCAGCGACTTCTAATCATGATACATGTTTGCTATCTCTAAGGTCAGAGGCAATATGTCTCTATATATCAGTTACTGCAGAAGACAAGTAGGAAGTCAGTATTGTCCCCATGTTCTGCTTGTGGTCTTCCTATGGGCATCCTGTTGAAGTAAAACTTAAGAACAGATATTCTTAGGTCTAATATAGCAAGGCTGTTAAGAGCATTCAAACTGGTGTAGGCAACTTGCCTGTACACTGTGGTTGAATATCAGATTTTGTATTACATAGAGGCCAGTGCTAACTGTCATGTGACAATGTCACCCTGCAGATTGACGGCAGCAGAATTTCTGTCTAATGTTGCTAACGTGTCACTGGATGCATGCCACATTCATTGAGGGACATATTCCTGGCTGTGTAGTCTTTCAAGTAACTTCAGTGGATAAAAAAAATAAAAAGAGAAAGAGATTTTGAAAAAAAATATAGGCTGACTCATAATACTTAACAGAGAGTCAAGACTAGTGGGTGATTAGGTGTTTGTATAACGCTTCTGGGATTATTGTGTTGTAAATTAAAACGAGTGTCCTAAAGTGTATTAAAACAACCATCCAGTGGTGAATGTCAAAACTCATTGAATTTTAATGGTAATAATGCACATGCATGTTTGCACACAGTCATACATTCATATACAATATGCATGTGAGGATGATTGATAGCTTTACACAGGAATAAACAAATGCATAGATGAGCAATTACTATTGTTTACTATGTCAAACAAATACTTTTGGTGGCAGTGTGCCACAAAAATAACATATGGAAGATGTAACTCCAGGAATACCCCACCCAGAATGGACACTGTCTATACTGGTTGAGTGCTTCTGAGAATTGTCATGTAAAAAGGTAACTCTTCCAAGCTGAATATAATTGCTGTATCTATCAGCATATTGCAATATATATAAAGCTGATTGTTTGTGGCTACACTTAGGTGATTGACAGCAGTAAGTCAGTGTCCAAAATCTGGGTTTACCAAATTTCTCACATGGTTGGTAAAAATGTGTACAAAGTTTGGTACAGATGTACTGTGAACATTTTCAACTATATAACTCAGGTTGAGCAGTAGGAATGAAGTTGCAGGCTTTCTTGCTTCTTTCTGTGGTTGGCAGAAATGCTTGTTCACTTGTAATGTTAACTGTTGTTGGTGCCAAAATTAAAGTGAGGGGATGTGTGAACCTATGGGATGTGCCCTAAGAATGAGATGAATTAAGCACCATTTTCTTTTATTGCACAATCCACGAATAAAACAGAAAAATGCACAGACAAAATAAAACAAAATCATAAATTTATATTTGGGATTAACTACTGACAACCTATTGATTACACATGGAATTGTTAGGACCTATATATTTCTAACCCTATAAAATTTAGAATTGTGATTGGGCAGCATTGCATCTTATGAAACATCTTCCTGTATGCATAACAGATACATATGTATACATTTATCTTCAAGGTACTCTAAAGTATTTTCCAAGTTTCAACTGTCATTTTTTTGTCCAGTATTAAAGCAAAATAAACAATTTTAAGCATCTACATTTTTGTTGTTGATAATAGTTTGTGCTTTCAAATCAATTCTGATTCATGGCAATGCTGATAGGATTTTCTTAACAAGATTTGTTAAGAGGAGGTTTACCGTTGCCTTCTTTTGAGACTAAGAGACTGGCTTGACCAAGCTCATGTCATAGCTTCCAATTTGTTTTCCGTGGCAGTTGGTCAAAAATAAGTGTGTTCTGTATTTTTGTTTTATTTTAATATGTATTTCCTTTAAGGCATATTATAAACATCTTCGTTTTTTAGGTATCCCGGCATGAACGTCGCATTTCTCAAATCCAGCAGCTCAATCAGATGCCTTTGTATCCCACTGAGAAGATTATTTGGGATGAAAATATTGTCCCAACTGAATATTACTCTGGAGAAGGTATATTTGTTGCAAGATACTTAGATCTTAAATACAATGCATCTGTTTACTCTCACAAAGCAGGAAGAAAATGTACTGATTAACCCTTTAGAGTGATTGAATAGACTGCTGATCAGGAATTATATGCTCATCTTTGTTGTCTGTCCCCCTTTTTTCATTTCTTTTAAAAACCTTGTTTTTGAAAAGGTTATGTTTTGTATTTCTGGAAACAAAATAGATTTTACCTGATTTATAAAATTTGTTTCTCGGTAGGAATTGTTCTATACTAAAACCAGAGCAAATAGATGCCCAAATTAGACAACTAAAGGAGCTTTTGGGACCATGAACCTCTGCATGTATGTGAGATCTGCTGCTTTGTGTCAGCAAAAAGGATTTCTTCTATTGATATCAGAGTTATGCACTTGACATTGATTATAGTTTCAGTAGGATCAAATTGTGATAATTTGATAAGTAGTGGTGAGATTATTTGCTTTATGTGTCAAATAACTTTGAGTAACCTCACTTTTTTAATGTGTGTGATGGCATTAATTATTTTGCTTTATCATGAAGTAAAATGTGTTGGTTTAACTACTTTCTTCCTTATGAACCTGCGTCTGATGTCCAATTATCCTCAGGAGCTTGCTACATATCCCATCTCCTTGAGATGCTCAGTTAAAGTATACCAAAAATAGAGCCTTTTGAGCTCACCAATTGTAGAACATGCTTCTGAAGATGGGACCAGTTTCTACTTACCTGCTTCACATAATCAATTAAGATGGTTTTGTTCTGTCAAAATTTTAATGTTTCAAGTTTTACCACTCATTAGTTTTATTTGTTGCTCCTAAATATTAAGGGTGCTCCTGGTTTTTACATTAAGTTTTTGTATTCATTGTGTATAGCCTCAACTGCCTGCTAAGTGGGGGGAGAAAGGTCATAGATTTTGTTCATTGTCATCCCCATATATGACATAGAATTGCAGCCTCGTAGTTTATATGGGAAAAAATACAATTCCTATAATAAAAAAATTATCCCCCAATTTTCTTATTCCTAGGTTGTCTTGCCCTCCCAAAATTGAATTTACAGTTTCTGACTCTCCATGACTACCTCCTGCGGAATTTCAACCTCTTTCGTCTGGAATCTACCTATGAGATCAGGCAGGACATTGAGGACAGTGTCAGTAGGATGAAACCATGGTAATTAATGCAGTGTTACATTAATGTTGTTTTCTCTGGAAAGACTTCCTTGCATGTGGTTTTTCTCTAGTTAGCTGTTTGTCTGCTGTACCTTCTGTCACTCCAAATACTTCCTGGAGTATCAGAAATGACAACAATTGAAAGGCTTTGTGTGGAATTAGATTACCTCTATCATGATTTTCAATCTTGAACAGGGCTGGATAAGCTTGTTTACTGCTATGTCAGAAATTTCCCTGCAGATAAATTGCCAACAGAAATAGCAGGAAGGGAGATATGAACATATGCTTTTTAGAATTAAAAAATTAAATAGAGCCAGCTCTATTCTCAACTAATCCGTGAACATATTTATGTGGAGGTGCACTTCTCTCTCTTCAAAGTCATCAAATGCAAAAGTTAGGGTGTAATTCCTACCTTTCTTTTCAGGCAATCCGAATACGGAGGTGTTATCTTTGGAGGATGGGCTCGAATGGCACAGCCAATTGTCTCTTTCACAGTCATAGAGGTCGCAAAACCCAACATAGGAGAAAACTGGCCCATGAGAGTTCGTGCAGATGTGACAATCAACTTGAATGTTAGAGACAACATCAAAGATGAATGGGAAGGTATGTAGGTTGCAGTAACGTTGTGGCTACAGTAGGTGTTGCTTTTGGGGTGAAGGGTGGTTTTGCTCCTCTTAGGCATTTCTATAAAATTTTCAAAGATAGCGTCCAGAGATAGTATCGCACAACTGAATGCAACAAAAATAAATCGATATAATGACAAAATTGTTTAAAGATCAGTGCAACATAAATTATTAAATTACGTTTGAGAGCAATGGTGTTCGCTATGTAGTACGTGCACACTTCATATCTTTTTGTTTCTACCATTTTTACTCAGAGTCCAAATCACTTGATGAGAAATACTTTTTAAGAACTAACTCATCATAGATTTTAAAAACTGAATTATGTAATACTCAAATAAAAATGCTAAGACATGCAATAGAAAGCATTCATACTGAAACTGTTAATAAGTTTTGTAGAAGACTAATACCCACAAGTCAGTTAAAAGATCTTTGTAGTCAATTAAATGCCATAGGCCATTAGTAGTTAGACAAGATCAGCAATGGACACCCAAAACACTAGTGTGTCCTCCTCCCAAGTCCATCACCAGTACTACCACATCTTTCTGTGCTTTAGATCATTGCTTCTTAAACTGTGGTTCCTAACCCTTATAGAGTCCCCTTAGCCTTTCATTAGCTTGAGAAACAACAGAAGTGGCAAGAATCTTGTTTGCCACTTTTGCCCACTTCCCAGCATAGTGTGAGAAAACAGCTCAGCTCATCCTCTGAGACAAGAACATGCCTCTTGCCTCCTGCTGAGTTCACCTCAGGAGCTTCAAAGAGATTTTTGCTGCCCTTGTGTGCCTCCCAGTTCAGTGCAGGGTTACAAGCTGGTCATTTATTTCCATTGGTTCTTTGGTGCTTGCTTCAAACAAGGCTTGGAGGCACGTGAATTGGCAACATGCTATTTCTGAGCATGTTCCAGCCTGGCACAGTAGCTGAGCCTCTCAGCCTGTTGCTTGAGGGTAGAGTTTGACTTCCCACCTTATGCCATACTGAAAAGCAGGGTGTCTTCTACGCTTTTCCTGGACTTGATAAGAGGCTAATGCCATTTGACTAATTCTGTGGCAAAACATAGACCAAACAATACGATTAAGAAGTGGAAGTCACAAGCTGACTACCAAAACTAGCCAAAATTCATAAGTTCTTTTTCATTCCTGGCTAAGATCATTTTGGGAAGTGGATTCTGCATTTGTATACATAAATAAATGCCAATTGATGATCAAAATAAATTTCCCAGAGTAACTATATAAATCTATTCCTGGACAATCTTACTTTGCTGTCACTGACTGAAGTCATTTGTCCTTTGAAGCAACATTCTACAGAAGTGTTCAGTAGCAAATGAGTCAAATAAATTGTGATATTTTTTCACTCGGTTTAGGTCTCCGTAAACATGATGTCTGCTTTTTAATTACTGTCCGACCCACACAGCCCTATGGCACAAAAATTGATAGAAGGCAACCATTTGTTGAGCAGACCGGCCTTATATATGTTAGAGGATGTGAAATCCAAGGCATGCTGGATGACAAAGGACGTGTCATTGAAGAGGGTATGTTAATGCTCACATTTATAATTGAAATACAAACATGCAATCTGTATTGAACAGCCATTATATAACTTGTCATAAGTGGTCCCATTCCTGTAGCATTGTTATGATGGTGGAAAAGCCCAGAAAGGCAGATCATATCTGTCCCGGCAAACTGTGAGAAGCTTCTTGTAGAATTGGCAAAACAAAACTTTGATAGTTTGTGCATTTAAGTAAATCAGATCTAATTTGCCAAATAGTCACTGTTGAATGTTTTTATGTTGAATGATTTTATGTTAAATGTTTTTATGATGAATGTTTTTTATATTGTGGAATGATATTTTAAATTGTAAGTCGCTCGGAGCACTCTGGTGGAGAGCGACTAATTAAGAAATAAAGTGAAGTGAAGTGAAGATAGTTTGGAACACCTCTATCCACATTGTTTTGAACAGCTAGGGCACCTGAGAAAGTGATCTTTGGGCAGGTTGCCTTTAAGCCTCCAATATCTGCTACTAGAAATACTGAGAAAATACTGCTCTTCTAAGTACTTTTACTGAAATAATGCATATCTGTTGCCTTGAAATTTCAGCTTGCTTAACTGTTTCTTTGAAATAAATGACTTCACATGCTAAATAAGGCTACAGTTCACATAGAAAAAAAGAAGTGCAAACAATGTAATGAGGAAGGAGCGGGGAGAAGCAATTGTGCCAGATTGTTATTTCCTGTATCCCAATCCTGTTCCTGGCAACATGCAGGGGCAGACTTACCATGTTCAGAGCAAGAAGCAAGCGGCATACAGGCATCATATACTGCCACCTGCTTTTGTGACCATAGATATTCTTATGTCCCAGATTATTTACAAAATGCACAAAACAAGCCTTTAATCAAGCAGTTTTAATAATCAGACAGTTCAATATTATTTTAATAACCTTTTATATGCTTTCATCAACATAAGATTTGCATGCAGTTGTTTTCTGGATTTTTAGATTGGGGAAATGGCCACGTGTCCATCAAAATATAATAGAACAGAAAATAAATAGATTAATTGTAGAGAAAGTGTCATACCTTGAACTAGATTTTCATTTGTGATTTTAATACTCTTGTTTCATATTGTATTACTGTTTTCTCTTTTTATATTGTGATTTGTATTATGTTGTTGTTTATTTTGTCATTATGTTGTTTGGGCCTCTGCCCCATGTGAGCCGCCCTGAGTCCCTGCAGGGAGATGGTGGCGGGGTTATAATTAAAGTATTATTATTATTATTATTATTATTATTATTATTATTATTATTATTATTATTTTGTAAAAATAATTTTCTTTGTTTGAAAAACTTTGCTTTCAATGTGAACAGGACCAGAACCTAAACCAAGGCTTAAAGGTGACTCGAGAACATTTAGAGTGTTTTTGGATCCTAACCAGTATCAACAGGACATGACCAATACCATCCAAAATTCAGTAGAAGATGTGTATGAAACATTCAATATAATAATGAGAAGAAAACCAAAAGAAAACAACTTCAAAGTAAGTTAAAATACAGTCCTATCTTTTTGCAAGTACTTATTAGTAATGTTTGACCAACCAAAACATTTTGGGGGGAATTTGATGTGCATATTACCCTGTACAAAAACGGCAGTAACCAGTACCTCTTTGGACTGATGAGTTGTGAAATCTGTGATACTGTTCATGGGGGAGATGTAATTTTGTAGTCATAAATATCAATCTATTTAGTATTTAATGGCAGAATAATGCATGTTAGAAATCTTGAAGTATTGACAGGATCCACAGCAACAGGGCATATTTAAAATAGCAGCTTAGTCATTGCTTCAGAACTCCAAGGAACATAAGCAAAACAATCATATTTTATGTAAGATAAATAATGATTAAATTAAGTATATGTCACCAGAACATCTGCATATATTACTAGTGTTATAGTCATCAAAAGAGTTACGCTGATGTTTGCTTTTTCCACTGAAACAATGTTAAGCTCCACCAAATGCTTCAAACATTATCTGAAAGCTAAAGTTTGGGCTTCGAAGTTTTAAAAGGTTATTTGCAAGCAAAGCTCACTAGACAACCAGATAATACAGAGATGATTTGGCAGTGTCTCTTAAATTTCACATTTTTCTCATGTTAAGCATTAAGCCAATTGATAACGTCCAGCCTCCTTTTCAGGATTGTTATATCCTGGAGGATAAGTTATCCCTAGCTGCTCTATACTTCCTTGTTCTCTTAGTAGAAAAGAAGGTAAGTCATTCTCACTAATGACAAATGTTGGTAATGTGTCAAGGAGATAGCAGACAGCTTGGTTTCCTTCTGAGCCTGTAGGGAGGAAGATGTGAAAATCCTATGTAGACTCCAGAATTGAACAAACATGACAGCTGTAGGAGCACAGACATAAAGCGATGGGTAAATATGACAGTCGGCACTTCTTTTTGATAGGTCAGCCCTCTTGCCTTTTTTAGCTTGTAGCCTCCGCATTAGTATTTTGGAGCTTGCTTCCATTTATACTAGTCATCTGTTGAATAATACATTTTTGAAAAGCAGAATGTTGCCATTTTTAACAGGCCTCCTCAAAAAACCCCTGTGCTACAAATGTATCATCGCATCCTTTCCTTTCTGTCAACTGCTGAGATCACTTGTTATGCAAATTTCATGCAATGTTGTGAATATGCTGGTATACCAAGCAGATATTTTCACTGATTCAGGACAGCAAACCTGAATGTCTAAAAGATAAACAAACTAAAATAAATTTGCATACTGTTTTTGAATTGTTCAAATTACCCTTTTAGAACAGAATGCAAATTCTTCAAAATCGCACACATGAAGTTTTATGGATTCTGTTTAATGTGTCTTTCCTCAGTATTTCTGCTTGTAAAACAAAGCAAAACAACAGCAACCAAAAACTATGAAATCCAAAATCCATACTGTATTGATACTTCTATTGGGACAACTAAAAGTCACAAAATAGAATATGAGAATCTTTTGAAGCTTAATGGCCTTTTTCCAGGTAAAGAGAAAAAGAGGGTAAACCAACACCTTATAAGGAATACATGAATTGTAATGACAAAACATATGGGAAGACAACGTATCCCATGAAAATGTTTCATTTTTATTTTAAAATAGATACAGGTAGTCCCCAACTTACGAACAAGATAGGTTCTGTATATTTTGTTCTTAAGTTGAATTTGTTTGTGATTCGGAACAGGTACATTTTGAAGTGTAACTCCAGTCATACACTCACACTCACACACACACACTTTGGATAGCATAGTAGAGACTTAACACCCCTATGGTGTTTGTCTGTCTGTGCCTGTGTTCAAAAGATTTCACCTCACTTTCTGTTCCTGATAATTGTTGTGGAAATAAGGATTGGCAATAAAGCTTCAGTGGAGACACCTTTTCTCCAGGATACCTCTTTCAGGAGTAAACTTTGCTTCCTATAGGTACATTTATCTCACTTCTGTTGTGTCACCCCTGTTCTTTATTATGAGTCAGGTCTGTAGCCAAGGGGGGGGGAGTTCAAACACCCCCCCCCCAAAAAAAATTTCAGGTTTTTTTTTTAAACAACAACACTTGGTTTACTTCTGAATTGTAACTAATTAACCACTGAGATTTATCTTTCTTGAGTGTCCATTGAAGTTGGAGCTTGATTTCTAAATTATTCTTCATGATTCACTTTAAAAAAAGTCCCCCCTCCTGCTATGCTATGAGTCATTTGTAAATCGGATCTTTGTAACTCAGGAACTGCTTGTATGTATATATGATTTGTAAGATATTAATTTACATTTCCAAGATGCCCCAACACACAGTTTGGAAGCTCTGCTCTGAACCAATGTTTCTCAAATCTTTTTTCCCCTTCCAACCTTACTCCATGGGGGCCAAAGGTGAAAATCACGTATTTATAAACAAAGATTTGAATTGGGGTGGGGGGGATATGGCCCCAGTTTGAGAATCACTGTTCTACATAATCTCAACTGGCAATAACAGAAGCATTGTATTGACAAAATGTAGGCCTGTGATTCTAGCATCATCATTTTCTCTCTTTTGTATGATTTTAACTCAATTTGCCTGATACAGAAGCCAGTGCAGTTTTAAAAGCTTGCATTATGGAATTTGTGCATTTTTATTAGACGGATAAAGCTATTGCTGATTTTGGATGTTATGATATGTTGCTGTATGGCCAGCATGGCTACCTCTGCCTATCTGTGTCTCTGATTGACATGTTTTCTGGCAAAGATGTATGGAGTTACACCAGCACATTTTCACTACTGCAATCCTGCAGATCTCTCTCCCAAAGCAACAGCTATATTTTTCAAACATCCTGCATAAGTATTACAGGCAGGCCTTGAGTTACAAATGTCCGACTTACAAATGACTCATAGTTAAGAAGTGGGATGAGAGAACAGGAAGTGAGAGGTCTATCCCTAGGAAAGGAAATTCATTCCTGTAAGAGTTATCATGGGGAAATGGGGTCCCAGATTTTCCTAGCCAACATGCCTACTTGCCACACAATTGAACAACTATAAGAGTCATATTTTTTCCAAACTCTGCAGTAAAATATGGTTTATCAGGTACAATGGAGCTTGCTCTATCCTTATTTGGAGCAACTGCAAAAAATGGAAAGTTTTCACTTCTCATTAGACCATTTTAGCATCCCTTGAACAATGATTTCTTGACACAAACCTGCTTGTAAACTAAAGATTTTAGATGACTTATTTCTTTAAATTAGAATTAAGTCTAATCAAAAGTTTGTCATATCTTGAAAAGAACAATGGCTACTCAACAATAGAAAACCTCTGATTTTCTTATGGTGCTGCAAAGAAGTAGAGTGAAGTGGAGCAGAGGAAGAGCCCATGGCCCACAATGCTCTAACAACAATGAACTGTTGTTTAATTTGATAAGACATTGAAAAGATATTGAGCTACTCTGCAAGCAATCCTGAAAAAGGCAAACTTAAGTCTCTGCCATATTGTTCCCTGGCCAGAAATGACTAGAACAAAAATGTAGACAACAGATGGTGATACGATGGGGGAAACGAGAGACTTTATTGCAGAATATTCACCCTGCAGTGTTGCCTACAAATAGCATATTTGCTGATGCATACATACAGCAAAATTATTTTTCTGGTATGTGTTTTTCAGCAGATGACATAAAAAGCAGCGTAATCATTTTTTGTGAACTGAACTGAAACTACTGTCACTTATGGGCTAGTTCAGTAGTTAGAAGCTGTGTATAAATACTGCTGAATTTGCTGAACAAGCACTCTGTTAGGCTGATGTCAGCAGAAAATATAGTAACTGATTCAATTCTACCAAACTAAAAACCTGTCAGTGAAAAAGATCTTCTTTCCTCTGAAACACTCAGAAACACCTGAATAGCCCATGATGTCAGCTGTGTTTCATGCTAGGTAACAAACCAGCCACTTACTCATATTTTATGTCATTATAGGCTGTTCTGGAAACGATTAGGCATTTGATGAATACCGACTGCGTGGTTCCTGATTGGTTACATGACATTATCCTTGGCTATGGAGACCCAAGTAGCGCTCATTATTCAAAAATGCCAAATCAGATTGCCTCCCTGGATTTTAATGATACTTTCCTGTCCATCGATCACTTAAGAGCCAGCTTTCCTGGATACAGCATTAATGTAACAGTTGAAGACCCTGCGCTTCAAGTCCCTCCATTCAGGTGATCTTAAATCCCATAGACTGTCATTTCATTATACAATTCCCTATTTTTTGTCAGTATAACAGCCAAGGAACTGAAGTGCAAACTGAAGCATGGAGCTTTTCAATAGATTATTATAAAAATCTTCTCAGCTGGGGAAGTGTGTTGATGAGTTATGAAAATCTAAAAAAGCATTTTTTTTAGATCACTTTTTAGAGGCTCCTTCTTTGGAGGCTTTTAAGCAGAGGCTGGATGGCCATCTGTCGGGGGTGCTTTGAACGCGATTTCCTGCTTCTTGGCGGGGGGTTGGACTGGATGGCCCATGCGGTCTCTTCCAACTCTATTATTCTATGATTTCCAGAAGTATGATTGTATTTGATAAAATATGTATGTTATCTACTGGTTGTCAAGGTTCCTTTTTTCTGATTCTCCTTCTTTGCATGGGGATGTCTATTTTAGAACAAACATCCTAATTGATATTAGAATATATGTGACAGGAGGCTTAATCCAGTAATATGTTTTCAATAGCATCCGAACTCCCCCCCCCCCCCCCCCCGCAATCCCTGGTGCCTTCCTCAGTGCCGAAAACTGGCTCCAGAAGATTTTGCAGCCTTCTAATAATAATAAAATAATAATAATAAAACTTCATTTATACCCCGCCACCATCTCCCCATGGGGACTCGGGGCGGCTTACATGGGGCAAGGCCCAACTAGCACAATTTACAAAAACAACAGCATAAATACATTGAACAATATACAAAAAATAATAAAACACAGTAAGACAATAAAACAAGAGTTAATACAGCAGTAAATCAATCAACCACCAAGTACAATTCAGTCGACTTCATTGGTGGGGGGGACTGCAGCAGCAATATAAAATAACATCACTTAAAATACCAGAATAAAAGGGACCTAATAAAATTCAGGATAGAGTTATAGTGCCAACTGAGGCTGGTCATTCAGTGACTGTCTCACCAAAGGCCAACCTAAACATCCAGGTCTTCAGCTGTTTCCTGAAGGAGGATAGAGAGGGCACCAACCTAATCTCCCTGGGGAGGGAGTTCCAGAGCCGGGGGGCCATGGCCGAGAAGGCCCTCTCTCTCGTCCCCACCAGTCGTAACTGTGAGGAAGATCAAAGCAAGAGGAGGGTCCCCCCAGAGGATCTTAGAGATCAAGTAGTTTCATAGGGGACGACACAGCCACGAAGATAGGCAGGTCCCGAACCGTTCAGAGCTTTATAGGTAATAACCTGCACCTTGAATTGGGCTCGGAATATTATCGGCAGCCAGTGGCACCGCTTGAACAGGGGGGTTGACCGCTTCTAAGAGAAGGTTATTAGGGACACAGGGAATTGAGGAATCACCCCTTCCTATTTTCACTCAAAAGAAATATGTTGCTGGATCCTTGCCAGCTTATGTCCCTGTAATGTGTGCATTGCTTTGGAAAGACGGTGCTGTACCATTCCCAAAAGTGATCTTTCACACTGCTAACTTAATATGTGCCACCTTCCTTTTGATGGATGGGACTCATGAATGAAAGTTGCCATTATTGAAACTTTACAGCATCTATTCCAGGGGAGTTTCTGGGAATGGCCTCTGTGTCATATCGTTCCAGGCAACAGAACATGACTCATGAACTGGATAGTTCTCCCAGTGCTTCTCTCATTACTATGAGAATGCCACCTAACATCCATTCCCTTTTTTACATTTTAAGATTTGTATTGTGTGACCCATTAGTGTTCCCCTCCTATATTCTCTCTGTTATTGTCCTCTTTATTGTCCTCTTAATGTCTTGCACAGCTTCTATCTTCAACAACAGCTCTCTGTATATAGAACCGCCTTCTGATTCCAATGGCTAGTACTAACCCTTTAAAATAAAGAAATCATATTCCATCCTCATGGTGTCAGTCATCTCAGATCACGTCTTCCCTTTATCATACTGTCGTCTCCATTTTGCTGTAAAGGTCATGAGTTTTGAGGGTACAGAGGGCTACACAGTGTCTGGAAAAATTGTTTGTTGCAAAAACAGTCTTATTTAAGGAATATTTGAAATTGAAGAATAATTTTATCCAATAGAATAACATTTCCAGTTGGGTGTGATGCGGGAAAGAAACGCAAAGAGAGTGATGAAGAGACGGCAGAAGGCCCCAGAGTGTTGACTGTTGAGCCACATGTTATCCCCAACCGAGGACCTTACCCATACAATCAACCCAAACGGTAAAATCCCTGTTAACTCTTCGTGGAAGAATTATATGTAGTGTGTGGGGCATTTCCATAAATATTTATATGTTGGTAAAAGAGCTTTAAAAGAAGTAATTGTATTTATGTGATTAGACTTATCCTCTTCATATGCCATCCTTTAATTTTAAAACACTCAAACTATTTAAAGTATTTTTTATGTTTGAGTTAGCAGTAATGGTAAAACTCACACTGGCACAAAGTCAATGAAATAGAAATGTGCCTTTTAATATTGGTAAATCACAATATTGGTAATTTACAACTGTTGTTTTTATATTTAATTATTGTTGTTGCATTTAGTAATGACTGCTCTGGGTAGATGCATGGGGAAATGATATTTGGCAGCAAATACCCAATTCTTTCAAGCTTGGTGATAACGTGTGACTTCTGACATTGATCAAATTAGCTGTTTTGGTCAGTGGCTTTGCTGTATCCTAATTACATATGATGAACCATAACGTAATAATTTTGGAAGGGTGGTATAATGATTTGGGAGTGCAATGGTGTCATCTCAGCCCTCAAGGCAGGAATAGATTTCTCGTGCTACATATGAATTCCCTCGTCTTCACACATCTTGAAAAAAGCAGTGGCCAAGATCCAGCACATACTAGCAGAGCACAAGTCTCCCCTTGGGTATTTGTGCTGTCATCACAGATCTTTTGTCCAGTTGTGCACCATTCCCCAGCCATTGTTTAGCTGTGAAGCTACATCATGGTACAGTTTGGTATAGCTTTGGAGGAAAGTTATAATATGCTCCCTCTTCCCTAAGTGTGCAAGGGCCTTTGAAATATGCCTAGGGCCATTCACAATGCTGAAGAGTTGCCAAGGGATGGAGATGTGATCATAACCACACTTCCAGCAGTGCAAAGGAAATATAGGATACCTCCTCCTGCAATGTTCTTTGAAGTACTGGGTGTTTCAAAATGATAGACCTAGTTTCAAAGCAGAATATTTTACAATGGCAACATGTTACAGTTACACAAAAGTTACAAGCGGTTTAATGAGGTACAGTAGAGTCTCACTTATCCAACATAAACGGGCCGGCAAAACGTTGGATAAGTGAAAATGTTGGATAAAAAGAAGGGGTTAAGGAAAAGCCTATTAAACATCAAATTACGTTATGATTTTACAAATTAAGCACCAAAACATCATGTTTTACAACAAGTCTGCCACTTGTTTGGGAGTATGGCTGCACTTGTGTTGTTGTTGGGTGTGTTGCTACCTAGAGAAACAGTTGTGGATCCGGGGGGAAGGCAGACTGCGTTGGATAATACAGAACATTAGATAAGTGAAGGTTGGATAAGCGAGACTCTACTGTATCAGGTTTTACTAACAATTTTGAGCCAGAAACAAATCTAAAAAATAACTCCCCAAATGAAGAATGTCTCATTAAGCCTCAAATTGCGGGGGTCACCATTTTGCGAACGGCTAAGGCTGGGGGCTGCTTGTGTACTGGGAGAGGCATCTAATGGTCATCATTTGAAACTATTCTCCACCCTTTCACAAGTGGTAAGGGCTTCATTCGTGGGTGGTTCATACAGCAATTTCAATAATCAGGCTTATCTTTTTGAAACGCCCTGTATATATGTTAGCATAACCAGGGTTTCTGCTTGTGCATCTTTTATATATGGTCTTGGTCCCTGAATTCGTAAATGCAACTGAAAAGATTGACAAGTCTGAAAAAGATGTTTGTGAAGGCTCTCTTGAAGATATAACTACCGATCTGTTTCATGCTCTGGATTAAATGTATCTTATTTCAATTTGCAGCAATACAATTCAGTTCACTCACACCCAGATTGAAGCTATACGGGCAGGGATGCAACCTGGTTTGACTATGGTAATAATATCATATATCTTCATGCTGATTTTTGAGTTGACAACTTAGTTTTAGCTAATCCCTAAAATACATGTAACTTAAACTACTTCAGAACTCTAAAGGCTTTATGTGCTCTTTGAAATTGATTTTTTGTCACTGAAGAAAATGGAAGAGAGAAGAAAAACGCTGGGGTTTTTTCTGATAAAAAGAGATCTGTGCCAGTTGACCAAATGATATTTCAATGGTTGAAGATAGCTGTGTCATTCCAAATTGGACAGTCAGGATGATTTTTCAGTAGCTGAATTAATAAAAGTAGCTAGGAAATACTTCTGTTGGTTTTACATTAGTAAATTCTTTTTGGTCCTTGTTTGTTTGTATTATCCATTTCTTCTTTTGGGAAATCTGCTCTATCCACTACAGAAATATTTCTGAATTTGATTTATTTGCTGCCTTTCTCCTGGAATGGGACACAAGGTGCTTCAGAGATAAAATGGGTTAAAACAGTTAGAAACAGCTTATGAAAACAACAGTATTCAATGATTTTAAAAGGATACAATATATACACATACACAAAGCACACACTCCAATACAAAGCTTCCCTGAGAGTGATTTCATATTTAAACCCTTTGTGAGTTGTTGTCTTGCCACCTATAAGTACCCATTAACTTTCTAATGCTGATGTAATCATCTTACTGTCTACAGGCCTCGTTTTAGAAAAGTTATAGACTTTTACTCTGTACTGTTCATGCCCAATTTATGCCTTTTTAAGTGTTCTTTCTTCCATCTGATTAAAATATTGTACAAAATCCTTTTTCTTTTTATAGGTTGTTGGGCCACCTGGAACAGGGAAAACTGATGTGGCAGTGCAAATAATATCTAATCTCTATCACAATTTTCCTGAACAAAGAACCCTTATAGTTACACATTCCAACCAGGTATGTTAGTTTCATAATCCTTTGTTTTTCACAGTATCCTTTACTTTGGTTTTAGAACAAATAATGAAACTTAACAATATCTAGTTGGAAGGAAACCAGCTTTTCTGTCCTTCCTAATTTAATAATTTGAATTGGGGAATTTTTTGACTACAATGTAGCCTTTCAGCAGATGAACTTGTATGTAAGTTCAATTATCTTTGTCATGTTATATGTGTTCTTCACTTCTGTCCTCTTCATTGGCTTGCCAGGTCAGAGAAACTATACAGTGATATCAGTTCAGGGGATTAGTGATTGGTGACCCAATGCACGATGCGTGGAGAAATCACTCCCAATTTAGACTACTGGTATCAATCTTTAATTATTAAATGGGTTGACTTGAGTAACTATCCCCTATATATACCTGCTCCTCTTTAGTATTCAAACTTATTTCTTCTGTTTTTCACTCATTAAACGTGCTGCCACTACAAGATGTGGTGATCACATATAACTAAAATGGAGTAAAGGAGAATGATACAAATGAGTAAAGGAATTGATCTATTGACAGGGGCTAGCCAACTAAAGGAAACATCTATGTTCATTAGAAATGTGCTCTACACAGGGCTATTTCTCAAAAGGGAAGGACTTTTCTGCCTTGTTGGTAGGCTAGAAACTAAATGCTAGACAGATCGCTTTTGGAATTTGATACTAAACTAAGTGGGCCTTTTATGTAATCTACCACAATTTCCATAGGTTTACATTTTGTACTTAGTTCAAATTTACTTGAAATCTCTTTTTTTAAAGCATTGGGATATGTAGTATGTCAAAGCACAATTTTCTTTCAGCAACTAGTGTTATGCTGAAAATATCCCCTTCATAATTGCTTCAGTTTTGCTTCTTACCAAAATAGGAGTGATTCTGCTAGTATGTTGGATTTCCTGTTAATAGTATTTGGATTTCTAAAATTTACACTTTCTGTTGTTCTTGTCAATCTTTAGGCCCTGAACCAGCTGTTTGAGAAAATCATGGCTCTCGACATTGACGAGCGTCACCTCCTGCGTCTTGGCCATGGAGAGGAAGAACTGGAGACAGAGAAGGATTTCAGCAGGTGAAGACATAGCTAGAAAAAAAATCAATAATTCAAACACACAACAATTTTAAATGTGTGCCTGTATAAGACATTGCTCTTTTTCTACATCCCATGTTAGCCAAAGGATGGTGGAGAAGACTTGTTTTCTTTTTTGTTTAAGGTGGTAATTGTCTATTGAATCAAATCTTGATTTAAGATTGCTTCATTTCTGTGAACTACAGCCTGTCTATAACTCCAGTGGTAGCTGGAAGCAAAGTATCACTAGATGTGTTTATCCGTAGATGTCAGAAGGGAGTAGCATGTGGATAATGTGTGGCCTAGAATGGAATATAGTCTTGTGAGCATGGAAAATTGAAAGGAAAAGAATATCATCAGAAGGATTTGTATCTAAAAAGATGTATCATAAATAACAGCAATGTTTAAAGCCTTAAACAAATAGCAATATATAACCTTATATATTATAAAGGTTATAAATATAACCTTTGTGACTTCATTCACTTGAACATTTTTTCCTCTCCCCTTCCCACCTCCCCCCATCTTTGTAACATTTTGACTAGTTAGTATATGGTATTGTTGAGTCAGATTTTCTGGCTCAGTAGTTTCGTGTAATTCAATAGTTCTCTTATAACAGACCTATTGAATTATACAAAAATGAAAATTTGATTTGGCTAGCTGCATTGGGCAACTCGTGAACTTGCATTTAATTAGTGAGTCATTTTCCTTTTGCATTGAGGACTTCTATACCCAATTGCAAGCTGCCTTTGAAACATCTACGGAATTAATGTATGTAATTAAAACTACAGACAGAAAGCAGATCTACCGCTTCAAGAAAGGGCAGCTCTAAAAATCTGTTCTGACATTATTTGGGAAAAATGTGGAAAGTTATTTCAGAAATGCAGATCCCATTTAGGGCATGATGTTAAGCACATTATTTTTGGGAGCAGGGGTTAGCCATGTTAGGTTATTGTGACAAAAAGAATGAAGAGTTTTATAATCATCTCTCCACACTTGTGGGTTCAATCTTTGAGAACTGGGTTATTAATGGATTTGCTGCTGCTGCCTTCATAGCTGCCCTACCACATTTTTAATAGGGATATTGTTACCATGAATGTCCATTTTGAGCTGTGTTCACTTAAATCAGGCTTAGTCAATGGTCAAATATTTGGTCGCTGGGAGGAAGAAGACTAGTGGCTGGCTGACCTGGCCATATACCCCCTTCCTCGCTCACTCATTTGCTTGGGTGAGGAGGAAGAAGGGGATGGGAGGTGGACTGGGTGCTGTTCAGGCTTCTGAAGCAGACAGAGAAATTATTGTGTTGTCGAAGGCTTTCATGGCCGGGATCACCGGGTTGTTTTATGTCTTTCGGGCTGTGTGGACTCTTGCCACACCCTGGACTTTCCACAGATATATATTCTTTCCTTTCCTTACTTAGTTTATCCATACCTCACAACCTCTGAGGATGCCTGCCATAGATGTGGGCAAAACGTCAGGAGAGAATACTTCTGGAACATGGCCACACAGCCCGAAAGACATACAACAACCCAGAGAAATTATTGCTGCCATAAGAACAGCTGCCTTGGCCTCTTGTCATTCTCTTTGCCCTCTTCTCACTGCCCAAGCTCTCCTCTTCCTCTCCCCTTTTTTTCTCCCCTTCTCCCCCATCCACCTGAGTGGTGAATGTGCAAGGGAATCTGTGCACCCTCCTTTTTCTACCTCCCCTATACATTTTCCCTTTTGACTGAACATATGTGCTGGTGAATCTAGCCACCTCTCAAAAGTACAGGCACTTTTATAGTGTGTTTAATATGGTGGGGAGGAGGGCTAAAGATAGTCAGATTTTCCTCACTTTCATGTGGGCCCTTTTCTCCAACTCCCCACTAAAGTTGAGGGCTCACTGAATTTTGTATAACCTTTTGGGGATTCTGACCAACTTCATCAAATGTGTTGTTAGTTACATGATTCTTTGGGTCTTCGCCTTTCTCATAATTCATGCATTCTTTTTCATTACACTACATCATGTCATGGTAGCTAACAAACGGGGACTGAAATGCATCCATCATTCTTACTGTGTTACTCTGATCTGCAGGTATGGAAGAGTAAATTATGTTCTGGCTCGAAGGCTGGAGCTTCTGCGGGAAGTTGGGAGATTGCAAGAGAGTCTGGGAGTCCCAGGAGATGTTTCTTATACTTGTGAAACAGCTGGCCACTTCTTTTTATATCAAGTAAGGAATTTTAAAAGCCATCCTCCATCTTAGGTCCTCAGTTAATCAATGCCATCTTTGGAACCAGAGCAGGAGATGTGGGGAAGTTGATTTGTCTCTAATAGGAAGGAAGTTTACTAGACCACTTTTTGGACTAAGAGAGATTATGCAGTGGGGTGCAAGATTGAGGACAGGGGCAAGCCTATGGCTGAGTGGGCCATTGGTCATCCTTGATATGCTCCTGAAGTTCCTTTATTTAAAAGCCTCAGAAAAGAACCAGTCACAAGTAAACCTTGAGAGTAGAACTTTTAACTACCAACCATGTAGGTCTTTGCTAAAAGGGCTTAACTCTGTTGGCAAAGAGAGACATCTGCCACGACAAACAGTCGTTTCTTGGCCAGTTTTCCAAGGACCACAGGCTTCCTTACAAAACAAAGTACAGGAATGAACACAGTATATTAAAGGAAGAGGCCCAAATCCTCAGAATATGGACTGACAAAACAGTTGTATTTCACTTTTAAAAGGAAGTGACAACTGAATCATGCTGTTCTTTTGTTTTTGCTGCTGTTGTTTTAATGCTACGTACAATGAGTCATACTTAGAAGGCCTACTTTTGCATGAAAGTTGCTGTGGAGTTTGAACTGACTTATCCTCCAGTTCTCTGCCTTGATTATGTATTTCAGAGCAATAACCCATCTTGAAAATTGAGACATGTTCTGAATGAAAATGAAATATTTTCCTTGTGTGTTAGCTATTGTGAATACCTATTTAATGTATTCATGACTTATTTTTTTAAGAGATACATCCAATGGATTTGTAAACATTTTAGGTTATAGATTAGCTCTGCTAACCAAAGATGGGCACTGTATGCCCTAGACCAGGTGACAGAGAATCTCATGAACAAGTAGAAAGGAGAAAATGCTCCCTTGAGTACCCTCCCCATACACCTAGGAATCTCCTGATCTTCAAAACTGAGAGAGCATTAGAGGGTGCTGCATTGAGTATTGGAAGTGTACAAAAGCATCTGGATTCCAACCACAGTAAATATGCAAAATGTCACATTTTAGTTTTATTTTAATGTTTCCCTCTCTCTTTTTTCTGTAGGTAATGTCTCGTTGGGAAGAGTACATGAGCAAAGTCAAAGTGAAGAGCAGCAAACTGCCTGATGTTGCTGATATCTGCAGCCTCTTTCCTTTTCGCCAGTATTTTGCAAATGCCCCACAGCCAATTTTCAAAGGCCGATCTTACACTGAAGACATGGAAATTGCTGAAGGATGTTTTAGACATATCAAGAAGATATTTACTCAGCTTGAGGTAAGACTAATAAGAACAGAAAGTACCCTGGCATCCATTCGTAGTAAGAGGAAGAAAGGAAAAGAAGGGTCTGATTAATATTTTGTAAGATTCTGTATATTATATTTTGGCAGCAAATGCAAAAAAAGACTTCAAGATCGTTTTTGTATGGTCTTTAATTAATATTTTAAACTATATGCAAAGTTCTTTTGTATGGGATGGGAAGCATGTAAAGAATTTTTTTAATGTATTTGTGGTGAAAACTTAGTTTTATGCACCACATTTGGTCTATTTTGTTTTTTGTCCAAATAAACCTTTTCTAGTATGAGACTGGCCATATTTTTAGTGCAATTGAAAATGTATAACAAAAAGTCAGGAGGAAGAGATTGCCTTTTAAAAGAAGACAATTTGTACGTGCAGAGCTTTCCCTGTGAATGAGGGATGTGTATATTTCTTTATTGATTAAAGATGGTTCCAAATCTCTCAAGTGCATCAATTTTAAAATTGATTCTGTATAAAAGCAAACAGAAGACTGGTATATTGGAACATCAGGCAATCAGTGGAGTCTCACTGTTGATTTCAATGAGTAAGAAACTGCACACCAATATCTGAGTCGGCCATCAAGATAAATGGGGAAACTTTTGAGTATCTGGTGGACATCAGAACAACTGGAGACTTCCGCCAGATAGCTATTGCATTTAGTGGCTGGTTGACAGTTATGTTGCATTATTTTTTCATTGTTCCGCAGAACTTCAGGTGTTTTCTTCTGTTTCCTGTAGGAATTCAGAGCATTTGAGCTGCTCCGCAGTGGCCTGGACAGATCTAAATACCTTCTTGTGAAAGAAGCAAAGATTATTGCAATGACTTGTACGCATGCTGCTTTGAAACGCCATGACTTAGTTGAATTGGGTTTCAAGGTAAATGCTAAGTATTCCTTGTGTGCCATCTGCAAACCTATATTCTCTGTATTTTGTAATTAGTCTGCAGTCTGGAGATTAATTACACCAAAAAAAGCTCCATCCTTTTTGTAGTTCAGATGGTGGTGCTGTCTCCTGGCTTCTGTAATCATCCCTGCATCTTTACGTTACATCCTCGGATTTGAGAAGTCCTTTTTTGAGCTAGAACTGATTGAAATTCTGAGTGTTTGCTTACTATTGAAATCTGATAAGCTGGAATATGTCCAGAGGAGGGCCACTAAAATGATCAAGGGTCTGGAGAACAAGCCCTATGAGGAGCGATTTAAAGAGCTGGGCATGTTTAGCCTGCAGAAGAGAAGTCTGAGAGGAGATACGATGGCCATGTATAAATATGTGAGGGGAAGTCATAGGGAGGAGGGAGCAAGCTTGCTTTCTGCTGCCCTAGAGACTAGGACGCGGAACAGTGGCTTCAAACTACAGGAAAGGAGATTCCACCTGAACATTAGGAAGACCTTCCTAACTGTGAGAGCTGTTCAGCCATGGAACTCTCTGCCCTGGAGTGTGGTGGATGCTCCTTCATTGGAAGCTTTTAAACAGAGGCTGAATGGCCATCAATCTGCTTCTTGGCAGGGGGTTGAACTAGATGCCCCACAAGGTCTCTTCCAACTCTATGATTCTATGATCACTGCTGTGGGGTAAATTTTATTGGTGGTAAATCAATGGATTCGAGGATTTATAACAGAGGAGAGCATCTCTTTGTCTGATGGATGCTAACATCCCCTCACAGCAAGTGAAACTGAATGCCTAAACAACTATAGCTCTGGCTGGATAGTGAACCCTTACTTTCACCCCTACTTTTAGGTGAAGCAACTGGAAGGGCAAAATCAAACAAATAAAAATGAACATTGCAAGCATGCCCGATTCCAGTATATATGGATAGAGTACAAACTATTCCAGTACATCCAGGCAGTCCCCAAGTTACAAACATCGACTTACAGATGACTCATTGTTAAGAGCAGGGATGAAACAACAGGAAGTGAGAGAAATCTCCTCATCAGAAGATAAATTCACTCCTGAAAGAGTTATCACTCCTGAAAGAGTCATAAATTCACTCCTGAAAGATAAATTCACTCCTGAAAGAGTTCTGAAACAGGGGCAGAGACAGCAAAACAAACTCCACAGGGATGTTCATCCTTTCCTTTGCTATCCAAAGCTAGAACCTATCTTGTTAGTAACTTGTGGACTGTCTGTCTGTATAGCTAGAGTAAACAAGTTAGTAGCAGCAAGATTGTTCCCAGCTCCCTCTGTATCCTTGAACTGCCAGGTCAAAGTGCAAACTGCTGTATCTAGCAGGGCCTACTGAACATAATAATCTTTTTTACATCAGTGGAAAGCTGATGCATATAAAGATGCCTATAAAGATTATAGAAGCCAACTGCTTTATGACTAGCCTCTCTTTGAATCAATAAGCAAAACTTTTGAAAACCTACCCCATACCTGTTAGGATACACTGTTACAAGATTGCTCGGTTCAGAATAACACATCAAAGCAACAAAGGATCTTTTAAGACCAATGGGTTTATTTTATGTGGTCTTCTTGACATGCCTTAGTAAAAATCGGAAATGTGCAGATGCTTTGATGAACAGTGAACTTTGCTACAGGCAGTTGAAAAGTTTAATCAGTAAAAAGAAAAAAAATGCACAGATATGTGTAGCATTCTGTCAGATTTGAGATTTGTGTGGGTATGTAACTATCTCTAGTTACATAGTAGATGTTTGGTTTTCTTTTAGGGATATAATTTATGCACATTAAAACTATTACTCTACTACTTTTAAATTTTAAAAGTTTTCAATTTGCACAATCTTGTGCATAATCAGTTATTAGAACCCTCTATATATAATAATTATTATCCGGAATAAAATATTTTCCTATTAAACCACACATATACACACTATATGCAGTTTCCCTTCTTAAGCTCTAATCTTTTTCTTTTTCTTTTCCTAGTATGATAACATCTTAATGGAAGAAGCTGCTCAGATACTGGAGATTGAAACTTTCATACCACTTCTCTTGCAGGTGAGAACACTAGCACTAATTCAATATATGTTCCTTTTAAAAATTGTTTTATTCTTGTGCGCTTCAGGATGCCTTGGGGAGCAAAACCACTTTGCAGTTTATTTGTATGCCATGTTGACACATTTGTACGAATAGTGGAAGGATGAATCTACTATATCAGAAAGTAACAGTTTGATATCTGGTATCCAACATCTGGTATTGAATTCAGATTCATCACTCCCATGTGAATAATTTTGCAAAGGGAAAGAGAACACATTCCCAGCTTAGATAGATAGCTGTTATAGATACAGGAATGGAAATTCTGCTACTCTCCAGATGTTGCACCATTTTTCTCAGCAATCTTTGCCAGCCTGTGCAATAGTGAGAATGCTGTAAGTTGCAGTCGAATAACATCTGGTGACCTATATGATTCCCACCTCTATGCGGCTATCATTTAAAATGATGTAAATAAAATGGCATTCTTCCTATAATATCTTTATGTACTTGCTTATTTTAAAATATAAATAGCTGAAGCTATCCATTTTTTCTAATGATGACATCATAGTTTTTAATATAGTTAAAGAGAACATTGACATTATGCAGTAAATTAAAGCGGTTATTTTTTTCTCAGTTATGGTTATATGACCTTAATTTTTGAATTTTGTTTGCATTCAATAGAATCCACAAGATGGGTTCAGCCGATTGAAACGATGGATCATGATTGGGGACCACCATCAGTTGCCTCCAGTCATTAAAAATATGGCTTTTCAGAAATATTCCAACATGGAGCAGTCTCTTTTTACACGATTTGTTCGTGTAGGAGTGCCAACCGTTGACCTGGATGCTCAAGGAAGAGCTAGAGCAAGGTAAAACAAAAGGAAGCTATTAAGGATAAATCTAAGTGACAGGTGAATGCCTTAAATGAAGAAATAAACTTCTTACCAATACTGAAGTTTGTCTTAAGGGATATACACACAATAGGTTTCTACATTTTTGGAATTGTTTTTCCTCTGCCCTGAAATGGACCTCATCTGTTGTCACTTTATATTTTATATGCTGTCTTTGCTCTTTCGGATTATAAACATTCCATAGTCTTATTTTTCTTACTGTTGTATTTCAATAGTCTTCCAACAGACCTAGCCATGTTTATAATGTTGGTATTTTAAAAATATTATAAGAAAGCAAATAAGCCTTTTCTCATAATACTTTACTTTGGTTAGCTTTTAATGCTGATGAATATGGTTATGGATTCTAAGTGACCAACGCAAGTTATTCTTGGGGGATGAACAAGCACAAGCCAAACTTAGCCGTGTTTTGTTAGTGAATAATGAATAGCAGCTTGAGTCTTTAAAGCATCCAGACACAGGGAAAGGAACTGCAATTCTACTCAGATGGCAAGCTGCCATTTTGCATATTCTGTCATGTGCCAGTATGTGTTGCTGTACATTTTAGCCTTTGCTACTGTCCATTTCTGCTCCTAGCTACTGTCACATGTCATTTTAAGCTCTTGCCTCCATCTCTCCTTCCTCTTTCCATACTTACATCCAGCTATTTGCCAGACTGACTCTCATCTGTCCCCTAATGGTTGTATCCCATTCCTTCTATATGTATCATGTGACATCCTAGAGCAGTTTCATTGAATCAGCATCTTAATGAGGTTTAATGCATTCGTTCTCTTCTTTAAAAGTATTCCCACTGCTGTACAGTGACACATGGCCTGATATGGATGGGATTCAACCTCTGCTGTTTACCACAAGTTATTTCCAGTTCTGTTTCTATCTCAGAGTTGTGGTCATTGTTAGATTCGTCTTTACAGAATACATTGGTGAAGGAAAATCCATTCATATATTTACTTTTGTCTGTTAAACTATATTGGTAGCTTCACAATTTTAGGAAGAGTGTACAATGCACTGTGTATTTGGCTGCTTATGAAATATATTTGGAGAATCCACTGGAAGTAATATAAAATAAGTTTCTTAAAATAAGCAGATTGTTAGACATTGGCATGTTTTGAAATCTCGATTATCTGTTAGCTTGCTTCTAAAGTTCAAAAGGCTGGATATTTCATGTGGACTACCAAACGTTTCAGTCTTCTAGAAGGCAATGATAAAGTTCCATTTTGTCACCACTAATTTCCCCCCTAGTTGTAGTTCTATTTTATTGTTTTTTAAAATAGTATTTTGTTCTTGCCTCACAGCATTCCAATATAATTGTTCTGTTACAATGTATGCACTTTTTATGCCTCTGTAATCGTAAAGGGAAATGCCGTACAACAAGACATTGACTTAAGAGTGGAACCTATCAATAACTGTCTCCTTTTTCCCCCCTCAAAGCTTGTGTAATCTCTACAATTGGCGTTACAAGAACCTGGGGAATTTGCCACATGTACAGCTTCTGCCTGAATTCCGAACTGCAAATGCCGGGTTCTTGTATGACTTCCAACTTATAAATGTAGAAGATTTCCATGGTGTAGGAGAATCTGAACCAAATCCTTATTTTTATCAGGTAAGAAAACTAATGTTAGTTTATTTATGTAATACCCCGTCTTTCTTTCAGCATGGGATCCAAGGTAGCGTATGTTTTAAAAGCACAAAACATTTTTTATTAAACTTTATTAAAAAGTTGAAACACAATACATTACATTTTATTTAAAAACAGAAGCTTGAAAACTGCATTTAAATATGCTTAAAATGTAATAAAATAAAAACACTACATGCACACATTGAAAACTCTGGCAGAACATGCTACAACAAAACAGCTTGAATAGAAATGTTTTCACCTGCCAGCAGAGAGACGGCAAGGTGGGATGTCTTTATCAAATCTGCAGTGATTGTGGTGATGATGATGATGATGATGATGATGATGATGATGATGATGATGATATACCCTGCTTTATCTCTCCTGAAGGAGAGGTGGGATCAAAACAAAGCTTCCCTTGTAGATCTTAGAGCATGGGCAGGTTCATATAAGGAGAGAAGTTGTTTCATACAGTCTTGACCTAAGCCATGTAGAAGTTTGCTCTGAAAGGATCGGCTCCCAGTGGGATTATTTTAGCAAAAGGATTATATGCTTTCTGTGACCACCGCAGTCAGCAACCTAGTTACAGCCTTTTGGAGCTGCTGATGTTTCTGAACAGTTTCCAGAAGCAGTCCCCCATAGAATGTGTTACAATATTATAAACAGGATGTAATGTGGTATGTGCTTTTCCTGAGCTTTACCTGTGAATTGAGAATAACATGCAAGTAAAGATTTTATGCCATTCAATTAACTGAATTTTTTAAAAAGCATTAAGAGATAAAATGTCTCCCCTCAGGTGGACAGAATATTTTCAATTAGGCCTGCTTGGCTAGAAGTAAGAGTATTGCTTTCAAGGGATGTGCTCTTATAGACAATGGTACTTTTTAAGGAAGATTCTGATACTAAAATATATAATAATTTTTCAGGCTTTTAAAAGAATGAGATGACTACTTTTAAGTAATCTCCTAAATCTGGGCACTGACTTCTTTGCACTGTGAGCCAAAAGATTGCTCAAATTGCTTTTTAGGAGATAAGCTACCATTGAGCTGTTATATGTGTCACCCATCCACATTAAACAAAGGAATATATTATACTAGTAGAGTGAGGTAAAAGTAACCAAGAATGCCCTGGTGTCACTACTATTTTAATTTCCATTTTATGAGTGAATCCTATTATGAAATTAGGTTGGGTGGGATGGAGAAAGAGCAAGAGAGCCTGTTCAGGTTGTAGTGATACAAATTTCCTTTGTTCAGATGCATAAAACAAATGTGGACCTGTTTTAAAACTTTCCAGAATCTTGGTGAGGCAGAATACGTTGTCGCACTGTTCATGTACATGTGCCTGCTAGGATACCCGGCGGAGAAGATAAGCATCTTGACAACATATAATGGACAGAAACATTTGATTCGGGATATTATTAACCAGCGTTGTGGGAATAACCCAATGATTGGAAGACCAAACAAGGTGATGTTCCACATAATAGTAAATTCTATTTTTCTTTCATTTCAAAAGAAATTCTGAATAGGTTGTCCAGTGCCTACTAGAAAAAAAATCTTAAGGTTTTGCTTTGATTGTGTTTAATGTTGCCTATGGACTTGATATGTGTG
Organism: Anolis carolinensis; assembly: GCF_035594765.1. NCBI lineage: Eukaryota > Metazoa > Chordata > Lepidosauria > Squamata > Anolidae > Anolis > Anolis carolinensis. The sequence goes on from NC_085841.1 coordinate 319,070,384, forward strand.
TGCTCATTGCAGCGTGGAAGTCATTTATACTTTTTCTTAGTTAATGATGAGCATTGAAAAAGTAAGTTAAGCTTTGATGATTTGTAGGCAATAATATAAAAATTTATAAACCAGATTTAACATGCAAATACATTCTGGGTTTATTAGTTCACAAAATGTGTAATTCTGCATTTTGAAGGATTTCTTTATACAGTATTTAAAACCCCCAAAGAGCCTCAGGGAGTATATAAATTACAGTGGCTTACATTTTCTAATTAGTTTGTTGCACTTTTTGCCCAGATGCAGTTACTAAAGGCAACAGCAGCCAAGATTAGAACAATTATAACCATGGGCAGTTCCATTTCAGGAATCAAATTATTATACCAGTAAGAAGATTATATATTGAATTTCTGATAAAGACATTAAATTTGTGATAAATTAACCACAGAGGGTTTTTTTTTTTTAACATTCTGACCAACTATGTCATTAAGACCTTATCCTTATTTAATATTTAATATTTATTTTCATAATATAAACCCATGTCTATTAAAGCTTTTTTAAAGCAATTATGTACACAAAAATGCCCACGAAAAACACCCAGCGTATTTATTAACATATATCTGTACATTTCAGTTATTGCATTTGGTCATTCTCATAATCTTGTTATGCAGACATGAAATTTGATATATTGGTTCTAATAATACTGAAACATTTTATGGTGCAATCCTGTGGTCTCTGAGAGGGCAACTTAAGACCCATGGAATAGTATAAATTGTCTCTTTGTGAACCTATAGAGTTGTCTGTCAATGGATATGATGGTTTAAGAGTGGTGTAACTCTTGCTGTCACTGGGGGTGAAATTGAGGACAGATCAGGATCTACAAAGTCTAAGGCCAGCTGATTTCTCCAACGTATTTTTTTTATAAAAAACTCTCAAATAAGCCCGCCTAGCCTTGAAGTAAATTTCATCTTATTGGGAGCAAGAGCAAAAAAACAAATTTTTTTCAGCACCAATGCCCCGGACCGAGTATGTGCTAATTTAGGAAGCTTTTCCCATCACCTTAAGACTATTCTGCCCATAGTTTAAGGGTAAAGGTAAAGGTTTTCCCCTGACATTAAGTCTAGTCGACTCGGGGGGTGGGTGGGTGGGGGTTGGTGCTCATCTCCATTTCTAAGTCAAAGAGCTGGCGTTGTCCATAAACACCGCCAAGATTATGTGGCTGGCATGACTGCATGGAGCAGTTACCTTCCCACCGGAGCAGTACCTATTGTTCTACTCACATTTGCATGTTTTTGAATTGCTAGGTTGGCAGAAGCTTGGGCTAACAGCGGGAGCTCATCCTGCTTCCCAGATTCGAACTGCAGCTCAGTGGTTTAATCCGCTGCACCACTGGGGGCTCCCAAAGTTTAATGCTCATTAAATTTTCAAACATTCTAAATACTGTTACTCCAATAGTAAAGTGTTGTGTAGCAGTTTTATTTTTTGACTAAAGAAGCAATTGTGATTTAGAGCCTGCAAAAATGGAGTAAATGACTTTGGAGGGCTGCATCCATTCCCTTAGCATCCACCCTCCTAGTTTGGGGACCCCTACCTTAGAGTTTCCATTGAAAGCAGCAATCGGATTAGTCTGATGTATGGCAAAAAGGTTGTACTTTGCTGTATGTTCCTCTCTGAACTCATCAGCAATTACTTTCTGAATGCCCCATTTTCCAAACCTGAGTGGGGCACATAGCTTTTAATGGAATGGGGTAGAGCAGACAGACATTGAAGTCCTGCTTTTCCTTTGGAGTTATTTGGTTTGCATCCCACAAGTACTTGATGAAAAAAATAGAATTTCAACTTCTTTCCGGTCATGTTTATAATTAAGTACATATTTAATATCTTTTCAGGATGTTACTGTAGTTCCAAATGAGCAGAGTGCCTTTACCAAAGTGTTCTTTTAAAATCTCACTGAGATGCCAACAAATTAACACTCTCTCAATTTTTCCATTAGGTGACAACTGTAGATAGGTTTCAAGGTCAGCAGAATGATTATATAATCCTTTCACTTGTGCGAACTAAAGCTGTTGGACACTTGAGGTATGTAATAATGTAGTTCATTATGGGGCACACTCCTAATCAATGCCTTTTTCAAACATGGAGGGTGGGGTTGGCTCACATGGAGGGCTAAAATAGTTCAGCCCCAAATCCATAATACTACATCTCATATAAAGGGATGTTTTGAGTTTCAGCAGATTAGTGACAATAACTCACAAATAGTTATAAACAAAATTATTTAACCCATCTTAATCAGAAAAGTATACATTGAGCAATTAGTTTGGTTGTAAGAGGCATAGAAGTTTTATTATGTAGATTCTAATAGGGGGGTTAAAAGCTGATATAAATAAAGCAGAGAAAGTCGGTGAATAAAATAGAAATCTACACACATGAACAAAATTTTGAAGGCTGCACAATTAAAGGAACTTTCCTAAAGAAATAGGATAGAGTTGTCTATCTGGTCTGGCTTCTAGGAGCTACTGGAATTGTGGATTAACCAGAATTGGCAACCTTTGGGTTTCAAAGAGAAGCAAAAAAGAGAAAAAGGCAAGAGGGAATAAAAAGTTGGAAGTTCACAAGCAATAGACCTGGCCTGAAACCCCAGAGAGCCATTACTGATCAATGTAGATCACACTGAATTAATTGCCTGAGAGTAAGGGTGCATCTTCTACACTGTAGAAATAATACAATTTGACACTACTAAAAATGCCATGGCTCAGTGCTATGGTATCATGGTAGTTGTAGTTTTACAAGGTATTCGGCCTTTTCTGCTAAAGAATGCAAGTGCCTCACCAAATTACATCTCCCGGGTTTCCATCACAATGAGCCATGGTAGTTAAAGTGTTGTCAAACTGCATTAGTTCTGCAGTGCAGATGCACCCAAAGGCACTTCTGATTTCCCCTCTCACTTTTAAAAATGTTAATCAACTATGATACTTTGTGCAGTCAGAGGGAAGAAATTGCATACTTTGACTAAATTGTCAAAGTATGTTTCAATTACAGGAAAAGGGAAAAACATTAGTTGTTCACAGTATGTCAATTTATTTTATTTTATTTTATTTTCCTTTTTGAAGGGATGTACGGCGTTTGGTGGTTGCTATGTCAAGAGCCAGACTTGGGCTTTATATATTTGCAAGAGTTTCACTGTTCCAGAACTGCTTTGAGCTAACACCAGCTTTCAGTCAGCTGACTGCCCGTCCTCTCCAACTGCATATAATCCCCACAGAGTATTTCCCAACAGCACGACAGGTATGACCAGCTGAATGGAGTTATAGAAAAAGAGTATAATGATGACTTCAGTATAAGAATTGAAACTGCCTTTCTTTTCTTTAAGGCTTAACTTTCATTTGTGAAATGTTTATTTTACCTGTGTGCTCTTATACTGGTTTTCTTTTAAACTTTCCTAAATAGCACCTCTTTTTCTTCTTAGAATGGAGAACATCCATCTCATCAAGTCCACATTATAAAGAATATGCCTCAGATGGCCAACTTTGTGTACAACATGTATATGCATATGATACAAAGCACGCGGCAACACAGACAGGTATGGAACTCTGAAAGTTGGGGAAACATTGTGTTTATATTAAAATGCACTTGGGGAAGCACTTTAAATTATTTCTTATAACTAAATGGATTTATATGAAAAAGTTAAAGATATGGTTAAGAAAAATATGGTTGAGTAGGCCTTGGTTGAAGTTTTTGTCTCTAGAGCAACAGTTAGCCTGGTATATTAGCACTAAGGCTACCTATAATTTTAAACATTTTTTAAAATAAGATAATTGATAAGAGAAGAAAAACAGCAACAAAGTCCTAAAATTAGCTGGGGAGTCAGTATGGTGTAATGCTTTGAGTGTTGGACTAGAACTGGAAGACTAAAGTTGCCTACCTACAAGGGAATCTACAATTTTAAATAACAAACAATAATCTGTTGTTGCTATGTGCCTTGAGCTGTTTCTGATTTATGGTGGCCCTAAGGTGAATTATGGCTTTTCCTTGGCAAGATTTGTTCAGAGAAGGTTTGGCTCCGCCTTCATTTGAAACTGAAAGACTGTGACTAGGCCAAGGTCTGCCATTGGGTTTCCTTGGCTGAGTGGACATTTGAACCTTAAACCAGAGTCATAATCCAATACTCAAAAAGTTGTACCATGCTGGCTATCTAACAAACAATAATGCTAATGACAATACCTAAGAATATTTGGTACAATACATGGATTCTAGCCTTTGTCTCTAAACCTTTCTAGAGTATTAATCAAACATATTATAGGAAAACTGGTAGGGAACGAACTTTGTACATTTTCGGTAACACTAGAATTCGGTGAAACTGATTGACAGTCAATAGAATTAGGGCAGGAAATTGAGTGCCACACTCATAATTTACAGCGTTCACCATGACAAAATATGACCATGACTACTAGTTTATATGGCTTTAAAGGGGGATTAGGCAAATTCATGGAGTTAGAACTGTCAGTGGCTTTTGCCCATAATGCCCAAATACAGCATGTTTCAAAATGATGGACCCAATTTCAACGCAGTTTATTTCACAATAACAACATGTTACAATTACATAAAAATTAAAAAAAAGTTTAATGAGTTATTAGTTATCAAGTTTTACTAATTGTTTTAAGCCAGAAAAAAAACCTTAAAGATATCTCTGCAAATGGAAAATATCTCATTAGGCCTTGTATTGAAGGATCGCCATCTTGCAGTTGACTGAGGCTGTCTGTGCACTGGAAGAGGCATCCAGTGGCAATAATTTGAAACTCTATGCCCCACCCTTTAAAGGGGTAAGAGATTAATTTATGGTGCTCTGTGTTTGCAGAGGTAATAGTAATTTCAAATCGGGTCCATCTTTTTGGAACAACCTGTAGAATTTCTACTTCCTAAGTAATATGCTTCCAGTACAACTATGTGGGGGGAGCACAAGAGGAAAAAGGCTATTCATGCCTTTCTTGTGACTTCCCAGACTCATCTAGTTCGCTATGGCTACTATGGGAAGGGAGATTCTGGACTAAACAACTCTAGAAGTTGCCTAGGGTTCTGGTTTTGTGGGGAAAGGCCAGATGTAAATAAATACATCATAATTATTATTTCATTCCCAAAGTGGCCTACCATGAATTTAAGGTTATTATTAATCCAAAATGGAAACCAAAGCTTTTAAATAGTTTCTGATGTTTTGCTGGAGAAGGTGCAGAGGAAGAGCAAGCAAATCCAGGGGAAATAAAGCACATTCATATCTACCTGAGAAGCTTTTAAACAGAGGGGCAGATGGTCATCTGTCAGGGGTACTTTGTGCTTTTTCTGCATGGCAGGGAGTTGGACTAGATGGCCTATGTGGCCTCTTCCAGCTCTATTATTCTATGATTCTACCAACCTTACATCGGTATTATTTGAGAATTACAATCCTATCCCTATTCATCTGAGCCCCTTGAGGTCCATACATTCAGTCAAACAGACAAAATATTAACTTGGGAGAATCAAGTTGTTTTTATGGATTCCAAAGATTCTCAGAACACAGGGAAGAGTATGCTTGATGCCAGTAATCATCCTGAAACAAGACTTACCACATATACTTGAGTATAAACCGGCCTAAATATAAGCCGCGGTACCTAATTTTATCACAAAAAACTGGGAAAACTTATTGACTTGGGTATAAGATAAGGGTGGGAAATGCAGCAGCTACTGGTAAATTTCAAAAATAAAAAGATACCAATAAAATTACATTAGTTAAGGCATCAGTATGTTAAATGTTTTTGAATATTTAAATAAAATTGTAATTTAAGATAAGACTTTCCAACTCTGATTACCTGTATACTCGAGTATAAGCCGAGGGGGGCTTTTCAGCCTATAAAGAGTTGGAAAACTCAGCTTATACTCAAGTATATACGGTAATTTGATTCATTGATGCAAATTGTAAGTGATTATTCTGAAGAGATGGCTGCAAATCCTTTTATATTCAAAGCACTCAAATTATAGTGCAATGAAGACTACCCTTGTGAATCCAAATGCATATTTAATCTCATAGACTTGCAGCAAATGATTTGGTGTCTGTTCTTCGTGGTATTCTTTAAGATGCTATTTTTAGTATGATTTTAGTCAAGAGTTACAAAATGAACTGAATGACAGTAATCATGCATGGATAAAAATTGGACCAGCTGCATTGCAGAAGGAGCCCTTGTTTTTATCTAGCAGCATTTATATATTATCCTAAGGACAAAGAGATTCCTAATTTGAGAGATTCAGATTTTCTGAATGCCCATAATTAGTCTCCCTAGAATAATTTCAGCCACAGATTACAAGTTTTAGATATAGTAATTTGAAAAGTTTTTTTCTCCCGGTTGACTGGTGAAGCATCAGATCTTTCTAGGGCTGGCTGAAACATGAGTTTTTTTTATCACATGCTTGAATGCTAGTGTGAAGCAGCTCCTTGAAACCTATGCAGTGGCTGAAGTATGTGTGTATGTGTATGATACCAGTATCAAGACCAATGTACCTATATCTTTTTTCTTCGTGTACTCTGTGAATGCACACTAATGGAGAAGGCTGCGCCTGCGCAGGCTCCAACGGATACTCTTCCAAGCTAAAGTTTGAAATTTGGCGGTAACCCCGCCCCTCTTCCCAGAGGGTATAAAGGGCGCCCTCCGCGCCCGCTCTCCAGTTCCTTTTTTTCCGCCGCAAAGCTCACTTCGGACTCTTCGTTCTTATGTCAACCACGCGTTTTAAACGGTGCACTCAGTGTGCCGCTAAGATTCCAGATTCCGACGGCCACGCTAAGTGCCTTTTCTGCCTTGGCGAAAGCCACGTCGTCGGTACCTGCCGTTTTTGCCTGGCCTTTACAGCTCAGGCCAGAAGAAATAGAGCTGCGAGACTCCGTGCAGCTCTTTACGAAAAAACTCTTGCTCCTGAGGCTTCCACTTCCACCTCGGCCTCGATGGCGTCCAGGCCTGCTCCGTCGGTATCATCTAAAACCTCGAAAACCTCGAGACCGCGACCGACCAAACCGCCCTGCACGGTGACCACCGCTACGGTATCCACCCGGTCGGGCAAGATGGGCCCTTCATCAACTTCGAGTTAGGTGGCTTCGGCCATTTCCACTCGATCCCGCCTGGCTTCGCCGCCATCTTCTTCCGCCATGAAGATTGCCTTCAAGAGGGCTCAGGAGGAATCCAGACGGGCTCAATCTGACTCGGCAGCTGTGTGCCCGATTCCCCCGACGCCGGGAACATCGCTGAGGGTCGCGTCGAAACAACCCCCAGCAAAGAAACGAATGATCCAGAGGTCGTCCTCCTCAGCGTCTTCGAAGAAGGACGTCCCCTCCTCTGGGCCTTCCTCTAGGAGATCCTCTCCTATCCAACCAGCACAACGCCTCCGCTCCTCTTCCTCTCCTCATGGTCAGTCCTCGGATGCGGACGCTCAAGCCTTCCCCGACCGGTCGGTCAGGACAGTTATTAAGGCTCCCCAGCCGGCACCATCTCGTCTTCCGGCTCGACAAGAACTCTTTCCCCCGGCTCAAACACCTGAGAGGGGTAGACAGATGACGCGCTTAGCCCGCGCCGCCCAGGCCTCCGCGTCCAAGGGCGTTCCTCCACAGCCGGCTCTCCCTGCTCCTGAGGTAATACCTCATCAGGACTCTGTGCTTGTTTCTCCTCCCCGGTCCCCTCAAGGGCCCGAGGAGGATGACCCCGATATCGAACGCCCCGAGTCTATACTCTCCGCCTCCGTTGTCTCTCTCGGTCTCGACCTCTCCCCGCCTCACGACGCCTACGAGGTCGACCCACCTTCCCCGACGGATAATATTCGGGCTTTCTCCGACCAGATGGTCAGAATGGCAGACGCTCTGGGGATGGAAATTAAACAAACTTCAAAGGCCGTTACCGACCCCGTTTTCAAGAGGGTTCAAGCCCAAGCCCCGCCAGCCACCTTGCTGCCTTTTCTTCCATACCTCCTGGACGTCATCCAGGCATCTTGGAAGACTCCATCTTCGATACCTCCAACCTCTAAGAAAATAGAGGCCTGGTACCGAACCGATGACGAAGCCTTGGAATGGCTCAAGCATCACCCTGACCCAAACTCCATGGTGGTAAAGGCCTCCCAATCGTCGGGTCGACACTCCAACTCCCCTGCCGACAGAGAGGGCAAACGCTTCGATGCGGTAGGCCGCAAGCTGTACTCCGGCGCTCTCCTCCTTTGCCGTATGGCAAACTACGGGGCCTGCATGGGCGCTTATCAACAGATCCTCTGGGAGAAAGCCCAACCCTTCTTCGCCAAGCTTTCTGACGAAGACCGGTCAGTCCTTTCGACCCTCCAACAGGAGGCGGACTCTCTCGCACACCACCAAATTCAAATGGCTAAGCATACCGGTGATACCGCCGGAAAAATGATTGCCCACGCGGTCGCGATCAGACGGCATGCATGGCTTCGGTCCTCAGGACTCTCTTCTTCCTCTCGACAAGTGATCGAAGACCTTCCTTTCGACACCCAGGGCCTTTTCAATTCTGGCCCTGATGACAAACTTAAGTCCAATCACGACTTCAAGATTCTCGCAACAAAGTGCGGGACCGATCAACCTCAGGCTCAGCGGACCCGATGGTTCCCGCAACGGTACCGTCGCTACCCTCAGCCTTTTCGTCACCAGCCGTTTCGACGCTCGTCGAGCTCGAGTCACCACAGTCATCAGCAACAACCTCGCCGCCAGCACCAGGTCCCGAAAGGTCGGGGCAAAGGTCCTGCAGCTATGCCACAACCCCAACGACGGGCCTGACGCCCACTCTCTCGGGGATCTTTCTATCTCCACTACTACTGCCACTAGCATGCCGTTCCTAGGCCCCGACCAGATCCTTCCTCTCTGTTCTTTTCTCGACCGCCTAGCTCCTTTCTACCACGAATGGGAGTCTATCACCTCAGATGCCTGGGTTCTTCGCATTGTCAGAGACGGCTATGCCTTGGAATTCGAAACTTTGCCACCCACGGGTCACATCCTCCACACCGACCCTTCACCGGAAATATGTGCCGAGGTCGACTCCCTTCTGGCGAAGGGCGCAATCCAGCCTTCTCCTTCCGAGCAGGACACTCGAGGTTTCTTCTCGAGATACTTTACGGTTCCCAAGCGGGGCGGAGGTCTTCGGCCTATCCTCGACCTACGGGCTCTAAACCTCTTCATTCTGCTTTCAAAATTTCGAATGGTTTCAGTGGCCTCCATCCTCCCGATGCTCCGACACGGAGACTATTTCGCCTCTATAGACTTACGCGACGCGTATTTCCACGTCTCGGTGCGTCGATCCCACAGACGCTTCCTTTCCTTCAAGCTCCTGGGACACTCTTACCAGTTCACAGTTCTCCCTTTCGGCCTCGTCACGGCCCCAAGGGTCTTTACAAAGGTGGTCGCCGTGGTGGCAGCGCACCTCAGGAAACAGGGCATTATGGTCTTTCCTTATCTGGACGATTGGATGATTGTCGCGTCCGACCCCTCATCCCTTCAAAACCACGTCTCACAGACTCTTTCTCTCCTGCAACGGCTGGGCCTTCAGTTGAATGTCTTAAAGTCTCAACTCCTCCCAACCACAGAGATCCGCTTCATTGGAGCTCTCTTCAACTCCATCACGGAAACCGCCTCCCTACCGAAGGACAGGTTCCTAGCCCTTCAACAGCACCTTTCTCTCCTCCTCCGCAACCGCAGGATCCGAGCCCACGCGGTCCAAGTTCTTCTGGGTCACATGGCCTCCACGGTCATGGTTACCCCTTTCGCCAGATTACGTCTCAGACCTCTCCAAAGATGGTTTATAGACTCTTTCAAACCCCATCGGCATCCGAGCTCAATGTTTCTCACGGTACCGAACCACGTTCGCCTCTCCCTTCGTTGGTGGCAGGACCCAGCGAACGTTCGTGTGGGACTTCCCTTCCATCCCTCCCTACCGTCAGTCACCATCACGACCGACGCCTCCAATTTTGCGTGGGGAGCCCACATGTCGTACCTCACCGTCAGGGACCTGTGGTCCACCCAAGAAAGGTCTCACCACATAAACTTTCTAGAACTGTTATCAATCTTCAAAGCCCTCCGGGCGTTTGCTCGCTTTCTTCCCCACAAGTCTGTTCTAATCCAAACGGACAACGTAGTAGCCATGTACTACATCAACAAACAAGGAGGTACGGGCTCGAGAAAACTCATGGCTCTCTCGATGGACATTTGGCTATGGTGCATAGCGAGACACATAACTCTGTCGGCAGTTCACCTTCCGGGGGCTCAAAACACTCTAGCAGACTCTCTAAGCAGAATAACGACCTCCCCCCACGAGTGGCGTCTCGATCCCGAGATCCTGAAATCCGTCTTCGACGATTGGGGCTGGCCAGCTCTGGACCTTTTTGCCTCCCCCTCGAACGCTCAACTTCCTCGCTTCGGAGCGAGACTACCTCCAAACTCGACTCCGGGCTGTCTCGGAGACGCATTTCTCCTCGACTGGACTCTCGAACCCGTCTATCTTTTTCCTCCCTTCCCTCTCATCTCGAGAGTAATAGAGAGACTTTATCTAACACCGACATCGGCCATCCTGATCGCCCCTGCATGGCCACGCCAGCCGTGGTATCCCATCCTACTCCGGATGTGTGCGGATCCTCCCCGCACTCTCCCAACTCTCCCTCATATACTATCTTCGCAGGAGGGACAGGTCCTCCACCCCGACGTCCCGTCCCTACACCTGACTGCCTGGAGGATACTTCCTTAAATTCTCTCCACCCAGACCTGCAGGCGATCCTTCGCGCCGCTCACAAACCGGCCACATCGAAGGCCTATGCTTACAAGCTGGCAAAATTCCAAACTTTCCTTCGGGACCGATGCGTCGATCCCGCCTCTACTTCGATCCCGCTGGTCATGGACTTCCTACTTTCCCTTGCGGATCGTCAACTTTCTCTGGCCTCGATAAAATCCTATCTCGCTGCTCTCTCCTGGCATTTCCAACGTCAGGGACAACCCTCTCTCTTTTCTAACAACCTCATTAAGACCTTCCTTCGAGGTTACAACAACTTGCACCCTCCAGTTCAACCTCCGACTCCCGGATGGAGCCTCGAACTCGTCCTTTCTCAACTAGCTTCAGCTCCCTTCGAACCTATGGCCTCTGCAGACCTTCACCTTCTCTCTTGGAAGACTGCCTTCCTTATCGCTATCACCTCTGCGCGCAGGCCTTCGGAACTGGCTGCTCTCCGGGTGGACGAACCCTATCTCCGTTTCCACCACGACAGGGCTGTCCTTCGCCCGGACATCACCTTCCTACCTAAGGTGGTCTCTGCTTTTCACCTGAACCAGGACATAATACTTCCTGCTTTCTTCCCTAATCCTTCTTCTCTGGAACGGAAACTCCATCTCCTCGATGTCAGGAGAGCCCTCCTTTTCTACAAAGACAGGACTAAGGACATACGTAAGTCACCTAGACTGTTTGTGGCTTACGCTACCCATAAACTGGGCGAACCACTTTCTTCCCAAAGACTCTCACACTGGATTGCTCAGACCATCGAGCTCGCTTATCAGCTGGCCAAACGCCAACCCCCCCTCTTCGATCCGCCCTAGATCTACGAGGGGCCTTTCCACCTCTACGGCCTTCCTGAGGGGCGTCCCTCTCGACTCCATCTGTCGAGCGGCTATCTGGTCCACTCCATCCACCTTTGTTTCACACTACAGGATGGACTCAAAGAACCTCAAGGACTCGGCCTTTGCCAGGTCCGTCCTTTCCTCCTGCCTTACCTAATGTTGTTGCCTTACTCAAAACCAGTTTTCGGGTTTATCCTTCTTACAGGCTGACCGTTGTCATCCACCCCGTTTGTAATCGATGTGCTCAGGGATTCTTTAACGTAGTGCTTGTGTACTATACTTACCCACTGCACTGAAATGTATTTTTTTGAATACTTCTCCCTCTGTTTTCAGAGAACGAGTTTATGCCTACCTCTGTATTTTCTTACAGACTATTGCTCACTTACAATGTTGTGATTGTGTTCTGGATCCTAACAACAAGGCTCGGTTTTTTTGCACTATATGCTATTGCATCGCTTCTTTGACCATTGCACTTGCTTGTTTTTGCACCTTGTGCTCAATAAATGTGTTGTTTGGACACTAGACTGGTTATCGGGTTTGCTATCCCACCTACCTACACCTCAGCTTGCTAGTCTCCATTAGTGTGCATTCACAGAGTACACGAAGAAAAAGGACAGGTTGCTTACCTGTAACCGTGTTTCTTCGAGTGTACTCTGTGAATTCACACAATCCCGCCCTTCCTTCCCCACATGCAAACCTCTCCCTTTCTCGCTGCCTTTGCGGCGTAGGAACTGGAGAGCGGGCGCGGAGGGCGCCCTTTATACCCTCCGGGAAGAGGGGCGGGGTTACCGCCAAATTTCAAACTTTAGCTTGGAAGAGTATCCGTTGGAGCCTGCGCAGGCGCAGCCTTCTCCATTAGTGTGAATTCACAGAGTACACTCGAAGAAACACGGTTACAGGTAAGCAACCTGTCCTTTTCAGCATAAAGGAAAGGAAAATAAGAAGTAGAGGGGAGCTAATGGTAATACCTTGCTGGATTATATTATTTTTAACTTGTTGGCAAACACAATAAAATTATTTAGAATCATAGGGATGAAAGAGACCATGAGGGCTATTTATCCAATCCACTGCCATACAGGAACACACATCCCTTCTTCCAAGTACTAAACAAGTTGTTTGAAGTTTGAGTTCTTCTCCCATGATCTGCATGTCTGGAATCTAGTTTTGTGATTCCTTGCATTCCTCTTTTGCTTTTTTGCTTTTGGCATTAAAGCAGGGAGACACCTAGCTTGCTGGATCAGATATTCATCATACACTAAACAGAAAAGAGAGCGGAAGCATGAGAGCATTTCCCCTAGTCTCAGAAGATTGAATTACTATCTATCTCTCCAAGGAGATAGGGCAGAATACAAATAAAGTTTTTATTTATTTATTTATTTATTTATTATAAGTTGAATATCTCAATTTGCTTCATAATGGTTCATAATGATGAGATCTCTATCAGAAAAACACGACTCACACTGCAGTTATGGGAACCTTCACCTGAAACAAGTCTAACTGAATTTATGGGATTTTTGTGCAGCTAAAGATAAAATTATGCCAATAGAGTTCATCCTCAGACCAAGCCTTATGTTTTTGAAGTACTGTGTTTTCTTTATTCTAAGTTCTAATTGTTGCCACTGTTGTAAGCCGCCCTGAGTCCCTTCGGGTGAGAAGGGCGGGATATAAATGTGAGAAATAAATAAATAAGTCATTTTTTTCCCTCCCACATAAACATCTCTATTGGTGGTAATGAAATTAGTGTGCATCTTGCAATTGATATAATTTTAGAATCGAAGAAATATAGTAGTGTGATAATTAAATGATTTTTTTTCAAAAATATGTGTAGTAATTCAGTTTGTATCCCATGTAAAAAAAATTTAAATGCTGTTTTAAATTTAGCATTTAATAATTTACAGCGTTTGTTTAAGCAGTTAACTTTTCAACTGATTCGTAAATGACCTAATTTATGTCCAGCGGTCTTCCAGTTGTGGTATTCCTCACTAGAGAAAATGTTGAGGCTATTATAAAACTAGTGGTACTAACTGTAGGCAAGCAGTGTGCAGGGAAGTCCTCATAAGAAACATTTAAACCTCACTCCAATTGCTAATCTCACTAGAGTAGCTGTATTGAATCAATGAAATGTATGTAAGTGTTGCCTTACCATTCAGTCGCTGATTCAGTGAATCCCCACTAGTGGAGACAAACCATTGCACTTAGGCCTCTGATTCTGCAGGCAAGCATATTTGGTATTGAAGTTTTCATATTTAGCATGTCTAGTTTGACAAGATGTCTTGGCTCTTGAATAACCTCCCCCCCCCCCCCCCCACGCTTTCATAATGCATTCTTACATTTTCTTATTAGCAGGATTTGTTGCCTCCTCCAGCACTTGTTGAAGAAAATGAAACAATTAATTCTCAGGAAACTGAAATAGTTCCAAGCAAGGACACTGAAATGGAGACAGAAGATGAAATCAAAACTACCCCAGTAGAAACGGTGGAGGAAAAGGTTCTGGAGGAGAAGCAGAAAGCAGGAGAAGAGGAGGAGGAGCATCGGAAAATGCCAGAGCACCCTGGAAGAGACAGTGATAGCGAAGACAGCGAAACAGAGGAAGACAGTGGGAAATGAACATTCATTTTTCAAGTGGAAGTTTGAAAAATGAGTAAATGTTAAATTGTATATGTATATCTGTGAAGCAGGCCAGATATCTAAATGTTGATGATGCTTGAAGTATCATTTATTCACAGCAAGTAATAAGTAAATGTAACCAAAGGACTGACCATGAAATTGCAATTTATATTTTTATTTGTATATTAAGGAATTACTAAAACAATTTTAATCTATTAGTTTGTATCATTTTCTTGTACTATAAACATTGGTTTGGGTTTATAGATATTTTTCTGTTGTATGTAGAAGCCATCAAAATGAAGAAAATTGCTAAATGTATGTCTTTACAAACAGTACGGAATTGAGTCAATACCTGCTTTCGGCAGGCATTAGGGAAGGCTCCCTTTCCCAGTTTCGAGTTATGCCCTATGCAGCACAGTTTATTTCATCAACGAAGTCCTATTCAAGGAGAAAAGGTGGATGAGTACCCTTTGCTAATCTAGTATAGTCAGTCATAATTTGTATCTATCCTAAGATCATGAAATCAACCCATGTTAGATTGTACCACTTCATGCAATTGCTTCCATTTGAATACTTTTCATGTTTGTTTTTAAACTGTAAATTCAAATATCAGCACCATAGGAACAAAGGTAGACTTGGCATCCTTTCCTACCAGCAAGGAATTCCTTTTAATTTGCAAAAGCATTCAGTAATAGTATCCTGCTGCATCTATGTTCTGGAAGTAATGTATTCTAGGAATGGTTTTATTATATGAGCTGCTGTTTGTATCCAGAGGCATATGAATGAAGTCATTAGGTTTACCAAAGTGTTCTGCTGAGTCAGAAGTGCTAGAAAAACACTATTTGCATTTTTATATTGACCTTTATCCAGTAAATCTGATGCATACATAACCATCAGGGTTTGAGGAGCAGGGAGAGGGCTATAAGAGCCATTAAGATTTGACTTGTAGCCATTAAGAATAGCAGTAGTGTCAAGGGAAAAAAACATTTATCTTAATTATTCGTTTCCTATGCCACTCACAAATTATTGGGAAGAAGAGCTAAATTATTGTTGTTATTGTTACCTACCTCTCCCCATGGATCGAAGCGGGGAACAACAACAAATTAAAATACAATACATAACATTCATAAAAACACATAAACCAGTTAAAACACATAATATCCATTTTAAAAACATAAGACGAACACATATTGAAACAATTGGATCATTGTATAGAATTCGTAATTTTAAAATAACTTTAAAATTATCTGCATAAGTCTGCCAGAAAACATTGGTCTGTAATGCTGTTTTAAGTTCAGACACCATATCCAGTCATCGTATCTCTTCCAATAAGTCTTCAGTTCTAAGACCCATTCCCCCATATGGGATCCCCCCTAACTATGGGATTTGTCTTAGAATCATGGGGGCATTCTCACATAAATACAGCTTTCTTCTGTTGGTGGTAATGAAATTAGTGTGCATCTTACAATCTATGGCTTCTTAGAATCTGTGGTAAATGAGAACCAATCTGTTCTTTCTTGTCCAGTACATTATACAGTATTTGGATTGGTAATTTATTCTGAAAATCAGATGGAGGGAGGGACAGAGGAATGCTTTTAAATTGTTAGAGAGGGGCCTAACGATGGAGATTATTGTTTCATGAACTATCGGGGATGAACGGTAGAAGGACTCTAGCCATGCAATCAACTATGGATCCTCAGCCTTATTTCTTACCACGTTCCAGTAACTAAAATTTTTTGAACAAATATAAATATCAGTATAAACACCTATTAGTAGGTGTTTTACTTAACTTGATATAGATGGTTCACTTTCACAAGATGTCAGGACATGGGTCTCTGCAATAAAAGTACCTTGCCTAAATAAGTGCAGGAAGCAAATCCTCAAAGCTTGCAGTAACTTATTGCAATCGATTGGACCAAAGCTATCGCAGCACATTCAACATTCAGCCTAGACTTGGCTGGAGGTGCTCAGACAATCAGCATTTAACAAGCTGACAAGCTGGGATCAAGTTTTGAGAACTATAAAGCAGAGCCCATAGATTCTCCTAGGAAATAATGAGGACATATATATTTGCACCGTCTGTTCTAAACAATACCTGGATACCTGTCTTTTTAAAAAATGCACACAACTGGCCGGTATTTCTGTCATCACGGTATCCATATTATGGAAAACTCTGCAGCATCCAGGTGAAAGCTCTCTAATAATAAAAGCCTTGGCACTTCAAGCCTTACTGGAGATAAATGTGACAGGGCCTGCCCATTTATCAGTGATGAATTCCTGAATTACCAGGCTGCAACATTAGAGTAGTCCTGCTATGCATCGCCAGGCGCTTCAGCGTCCTGCTGCTTAAATTTGACATCTCTATGTTGTCAAGAGAACTATTTTTAGACTGCTGGTCTGGGGCATGGAATGCTTATTAATTACTTTAAAGGGAAAGGAATGGGCTATAGGGAGGGTTCTATGCTTTAGCATTTCAGATACTGTTCCAAGTGGCAGGACAGATTGACTCTGTTAAAGGGACTATTTTTCAAGTGTTCGTGTAACAGCAACTAAACCTAACTGAAATGCTAAGAGAATAGAACAAGTCTAGGACAAATGTAGCCCTTCAGATGTTGATAGACTAATTCCACTGTTCTTCACCATTGGTTATATTGGCTACAATAGTTGGAATTTACACTCCCAACAAAATCTGGAAGTCTGCGTAATTCTCAATTCTGGTATAACCAGATTTTTAAAATGAAATGCATATATACTTCAGCCCATACCCTTCTTTCTTGATGAACTTATATATATTTATTTAAAAACATCTGCATTGTCTACAAGACAGTTGTAGATAAGGAGAATAGACCTTCATGCAGGCTAATTGTATCTTTGAATTTGATGGGATAGGTAGCAAATTTTAACCCCAACTCCAATGTTGTTCCAAAATGTCAGTGGCATCTTAATTGTCTTCTATGTAGCTGAATGGCAATGTTTACGTTCTATAAAGATACTGGGAAGCTTGGCCTTCATTGAGGACATGTAATGTACCTGGCTGGTTTCTTGAAAAGCCTTTTTAAAAAATACTCAGACGATTGGCACTTTACAAGTAGACTTGAGTGACCTTTTGACAATTTAATTACTAGAGTTCTGAACATATTTGTGTGCCTGTTGTCTTATAATGGCCCCATGAATTTAACAGGGCTTTTAAAGGCAAGGCATGAGGTGGTTCTTTCTAAAATACAGCCTAAAGCATCTGACAGTTTCCCATTCAATTACTAACCAGGACTGACCCTACTTAGTTTCCACAATCAAATGGGTCTGGTGCCTTTAAGGATTTAGGCTACATATAGGTGTGAATACTTACTTATTTTGATATTTATCAATCTATCAAGACTACTAATTTTGTATTAGTAAGAATCTAGCCTTTTTTGGTCATTTAAGTGGGCAACAACCAATCATAAGTAGCAATCACATGTAATAGCTGGTCTGTGGCAGTAATTCGAAAAAGCTATTCATGTCATTTGTGAGAAGGGCAGCATAACTACTATGTTCTTTAGTCAAAAACAGGAGGAATGTGCCACATTGATCCCTCAAGAATCAGTTGCCT
This sequence comes from Anolis carolinensis, assembly GCF_035594765.1. Classification (NCBI taxonomy): domain Eukaryota; kingdom Metazoa; phylum Chordata; class Lepidosauria; order Squamata; family Anolidae; genus Anolis; species Anolis carolinensis. The sequence continues at coordinate 319,088,170 of NC_085841.1, forward strand.
TTAGTACTTCAGTTGTAAAATCTGCCAGGCATTCCTGGGGCTACTTTTAGATCATTGTGCACCAGCCCTAGCTTAATGAGCAATAAAGTTCTGGGTTCAAGTCAAAAATAATGATTTGACTTTGAAAATATTCAAATGCTTGGGACATAATGGCTTGTACCCACAGACTCCCAGTGGAAAATACTTCCATATTTGTGAGGAGTGCATTCATTTCAAGGACATTCAAACACAATTGTGCTGATCATTAAAAAAGCAACAAAATCTATTCTCAAGTAATTCCTTTATTAAGGTTGAGCTGAAATGTTACAAATGTAGTATTTTGTAGAATGTTGGTTGGTTCTGGTAGATATTGTGGAATTTCTATTTTAGTTGTACATACATATTAAAATAATTTAATATACAATGATATTTTGATAATTTTAAAACTGCATTTCAGTTATCAATATATATCTTGACAGCACAGTTTAGTCAAAATTAATTTATAGCAATACAATGCTTATCAATAGTGTATATTCCCCTCCCTCCTGCACCATTGTTCTCATGATTCCATGGCTGAAAGCATAATAGAATTTTCAACATTCAGTGAATGCATCTGAAGTCTGATCTTTTGATCCCAATACAATCTGTGTAGTTTATGGCTGACTGAAAAGACAAGAAGGTTGGGGAAATGGCCTAATCACTGTTCACTATTGCTCTGACCCTTTAAAGAGAAGTTGCTTTGTTACAGTGAATGAACTTGACCTTTTAAATGCTGCCACAATGTGCTATAACCTGATAAAGTGCAATCCGATTGACAATGGTCCACTGAGTGGAGTGGACGTATTCAATTATGGGAGCTAGCTGGTCCTTCGCTTTATTCCTAAATTCTAGGCATTCCATGATAGGTAGCAATGAGACTAAACAGATTAAATTGTTGGAATTTGATGCTCCCTATTTTATCTCTAGCTTACCTTTATATTTTTAGCAGTGTATATACTGTGCTTTCATCTCTCCTCAATTACAAACTCAGGTCAAATTTCATTGGTAAGCCATTTGTCCTAAATTACTCCCTACTCATACAACATTCACCCACTGGCATCCTGTCAGCCTAAACTATGCAATAAAAAGGCATTGAGGACAGCTGCTTCTTCTGACTCATCTCCTCTCCCAGTCTTACTATAAAGATGTGTGTGTGTGTGTGTGTGTCAATGTATAAATTTTTTACATGAAACAAGGAAAATTACTGATGCAGAAATACTAGTAAGGAAACTCTAGGAACTGTGGGTTATATCTCACAGACATGCATATATAACTTACATTGTTTCACTGTATATACTTGCGTATTTGTGATACACTGATGGCTTCAGAGTTGAAAAAAAGATACTGAGCGCTTTTCCATGAAGTATTTTCATATGGTGCTCTAACATTTCTGTGTTGTTCAAATGAGGAAATGGGCACTTTAATTTAGTGGGGAGAGAAATAAGTAGCTGAGAGGTCCACAGCATTGTCACAAAAGCCCATAATATATTTTTTTGGTCATGGAAGGAATTTCTTAGGGCTGTGATACAGCTATTTCCCAGTTCCAGCAAAAGCCAAACTATGACATCATTAGAACTGAGATTAGCTTTCAATGTTTACGTCGCTAGATGATCCTTTGCACTCAAAGTTAGACACTTTGCACTTGCTAGATAACAAGGAAAATGCAAGTTAAAGCATTTCTGCCTGTTTGTTAGTCTTCTTTGCTTTTCTGTTCTGGTCCTCATTGCTTCAGTAAAGATGCTTTCTACCCTAGATGAAGGACAAGAGCTCCCAGGGTATTTTGAACCCCCTCCATTGACGACATAGTCCTGGAAAGGTCTGCAGTTCCAATTCTGGAAGAGGAAAGAAGCTACTACTGTGATAAAAGAGAGTTTCTTTATCATGTCAGATGGCATCTTCTGGGAGGCAATTTTGAGAGAAATCTTTTTAGGCCCCTCATGTCTATTTTATCATTCAAAAATCATACATCAAGCAATGCATTTGATGAAATGTGGCGTCTGGCCAACAATTTACCATTTTATTAATCTTGAAACCGTGGTGTGATTATTGAAAGTGTAGTTAAACTTATTAGGAAATAGCTAATATTCATTTAATAGTTTTGCAGAATTCGCTGGAGAAAGCATGGGGCTGAAATACAAGTTCTTAAAGAAGACATCTCCAGTCTTGTCAAGTATATAATTTACACGATACCTGGAACAGGTATTTACTCACCCACCAATTGTCCTTTAAAGCAGTTGCTTAAAAAGCTAGAGATGAATATAAAATCCAGGGTTGATAGATCAAAAAATAATTTGTTATAATGAATGTCTGGCATTAATTTAACTAAAATAAGATTCTGGAAGGTCTGATAATTAGCTTGGGGAAATTTTTTATTGCTGACTGCAAATTTGGTTTGCACTCTGCATTCAAAATTTTACACAACACAAACTCCCAAATTAAGATTTCAACAAAGCCACCCCTCCCCCCCGGCTACATTCTTGTCAATATCTGCTTGAGATAGTGCCTGAAGGGACTTTTAATTTTTTGCGTCTCATAGACTTAGCATGGGGATTTGGTTAACCAGTTAAAATTCATGAGTAAACCAGTAAAATTGGGGGGGGGGGGTTGAATCCCCCTGGCTACAGGCCTGGGCTCCTCAGCTCCTCTTCGCTTTCAGCAATCAGAGTGGTACTGAAGGGGCAAAGATGTAAAAGATGTAAAAAAAATACTCCTCTTAATCCAAAGTCAAAAGCAGGAGGCCCCTTTTCTGTGAAGCGGGCGAGGAAAAACACCACAAAAAGTTGGATCTTCAAACTGCAAAAGAACTATTTATTGCGTGGCCATAGCAATGTGACAAATACATGCATACTAGCAATCAAAGGATTTGTCCAAATTTCCAAAATGGTTGCAATGGTTTTTATCACCTTCACAGAAATTAGCAAGCATATCCTTATTGGCTTACAAAGATCATTTACCCCATTTGTCTAATGTTGTCTACGTCACAAGCATCATCATGCAATCCCATTGGTTTTCTATGCTGTGACAACATGTAATTCTTTAGACAATGGTGCTTTCATGTTACTGACCCTGACTTGTTGCAAGCATACACTCGAAATCCTATGGGAACTGGTTCTGACTTGATGTATTGTTATTATTTGAAAGTAACTTCTTTTATCTGGAACAACTCTTTTCCCAAACATCAGCATTTTCTCTCAAGCGCAGGCCTTTTCTCAAACACAGGCCTTTTGCAACTTAGGTCAATCAAAACATATGGGACTTATAGTCATTACAAGTAACTTTGAAAATTCTTTTTAAACCCACGTCCCTCTCAGTACCATCTGCATATCTAAGGTTGTTAATGTTTCTTCCAGCAATGTTCCAGCCTTGGATTCATCAAGCCCCGCACGTCGCATGATATGTTCTGCATACAAGTTGAATAGGTAGGGTGAAAGTAGGCAGCCCTGCCGTACTCCTTTCCCAATCTTGAACTAGTCTGTTGTTCCGTGGTCTGTTCTTATTGTTGCTACTTGGTCATTATACAGATTTCTCAGGGGACAGACAAGGTGACTTGGTATCCCCATACCACCAAGAACTTAGCACAATTTATTATGACCCACAGTTTCTTAGATACCAGTCAGTGGGCCACCCTTGATCAATGCGCAGGGGATAGCCCTGATGGGGACAGTGCATCACCACATTCACACTTATGTAATCATGCAAATGCTCCATCCCCAATCATAGACCAGGAGCAACAGGAACATCCTTGGGAGAGTAATGGGCTCTCGGATGTATCTCAATGGATTGTCATTGATGAATGCACTGGGGATGTTGAGGAGGAGGACAACACTTTACACCTACGTGATTCACTTCAACAGGAACACTCTTCAGGGGACATACACACTGTCTTGCACAAAAGGGACCCTGTCAATCCTCAAAGGAAACAGGTCTTGGTAGTAGGTGACTCCCTCCTTAGAGGAACGGAAGCCATCATTTCCAGACCGGATGGGATGGCTCGAGAAACATGCTGCCTCCCGGGGGCAAAAATACACCATATCACTCAGAGGCTCAGCAGGCTCCTAAAGCCCCGTCACCCTCCCCACCTTATGTTGATTCATGTAGGTACCAATGACACCGCTAGGCATACTTTTCAAAAGATCACAAATGATTTTCGAGCTCTGGGGACAAAGCTAAAACTGTATAATGTACATGTGATCTTTTCATCCCTCCTCCCCGTTGTAGGACATGGCTCTACAAGGGCCGGAAAAATAGTACAGGTCAATAACTGGCTCAGAAAATGGTGTCAAGAGGAGCATGTTGGCTTCCTTGACCATGGTCTACTCTTCCAGGAGGATGGACTACTGGCAAGTGATGGGGTGCATCTCACACAAGTAGGAAAACATCTTTTTGCACACAGACTCACAAACCTCATCAGGCGCACTTTAAACTAGATCCACTGGGGGAGGGGAACAACAGCCTGGCGAACACTATATTACCCACGACTACAGGGAACCGCCAAAAGGCTAAACAGAGGGCTGGACAAACACAGCAAGGACCAAGTACAGAGAGCACAATAATCCCAAATAAACAGCTCAAGGGGAGGTCACAGGGGCTTACATGTCTTTATACTAATGCTCAGAGCATGGGAAATAAGCAAGACGAACTCCAACTCTTAGCACAGCAGCACACATACGATGTCATAGGCATCACTGAAACCTGGTGGGATGACTCCCATCACTGGAATTTAACCATTGAGGGCTATAACCTCTTTCACAGAAATAGAACAAAGGGGAGAGGAGGGGGAGTAGCTTTATATGTCAAAAACAGTTACGTTGCAGAAGAAATGCAAGACTGTAATCCGGGAAACCAGCTTGAAAGCATCTGGATAAGAATCAAGGGAACCGGGACTCAAAAAGACCTTGTCGTGGGTGTCTACTACAGACCTCCGAGTCAGGATGAAGGACTTGATGAAGCTTTCTGTCAACAGCTGACCAAACAGGCACAAAGAAGAGATATAGTAGTCATGGGCGATTTCAATTATCCCGATATCTGCTGGAAAACAAACTCGGCCAAGAGTACAAAGTCCAACAAATTCCTTACTTGCTTTGCAGACAATTTTATGGTCCAGAAGGTAGAAGAGGCAACAAGGGGATCAGCAACTCTTGATCTAATCTTAACAAATGTGGAAGACCTGATCAATACAGTTGAAGTGGTTGGATCCTTAGGGGCAAGTGACCATGTGCTCCTGCAGTTTGCAATACAAAGGAATGCTGAAACTAAGACAAGTCAAACACGCATTCTGGACTTTAAGAGAGCTGACTTCCAAAAAATGAAGGAATTACTGAGCGGCATCCCATGGACGCCAATATTAAAAAACAAGGGAGTTAAGGATGGATGGGAGTTTTTCAAAAGTGAAATACTCAAGGCGCAAATGCAAACAGTGCCAACAAAGAAGAAAAATAAGACAAATGCAAAGAAGCCAGAATGGATGTCCAAAGAACTTCTAACTGAGCTAAAGCTCAAAAGTGACATGCACAAGAAGTGGAAAAGGGGAGAAATCACCAAAGAAGAATTCAAACGTATAGCCAACACCTGTAGGGAAAAGGTTCGCAAGGCTAAAGCACAAAATGAGCTCAGGCTTGCCAGGGACATAAAAAACAACAAAAAAGGTTTTTTTGCTTACGTTGGTAGAAAAAGGAAGAAAAAGGAGGCGATAGGGCCACTGCAAGGAGAAGATGGGGTGATGGTGACAGGGGATAGGGAAAAGGCAGAACTGCTTAATGCCTTCTTTGCCTCGGTCTTCTCACAAAGAGAAAGCCATCTTCAACCTCAGCAACATGGAATGGATGAAGGATTGGGGGAAATCCAACCCCAAATAGGGAAACAAGTTGTCCAGGAACACCTGGCCACTCTAAACGAATTCAAGTTGCCAGGGCCAGATCAGCTACATCCAAGAGTATTGAAGGAACTAGCGGAAGTTATTTCAGAACCAGTGGCAATCATCTTCGAGAGTTCTTGGAGAACAGGAGAAGTCCCAGCAGATTGGAGGAGGGCGAATGTGGTCCCTATCTTCAAGAAGGGAAAAAAGAACGACCCAAACAATTACCGTCCGGTCAGCCTCACATCAATACCAGGCAAGATTCTGGAAAAGATCATTAAGGAAGTGGTCTGCAAACACTTAGAAACAAATGCGGTCATTGCTAATAGTCAACATGGATTTACCAATAACAAGTCATGCCAGACTAATCTGATCTCTTTTTTCGATAGAGTTACGAGTTGGGTCGATACAGGGAATGCCATGGATGTAGCGTACCTGGATTTCAGTAAGGCCTTCGACAAAGTCCCCCACGACCTTCTGGCAAACAAACTAGTAAAATGTGGGCTAGACAAAACTACGATTAGGTGGATCTGTAATTGGCTAAGCGAACGAACCCAAAGGGTGCTCACCAATGCGTCGTCTTCATCATGGAAAGAAGTGACAAGTGGAGTGCCGCAGGGTTCTGTCCTGGGCCCGGTTCTGTTCAACATCTTTATTAACGACTTAGACGAAGGGTTAGAAGGCACAATCATCAAGTTTGCAGATGACACCAAACTCGGAGGGATAGCTAACACTCCAGAAGACAGGAGCAGAATTCAAAACGATCTTGACAGACTAGAGAGATGGGCCGAAACTAACAAAATGAAGTTCAACAGGGACAAATGCAAGATACTTCACTTCGGCAGAAAAAATGGAAATCAAAGATACAGAATGGGGGACGCCTGGCTTGACAGCAGTGTGTGCGAAAAAGACCTTGGAGTCCTCGTGGACAACAAGTTAAACATGAGCCTACAATGTGATGTGGCAGCTTAAAAAGCCAATGGGATTCTGGCCTGCATCAATAGGGGAATAGCGTCTAGATCCAGGGAAGTCATGCTCCCCCTCTATTCTGCCTTGGTCAGACCACACCTGGAATACTGTGTCCAATTTTGGGCACCGCAGATGAATGGAGATGTTGACAAGCTGGAAAGCATCCAGAGGAGGGCGACTAAAATGATTAAGGGTCTGGAGAACAAGCCCTATGAGGAGAGGCTTAAAGAGCTGGGCATGTTTAGCCTGCAGAAGAGAAGGCTGAGAGGAGACATGATAGCTATGTACAAATATGTGAGGGGAAGTCATAGGGAGGAGGGCGCAAGCTTATTTTCTGCTGCCCTGCAGACTAGGACACGGAACAATGGCTTCAAACTACAGGAAAGGAGATTCCACCTGAACATCAGGAAGAACTTCCTCACTGTGAGGGCTGTTCGGCAGTGGAACTCTCTCCCCCAGACTGTGGTGGAGGCTCCTTCTTTGGAAGCTTTTAAGCAGAGGCTGGATGGCCATCTGTCGGGGGTGCTTTGAATGCGATTTCCTGCTTCTTAGCGGGGGGTTGGACTAGATGGCCCATGAGGTCTCTTCCAACTCTACTATTCTATGATTCTATGATTCTGTGATTCACACAGTCGAAGAGCAGGTTTGGGTAAGCTTAAACTGATAACAGATCAAAATAGCTGTGCTCTTGCAAGTCTTAAGAAATTGGCAAAACAAACAAATGCTTAAGGTAGAGATTTGTCAAGTATGGGGCCCTCCTGATTCAGAACTTTCAACGTAAGCCATAACGGTGTAAATAAAGATTATTTGATTGAAAAGAATTAGAGCAGATTTAGGTTAGTGCCACAGTATTAGTCTCTGTTGTGACCCAAATTCAAATATGCAACATCCTTTGCGCAGTTGTGCAATATAAGGACTGTGAAAGAGGAAGTCTGAACTTACTTCTTCTTGCTGACAAATGTTTGTGTATTGGTATACTCTTGACTTTTTCCCAGTGTGGGTGACCTCTGGCAACAGTCTTCTAGGAAGGTAGAGCAAAAAAAAAAAGACTATAGCAAAGCAGTTTTTGGCAGCTCGCAGCTGGTCCAAGTGGATGTTGAATTTCTTCTATCTGTTTCAAGGTTCCCTGCCCTGATTTCCTTGGCCTTTTGTTTTCCTGAGAAGTGTGAATGAGGGGATGGGAATTTATAGAACTTCCTTGCCTGCTTGTAATGGAAAGTATTACAGTAGAGTCTCGCTTATCCAACATAAATGGGCCGGCAGAACATTGGATAAGCGAAAATGTTGGATAATGAGGGATTAAGGAAAAGCCTCTTAAGCATCAAATTACGTTATGATTTTACAAATTAAGCCCCAAAACATTATGTTTTACAACAAATCAACAGAAAAAGCAGTTCAGTACACAGTAACCTTATGTAGTAATTACTGTATTTATGAATTTAGCACCAAAACATCACTATATATTGAAAACCTTGACAACAAAAATATTGACTACTAAAAATTGACTACAAATGAAGATAGAATTGCATAAGATGCATAAGTAACAACATTGTCAGAATTGAAATCCATAAAAAGTTCAGTCCTTGCTAACTAGAGAAACAGCTGTGAATCTGAGCGGGAGCCCGACTGCGTTGGATAATCCAGAACGTTGGATAAGCGAGACTCTACTGTGTTTTAAAAGTCAGCTACTTGTTTTTTTAAACAACTCTTTCCCCTTTTAGTTTATTATGTTACAGTAGAGTTTCTCTTATCCGACCTTCGCTTATCCAATTTTCTGGATTATCCAACGCAATCTGTCTCCTGTCTGGATCCACAGCTGTTTCTGTAGGCAGCAAGGACCGAACTTTTTATGGATTGAACTTCCGACAATGTTGTTACTGTAAGTTCATTTTATGCAATTCTATCTTTGGGTTGTTGTATGTCTTTCGGGCTGTGTGGCCATGTTCCAGAAGTATTTTCTCCTGACGTTTCGCCCACATCTATGGCAGGCATCCTCAGAGGTTGTGAGGTATGGATAAAGTAGAACTCCCAGCTATCCAAACAAGATGAAGAGCTAAAAGTCATCTGCAAGGAAAGGAAAAAATATATATCTGTGAAGAGTCCAGGGTGTGGCAAGAGTCCTTTGTCACTGGGAAGCCAGCATTAATGTTTCAGTTAATCACCCTAATTTGCTTTGGAAAGGTTTTGTCTCGACAAAACCTTTCCAAGCCTTCGACAACAAATTCTATCTTTATTTGTAATCAATTTGTTAGTAGCCAATGTTTTTATAGTCAATGTTTTCAATACATTGTGATGTTTTGGTCCTAAATACAGTAATTACTACATAATACTACCATGTATTGAACTGCTTTTTCTGTCGGTTTGTTGTAAAACATGACAATTTGGTGCATGATTTGTAAAACCATAACGTAATTTGACGTTTCATAGGCTTTTCCTCAATCCCTCCTTATTATCCAACATTTTCGCTTATCCAACATTCTGCCGGCCCGTTTATGTTGAATAAGTGAGACTCCGAAAAGAAAAAAACTCATGCGAAAGAGGACAAAATCCTGGAGTGATGGGGTTTTTCAAATGAAATGAGGAAATCTTCCTCTGTTAAAATGTTAAGAAATGACACTAGCCCTAAACCTATTTAACTTGATTTAGGCTCTGTTTATTTATTTGCCTTTGCTTCTAAATTGGCGGAGTTCAAGAAGGTACAGGCTGAATATTCCTGGAGGGCCGAAGTTTGCCCATAGTGACACCTTTGCTTTTGGATGCTTTAGTGCACGGGCCTTCCCTCCAGGGGTTTTGGACTTCAACTCCCGCCATTCCTAACAGCCTCAGGCCCTTTCCTTTTCCCCCTCAGCCGCTTAAGCGGCTGAGGGGGAAAAGGAAGGGGCCTGAGGCTGTTAGGAATGGCGGGAGTTGAAGTCCAAAACCCCTGGAAGGAAGGCCCAACTTTGCCCATATCTCCTGTAAGAGATGCCCAACCTGAGAGGCCTGAGGCCTAGCAACCCTTCTGAGAGTGGAGGCGGGCCTACAAGTCTCTTCCTTCCTCTTGGTTCCTCTGAGGGAAAAAGGTCCAGCCATTGCCTTGCTGCTCATTAAAGGTCAGGCCAGCCATCTCTGAGTGGACTCTCATCTAATGTAAGACTCCATGGACTTTATGGGTAGCACATTCTTCTTGTACTGCTTTTTGCCTCTGTTAAGGGAAACATTAATCCCATTATCATGCCTGCTCTGATTTCCATTCCATGAATGAATTGAGAGGCCTCAGGACATGGCCCACCTTCCTGTCTATATAACTTCAGCTTCTTCTGTATAGGCCATTGTTAGGCCGGAGATTCTGAATTGGAGTCTTTGAGCAAAGCAGCACCCTCCCCTTCAGGAAGAAGCAGTCTGCACAGACCATTTAATGCAGTTTCAAAAAGTGCAAATCAATACAGTAGAGTCTCACTTATCCAAACCTTCATGATTTCATCCATGAAAAGAAAAACAAATATTTGAATACTCAGTCAAGACAAGATTGGCATAGGAAATGGTCTTGCTTAATCGACAAAACGGAAGGAAAAGATAAGTACAAAACTTTAAATCAGGCCTTCCAGACAATTAAATCAATGTATTGATTCAAGTAACCCAGATGGGGGTGGGAGGGGGGGTTGGAAGAGGGTGGTAAGGGTGGGAGGGATGGGGGGTTTAAAGGGGTAATTAATTAAGATATATGGTAAAGGGAATCACAATTGGAACCTGTATCCCAGCCATAAAGTTTGTAATCAGTTTTTGTGTTATCTTTTAGATGGCAAAGGTTTGCAGTGTATTGTTTTGTTATCTGTATGAAGAAATAATAATAATTTTAAAAAAAACTTATCCAAACCTTCGCTCATCCAATTTATTTATTTACAGCATTTTTACCCCGCCTTTCTCACCCGAGGGGACTCAAGGCGTCTTCTGTATTATCCAACGCAGTCTGCCTTTTAGTAGTCAATGTTTTCAATACATTGCGATATTTTGGTGCTAAATTCGTAAATACAATAATTACTACATAATACAGTAGAGTCTCACTTATCCAACATAAACGGGCTGGCAGAATGTTGGATAAGCGAATATGTTGGATAATAAGGAGGCATTAAGGAAAAGCCTATTAAACATCAAATTAGGTTATGGTTTTAAAAATTAAGCACCAAAACATCATGTTATACAACAAATTTGATAGAAAAAGTAGTTCAATACGCAGTAATGTTATGTTGTAATTATTGTATTTACGAATTTAGCACCAAAATATCACAATGTATTGAAAACACTGACTACAAAAATGCGTTGGATAATCCAGAACGTTGGATAAGCGAGTGTTGGATAAGTGAGACTCTACTGTACTACCATGTATTGAACTGCTCTTTCTGTTGATTTGTTATACAACATCATGTTTTGGTGTTTAATTTGTAAAATCATAACATCATTTGACATTTAATAGGCTTTCCTTAATCCCTCCTTATTATCCAACATTTTCGCTTATCCAACGTTCTGCCAGCCCGTTTATGTTGGATAAGTGAGAATCTACTGTACATTAAAAATGCAGCTTGAGGCTCAGTTAATGATTACACAAACCACAGGGCACCAATGCGCTTTCTTTTGCACTCTTGTTATAGGAGTTTGTTGTCTGGCCGTCTCAGCTTCAAACTGCATTAAATGGTCAGTGCAGATGCGGCCATGGTGAACATGAGAGGAGCAGTTTCTTAGGCAATGGGAGCTTTTAGAAAGTCAGCTTACATTGACTTCAATCCACATTCAAAACATATGCCGATAAAGATTAGTTTAGTTTTCAGAAGAAAACTTCCAGTGTCATCAAAGCCGACAATGTTTCAGTCATACAGTCATTCATTGGAATGCAGGATAATTTGATTTTATCTTTGATATGTGTAAAGGCACATGAGAACTGAACTGGGTTATTGACATGTTAACATGGGCTTCAATACTTTCTTATTCTCTTGTACTTTTCTAAAAGGAAGGGAATCAAAATGAGGGATTTATAGTAAGATGGAGGCACTTTGGTTCTAAAGCAAAAGGGTCTTTTAAAAACAATATCCCAGAGGACACAGTTTGAATCAAAAACCTTTTTCTTCTCTAAAGCAAAAATAGTCCTTATGTCATCATATACTTTGAACAATGAAATTAGCAATGCTAACACATAGAGCCACAATCTCTGCCTCATTCCAAATATGATGACATAATGATCATAATAACAATATTTGCATCGAATGCTTCTGGTCTAATTGGGAGTAGGATTCCAGCTATTATTTATACACTTGACCCTCTATATCCACAGACTCTTCATCCACAGATTCATCAACCATCCAGGCTAACACTGGTTGGTGTAATAGCAGGGCTTCTTAAATATTTTCCACTTGCAATTCCTTTCTGCCCAAGGAATTGTACGTGACCCCAGGTATATGGATATATAAAATAGGTATAAAACCAAACATTTACTGATAATAAACCAGCACTTGCAAGTCTTCCTAAACAGACTGATTTTTCCTTTTTGTGAAGTACAGCTGAAGCATTTTCAGCAGTCCACTGTAAACTCTGCATTTTGTTGCTATCAGATGTGTGTAAAAAGATTCAGAAAACATTTCCTATTGCCAAATTTTCCGTGGCCCCTACCTAAAGGGAACCTATTTGGGACTGAGGCCCACAGTTTAAGAAGCAGTGCTCTAGATCAGTGGTTCTCAAGCTGTGAGTCCCCAGATGTTTTGACCTTCAACACCCAGAAATCCTGTTGGATAAGTGAAAATGTTGGATAATGAGGGATTAAAGAAACGCCTATTGAACATCAAATTACGTTATGATTTTACAAATTAAGCACCAAATCATCATGTTTTAGAACAAATCGACAGAAAAAGCAATTCAATACATGGTAATGTTATGTAGTAATTACTATATTTATGAATTTAGCACCAAAACATCGCAATGTATTGAAAACATTGACTACAAAAACATTGACTACTAAAGTCAGACTGTGTTGGATAATACAGAATGTTGGATGAGCTAAGGTTGGATAAACTAGACTCTATAATACATAAAAACAGGAACAAAACCTAGTATACATTTTAGAAATGTGTTTGGTTTATTTAGATGCCAGTTGCTATCACTTCCTCATGTGGCTCCTTTCATCAGGATATGCTAGATTGGGACATAGATGAATCCTGTTTCTCCTTCTATTGCTGCAGCATATGATCTCATTTTTAAGCATGTGGCTGTCTTTCTGGTACATTTTCAGTATCAGCTGACTTGAATAAGAGGAAACAAAGACATGCTTGTAAGACAGTTGCAGTGGTATTTAGCTTGTGGGTGTTGCATTAGTTTGCTTGTTTCCTTGCATTTTCTTTAATGCCTAGAAAAGAAAGCCTGAACATCTAAAGGCCATCCATCCACTACATATAGCAAAGGTAAGCTTGTTGCTGATCTGTTGTCTTGCAATGAATAGCCATGAGTGATTTTGGTGCCATTTGAATTAACTGCACATTTAGTCATAGAAGTACAGACAGTTCCTAAGTTACAGACAAGATAGATTCTGTATGTTTGTTCCTAAGTTGAATTTGTATGTAACTGCAGCATCTATTTATCTATCAGCTTTGGATAGCATAGGGAATGGTGAACACCCCCAGAGGCGCTCCAACCGCCAGGCAAGGGAAGCATTTGCCTGTGGCGCCATAGTCCCGGGGCGCCGTCAACGCCCCGGGAGGATGGCGCCACCCCCGCCTCTTTCTCCTCCTTTTCGGGCCTTCCCACGGGGGGCGGAATTGCGCGGCGTGGAGGCAGGGTCGCGTGTGGGGCGGGGCCACACGGGGGGGGGGGGCGTGGGAAACCCTTTGTTCCGGATTAATTCGCTTTTACAGGAGACAACATTTGGACGCTTCCGGTAAAAGCTCAAAAGGTCCTGCATTTTTGGGCCTGTCTGGAAGGGTCCCTACTCTTTATGGTGGAGTTCACAACTTCCATATCCGACACTAACTGTTTTATTATTGCTGTATTGTTTGGTTCTGGTCGAGTTCTTCTCCAGAGGACTGTTCAATATGAGTACAAAACGTCTTATATACAAGTTCTGCAAGCTTATTTTGTTGATTCACTGAAATAAAACTACCAGTATGTTGATTTCTTATTTCTAGATATCACAACTGAATCCAGAAAAATAAGTCTACTCATCTAGAAAAGGCTGGTTAAAGTGAATCCTAGGAAAAGGTATAGTTCTATTTAAATTTGCATTCCATTTTGTACTAGAGCATGGTCATGCTGGATCTACATTGCCCTATTTCCCAGTAACTGATCCCAGATTATCTGCTTTGAACTGGATTATTTGAGTCTACACTGCAAGATAACCTGGGATGGGCAGATCTGGGATCAGATCCTGGGATATAGGGCAGTGTAGATCCAGCCTCAGGTACCACCTACACTGCCATATAATGCGGTTTGAATTGGATTATATGGGTCAGTGTAGACTCATATAATGCAAATTGAACTGGATTTTATTAGTCCACATTGCCATATAATCCAGTTCAATGCAGTTAATCTGCATTCTAAAACTGGATAATATGGCAGTGTAGATGAGGCCCCAGCCCTCTGTTTTTACTGGGCACAGAACCACTATAAAAGTGAAAAAAGCAAATAAAGAAATAGCTCATTTTTACCTGAGAGAATACCTCTCTAGGAATTTCTATGTCTTCCAGCATGACTTTATTATGGCCAACTTCAGCTGGAAGCTGAACATGGAATCATATTGGAGGATCTAGAGATTCCTAAGGCATGTTATCTCTCTAAATCTCTAGGCCCTCTAGTAGAACTTTATAGGTCATAAGCTGCACGTGGAATTGTGCCTGGAAATTGAACTAGTTTCCACAAGGGAGTTATATGCACCCTATAACTGGGCCCAGTCAGCATTAAAGCAGCAGGATTTAGGATACACCATGACTGAGACCAGAAATACACCTGAGCTGCAAACGCACCAGATTTTGTAAGATGTTTCAGTTCTATTCTAAAATGTGGGTGTTGTTATGCATTTTCAAGTTTGTACTTTTAATATTAGATTTTACTTGTGGAACTCTGTAGTTCTTTGCATTAAAAAATCAATATACCTTAAGAGGGTTTTAATAAATAGCATGTCTGTATCTGAGGTTTCTGTATTAATTTATTAAATTATATTATTAGGTGCAACATGAATGGTGCCTGTATCCTGTGGGGACTGATTTGGATGATTATACTCTTCTTCATTGGATGGCCCATAAGCATGTTCTTAGGAGGACTCTATGGATTCTTCTCTCCTCTTACGACTTTGATAGGTCTAGATGACATCAGTGATTTTTTACTGAGGGGAGTAAACGTGGGAAGGGAGTGTGCTAAGAATGTCCACAATGGAAGGCCTTTGTGTTAATAATTAAGACCAGCTAACAAGCAATCTTCTGTGTTCAGTAGTGGGCTTTACAGCTGTTTACATGTATTACAAATGTTTCTGGCGTTTATAACATATGATTGACATTGGTATTTCTATTGCCATTTCAATCATTTCTCTGTAACCCTATGTACTGAAACTGGAAATCTCTTAAGTTCTATTATGATCTTAAACCATCAAAATTCAAGACCTTGGAAACAAATATATATTTTCCATGTCCAGTCTACAAAAACCTAACCCAAATCTTTCCTAGAAAGATAGCGTTCTGCTCCTTCCAATGGGGAAAATTGATTTTCTGGTTTTTGTCTTTTTACATACAGTATATTAATTACATACAGAGTTGAGTTGCTCATTGAAAGCTTCATTTCTGCATTCAGTTACAATGTTACCAATTAATCTGCAGTAATAGCATCATAGTTTATAGTTAAATGTACTATGAATTTTCTTTAGAAGACAACATTTTACAGGGATTCTTTATGGTACTTTAATACATCATTTATATTAATAATAAATACATAATAAAACTACTTCAATCTGCTGTTTCTTAATCGTGCCTTTAAAACTGGTGTTGTTGGTCATCAGGCACCAACTTCAGGATAAATGTTTCTGCTTGTATCTTATCCCCTCTGCAGGAGAAAGTAATCAGCTGGCTTGAAGCATAAATATACTGCAGTACATTTATAATTTGGACCCCATCTACACTGAACCTTTATGTTGGTGTGGGGATGGATCAGCCTATAGACGGCCACAAAACACATGCAGATTAACTATTAATCTGCTATCCAGATTAACTAGGGGGAAGTGGCTGTACCCTGGATTAATATAAATTCAGGGTGAAATCCAAATCCTTCACCAGGAATTGGGTTCCCATCCAGGTTATTGCAGTCCAGACACCCACAGCTGGTTCCTAAGTAGCCATTTTAGACTCTCTGGGCTCAAGCAGCCCAAGGGCCCAGGATGGCTGCTCCCCCCCCCCAAAAAAAAACCCCCTCTTTCCCCTGTGTCACTGCTGACTACAGCATAAAGGCCTACCTTATGCTGGAGGTTTCTATTAGAAATATTGAAAATTAACTAGGTATTTTGATTGCAAAAATGTGAGTCAAGCACTGAAAGGGTTAAATGGATGCAATGATTCAGCAAAAGCTGCAGTTCTATATAAGCAGATGTGCCTTTAGCTTAGTTCGCCTCAGCCTCAGAGTGAGAGAGGTCTCACAGTGAGGTAGGCCTCAGTATGAAGTAGGCCTCACTGTGAGCGAATGCCTCAGTATGAGGTAGGCCTCTGTGTGAGAAGGCCTGGTGTGAGAAGCATCGGCGAGAGAAGCCTCAGGTAGAAGGCCTTGTGTGTCCTGCTCACTTCAAAGGATCAGTCTGAACGCAGATCAGAGATGGCTGCTCTCAAATCCAATCTTTATTGAAGAACACATGACTTTGGAAAAGTCAGGAATGACCCAATGTTTACATACAACTATTTTTATAACTTTTGATGCTACGTAACACCACACGTAAATATCATCATCAAGTCCCACCCCCAATATCACATTACTACCATTTTCACACACTAGACCAATTATAATTGTTTATACTTTCGGCCCCAAGTTCCCAGGCATATTCTATCTTCTTCTGCCAGGTGCTCCTGGGATTGTTTATGTTATGACTCCCAGTTACAGGGCTGAATTACCAAAGCCCTGTAACTGGGTTCCATGACATGGTGCCCTCCTTTTCTTCGTCCTCCTCTTCGGTTCTTCTTTCATCACAAGCCTGAAACAAAACAATAATTCTATGTGTCCATTTTGTCCAAAGTACCCATATATTTTTTCAGTAAGCTACGATGGAATACAGGGTGTATTTTCCCTAAACTTTTTGGCAATGCCAACTGGAAAGTCACCTCGTTGATAACACCCTGTATTCTAAATGGTCCAATATATTTAGGGCCCAATTTTTTTGAAGGTAGCCCCAGTTTGATGTTTTGGGTACTTAGCCACACTAAATCTCCTTTCTCCAATTTATCACCTTCCACCCTCTTTCTGTCTGCGAATACTTTATACTTTTTATGTGCTTCTTTTAAGGATGCAGTCACTTGACTCCAGCATTCCATCATTTGCGCTTTCCATTTCCCTGCCTCTGTTCCCTCATTCTCTGTCCATCTCGGCAGCTGGGGCAGAGGCTGTATTTCATACCCGTAAACTACTTCAAAGGGGGTTTTATTTGTTGCTGAATGTATAGTCGAATTAAAAGCTAGTTCTGCAAAAGCCAACCACCGAGACCAGTCATTTTGTCTCATGTTAGAGTACATTCGAAGGAACTGCCCAAGTGTCTGCTGAGTACGTTCTACCGCCCCATTTGTCATGGGGTGAAAAGCAGAACTTAAACTCCTTTCTGCTCCTAGCATTTCCAGGAATTTTTCCCAAAATTTTGCTGTGAATTGTACTCCTCTGTCACTGACCACTCTACTGGGACATCCATGCAGTTTGTAAATGTGGTTTATGTACAATTCAGCTAGTTTCTCGGCTGATGGTAGTTTCGTCAGTGCTATAAAGTGGGCCTGTTTAGAAAACAGGTCCAATACTGTCCAAATATAACGATGTCCTTTGCTAACCGGTAGTTCCCCCACAAAGTCCATAGCTACACATTCCCAAGGTCTGGTAGGTTCTGCTACTGTTTGTAATAATCCCATTGGCTTCCCTCCTCTCGATTTATTTCTGGCACAATCATCACATTGAACAACATAATTTTTTATGTCCTTCCTCATCCCTGGCCACCAGCAATGTTTTGCTATTGCTTTTGTTGTTTTTGTAATTCCTGTATGACCAGCGCTCTGGTTGTTGTGAAAACGATGCAAAATCTTGATCCTTAATGTTGCTGGGATATACAGTTTCTTGTTCACAAACCAAAATCCCCCCTTCTGCTCCCCCTGTTCTGCATTGGATGCGATCCACTGGTCTCCTTCATAAGACTGTTTCAGCTCGTTTCCCCAATTATCTTTTCCGTCGAGTTCAACCATAGCAGTGTTCTCCTTTTGGGTTTGTGCTCTTGTTCTGACAGCTAAACCCCATTGTTTGTCAGAGAATATTGTTCCCTCTTTTGCTGTGGGTATTCCTTCGTGTTGAGGCATGCGTGAAAGAGCATCTGCCAAGACATTCTGCTTCCCCTGAAAAAACTTTAATTGGAAATCGAACCTGCTGAAGTATTGTGCCCATCTAATCTGTTTGGGGGACAATTTTCGAGGGGACTTTAAATACTGGAGGTTCTTATGGTCAGACCAAATTTCAAATGGGATTCCGCTTCCTTCGAGAAAGTGTCGCCAGCATTCTAAGGCTTTTAATATGGCTAGTGCCTCTTTTTCCCATATCGGCCAACATTTTTCAGTTTCGCTGAACTTCCGGGACAAATATCCACAGGGTTTTAAGTTCCCATTTTGATCCTTTTGCAATAGTACTGCCCCATACGCACAGTCTGAGGCATCGCAATGGATTATGAAAGGGCTCCTGATATCGGGGTGTTTTAGAATGGGTCCTTCTGTGAAGCATTCTTTTAGGGTTTCAAATGCCTTTTGGCATTCTGGCGTCCAACTTAGTTTGGCGCCAGGAGCTTTTACTTTTGCTGTCTCTCCTTTCCCTTTTGTTTTTAAAAGTTCAGTAAGGGGTGCAGTTATTTGCGCGAAGCCTTTTATGAAGGATCTATAAAAATTTGCAAACCCCAGAAACGATTGCAATTGCCTCCTTGTTTGAGGCACTCCCCATTCTTTTACATCTGATACTTTAGCTGGATCCATAGCTAACCCTTCTGGAGATATCCGATACCCCAGAAAGTCAATTTGAGTTTTATTAAATTCACATTTGGACAGTTTTGCGTACAGCTTTGCTTCTCTTAGTCTCTGCAAAACTTCCCGGACCAATTTCACGTGCTTTTCCTTATCTTCAGTCACAATCAAGATATCATCAAGAAATATGAATACCCCTCTGTACAACAATGGGTGCAGTATTTCATTTATAAGCTGCATAAAGCACCCGCCTCCATTTTTTAAACCGAAAGGTAAAATTTTATATTCAAAATGGCCGAATGCGCAGGAAAATGCAGTTTTCCAAGTATCTTCCGGTTTGATCCTTAATTTATGATATGCTTCAATTAAATCAAGTTTAGTAAATATGCTCCCTTTTTTCAATACGGTAATTAAATCCTTTACTAAGGGCATAGGGTATTTATTGTCCTTAGTAATTGCATTTAAATTTCGATAATCAATGCACAATCTTAGGGAGTTGTCTTTCTTTCTCCTGAATAACACTGGGGCCCCGAGAGGAGAATTGGATGGCTTAATGAAGCCCCGCGCCAGGTTTTTATCAATGTATTTCCTCAATTCCTCCTTCTCCTGCACAGACATGGGATACACTTTTGGTTTTGGTAAGTTTGCTCCGGGGGTTATTTCAATTTCTACTTCTATATTCCTTTTGGGAGGTAATTTACTTGCCTCTTTCTGATTGAACACATCCACAAAGTCTCTGTATTCAGGTGGCAATAGCAGTGGGTCTATTTCACCTTCTTCATCTCCCTCGTCCTCCTCTTCTGCAATCTTGCTTATCTCCCATTGCGTCTGCTGTTCCTTAAATGCTAGGCTCTTTCCTCTCCAATCTACTTCGGGATTTGCCTGTTCGAGCCATGGTATCCCTAATATTACGTGGTATGTGGCAATAGGGGCTATCACAAAGGATATTCTTCCTTCCCATTTGCCTATTTTACATGGGACCTCCCGTATTTCCTTTGTAGATACTTCCCCAGTAGCCACTGATCCGTCTAGCTGCGAAAACGCAATTGGGGAGTCAAGCGCCATCTGCTGGCATTTCAACGCTCCTGCTAACTCTGGAGTTATAATATTCCTGGAACAACCACAATCCACAAATGCCTTGCAGGTGGCCCGATTCTCTAGCCCCGATAGGCAGATTGGCACTACTATCATGCGTTTGTCCCGACTCACCAATTTTTCTGGAGATTCTGGGGCTTGCACCTCCTCCTCCGCACGCCTCCCGGTTGCTGGCTTGGGCTTTGAGGGTTTTGGCGGCTCCCCCTTCCGTGCCCAGCATTCTGCTGCTCGATGGCCCGTCTTCCCACATACAAAGCATCCCGGTTTAGGTTTGTTGTCGTCTCCTCTGGAGGGAATCCCCGGCCTCCCTCCGGGTCTTTCCTGCTTCCTCGTTTCTCCTCGACCTCTCGCCACCGGTCTTTGCTGGCCGCCGCTGCTCCTGAAGCGCTTTACTTGGGCCAGGGTGGATTCAACGCGCCCCGCTAGTTGAATCCATCCCTGGAGCGTTTCGGGGTCATCTCTGTGCGCTGCCCAGCTGAAAATCTCGGGGCGTAGTCCCTCTTTAAATAATTCCACTTTGGTCACTTCAGACCACTCTGGTACCCTTTCCGCGAGGTGGAGGAATTCTTCTGCGTACTCGGGCACCGTTTTGTCCCTCTGCTTTATTCCTCTAAGCTGGTCTCGAGCTCTCAATTGCTCTAGCCGGTCTCTGAACCGGTTTTCCAGTGCGGCGAGGAAGCGGGGCACTGACCTCAGGCATGGGTCCTGTCTGGCATGTAGTTGCACATACCAGCTGGCCGCTCCTCTCTTTAGTGTGTTGCCGATGGCCCGAACCCTGCTTGCTTCGGAGGGGAATGTGTGTGCATTGTCTTCCATGTATCCCCTGATGCTAATTAGAAAAAAGTTCAGTTCGGCTGATTCCCCTCCGTATTCTAGCTTGAGATCTTCCCTTCTTGGCATCCATTCAGCGGCCCGTTGATGCTGTCTGGGAGGCATGGGGAAGGGTTGCATCGGGTTTCCTTGGATCACGCCGCGCCCCACTCCGGTGGTCATTCTGCGCGGCTCCCGAAATCCTGCCGCCGCTGTCGGCCCTTCCCCCCATCCGCATACTGGCCTCGCTGTAGCCCCCGCATCTCGCCTTTCCCCGTCGTACGGCACATCCTCCTCCTCTTCCTGGATCTCCTGCTCCTCTCCGCCTTCGTCAGCTAATCCACTGGACCCGATCCCTGGCCCCAGTGGTCTTTCTACTCCGACGCCCATTCGGGGGGTTGGGAGCTCTGTTGGGGTTGGCGGCCTCAGAGTTCCCAGAGCTTGCTGGCGCTCCACTTCGCGCGCCATTCTGTCCCGGAACTCCAGCTCTTGCCAATATTCCTCGTCTCCCTCGTCCCTTGCCGCCGCGGGACTCTGCGTTGAAGCTCGCTGTCCCCTCTGGCTCCAATCGCCTCCTTTGCTTGGCTCTCTCTCGGCGCCATATCGGATGTGCTCTTTTTGGAGATTCTCTTCCAATATTGGCACTATTCTCCCCACGGTATCCGACAGCCTGGATAAATGAGTTTCCAGGATGGATAACCGCTGGGCCACGGTCTCCGGCATGCTTCCTCCAGATCCCCAACTGGTTTCTGCCCCCGCCGGAACGCCTCTTCCCCCTCTGGGAATCCTCTGGGTCACGCCGTCCGGCTTGGGGTACCCCGTAGAAGAAGCTATGGCTTGCAATGTCTCTTCTGCCAACGGCAGAGCTCCCAGCGGAGGCCCCTTTGCTCCGTCATGGCTTTGATCTCCTTCCCTGCTCATTATCACTTCACTGCAAATTTGCAGGAGGGTGAGAACTGGATTCCTGACTTAATTGTCCTGCTCACTTCAAAGGATCAGTCTGAACGCAGATCAGAGATGGCTGCTCTCAAATCCAATCTTTATTGAAGAACACATGACTTTGGAAAAGTCAGGAATGACCCAATGTTTACATACAACTATTTTTATAACTTTTGATGCTACGTAACACCACACGTAAATATCATCATCAAGTCCCACCCCCAATATCACATTACTACCATTTTCACACACTAGACCAATTATAATTGTTTATACTTTCGGCCCCAAGTTCCCAGGCATATTCTATCTTCTTCTGCCAGGTGCTCCTGGGATTGTTTATGTTATGACTCCCAGTTACAGGGCTGAATTACCAAAGCCCTGTAACTGGGTTCCATGACACTTGTGTGTGAAGCTCCAGTGTGAAGGCTGCTGTATATAAAGCTACTGGGTGAAGCTCCTGTGCAAGTTTGGTGTGAGAAGAGGCTCTTTGAGAACAAATCTGTTTATCTGCATGAGAAAGAAGCCCAGCATGAAAGCAAAAAAGGAAGTATAAAGAACTTTATTTGTGTTCTGGAAATGTTGCTCTTGTAAATAGTGCAACCATATTATTTTACTACAAAGAAAAGCCTCCTAAGGATGAGATAACATTGGTCTGTGTGTTTTGTTCTTTTTATCACTTTTGGCTACTGTTGCTGGGTCATGCTGCTGCTAATAAGTTACTCTGCTATACATTTATCGGGAGAGTCTTTTGTTAATAAGCCCAACCGTTTCTTCTTCCTCCTTCCATGTTTGGTGATTCACAAAGAAGGACTGGAGGAGGGGAAGGGGATTCCCCTTCATCCCTTCCATTTTCCTTCGCAGCTCACAAGAATGAAGACAAAGAAGCCCCCAGCATAAGCTATATCGTCCTGACGCTGCTGTAGCTGTAGTGACACAGGTGCATGGGGTGGCTGTCAGGCCCCTGCTCAATGGCTCCAATCTGGGTTTGACATGGCTGGGCAGTAAGGACAACCTGTCACCGCTGAGGTGACTCAGGGTAGCCCTGTTGGACCACAAAGCAGGCTGGAACCAACGTTTTATATATCAGTTACGGTCCACTTTCGTATGCTGTGTAGAACCAGCCTTCGTCTTGAAATGGTTAACCAACTGCCAATTAAAAAAATGGATCTAGGATATACATGCATTATGCAAAAACGGAAGGAAGCTTGTACCTTATGATCACTTTCTCAATGGGATTCATACAAAAATTCAATTCCACTAGTTCCTTTAGCCATTTAGATGTTACAAAAACAAACCCTGATTCTTTTGGCCTAAACAACACATTATGCTGAGATACATAACTTATTTTCTGAAATATATTATTTTCTTACCAAATGCATTTGCAGAAGGATCGGTAAGGAATGGATGGTAAGAAGGGTTTCTTTCAGTAGTAGAACGAATGCAGCTTGATACACCTTTAACTGCTGTGGCTCAATGCTGTGAAAACATGGGAGTTGTAGTTTTATAAGGTCTTTAGCATTCCCTATCAAAGTTCTGATGGTGCCTCATCAAACTACAAATCCCAGGATTCCATTGCATTGAGCCATCACAGTTAAAGGGATGTCAAACTGCATTCATTCTATAGTATAGATGCACCCTATGTTTTGAGTGTCTTATCAGATGTTCCAAGAATAGTAGCAAGCTGTCATACATATTGCTTGCAATCACTAAGATAGCAAATTATGAGGCATTTCCCTTGTCCATCTCTACAAACAAACTGTTTACCACAGCAGCTAATGCTGCCTCAGTCCCCATTCCCAGGCTAAAAGCCAAATTCAAATATGTCCAAAAGGGTTAGGAAAGAGAAAATCTAGCTGTACATCTTGCCTCTGTTATATATTCTCTGGGCTATAAATGATTCAGCTTGGGTTTCTTTATTTTTACAATGATTCTTTGTAGAATGCCTCCATGGCCAAGCATAGGATCTCTTTAATGTCTTTTTATATTGAAAACAGATTTTTTTTCATGATATTTGATTAATGTTTTCTGATCACAGCACATGTGTAGATCTTTCAAATGAACAGGAAGTGAAATTTAATTTCTCTTAATTATGTTTATGCTTCTTGGCTATTTGATACTACAACATCAATTATCAGTTGGCTGTTTTTAAATATATACATTTATTTACTTATTTATTCAGTAGAGCAAGTCAATGAAATGCTCCCTATGTAAATTAGCTTTTTATTGTGGGAGTTTCTATTCCATCTTGCAGTGATTGTGTAACATGCATGTAAGTGAGCTATATGGAAGGGGCCCATGATGTAACTCCTTTCCAAATCAAGAGCAACTACTCTGGAAACAAGGAAAACAGATCTGATGGGAAGGGGTTGTTCTAGCAGGGGCTCCTTTCCTTGGCCTTCGAGCACAACATGGATATAAGTTATACTACCTATGGTAGTTTGCATTTTGCAAATGCAATGCAAATAGCAAGTCTTTACCCTACATACTTCCATGCAACATGTGCTTGCCCTAACATCACAAGAAAAGGTATACAACATCTGCTTTGCCTAAAGCAGAAATTCCTTGACATGAGAAATACTCATTTAGATTCCTGCTCCTATGCTGTTCTCTGCACATAGGCTAAAGCACATTATAGACATAGGAGAATGTAGTTCTTACCATAGTAATGTTGCTCATTACTGAATAAGAGATAATGAGTATATTCTAAACCCAAATGAGGAATCTGGAAAATTGTGACGAAGAAATAGTAAACCAACTACGCTAGCAAAGCTGAAACATTTTCAACCCATTTTCAGCACAGTTCACACCAGCAAGGTACGTAAGATACTGTTATTTTCTATATTTCTAAACTCTGCCAAATTGAAATCTATGGTATTATCAGCATGATTTGAAAACTTTTGTACATAAGTGTTTTTAAACCTAACTGTTAATTCTTTTGGCTAATGGTACAGTACTTCTTTTCTCGCTGTATCTTTCTCTATTAGCCTGATCCGTCTCATCCTTGGCAGTTTTAAGCACATTCAAACATTGTCACATTTCTTAGCATTGAAGCTGCATTCTATTTTCAATGTGGCTATTCCCAAAGAGCTCCATTTATTTTGGCTCTGGTGCCAGTAATTTTGCCACTGCCAGACAGGGTTATAGATAGGAGTGAACAATTTTCTCCTTTCACTCTCCGTCATCCAGATAGTTGGATCGGAGGTTGTAGGAGGAAAGCATAATGCAAACACAATAGAGGTGCTTTTCTCACAAATAAACATCTCACTGCCAGACATAGGATTTACTCTGAAGACTTAATCATGGGCTCCCAGTGTCCATTTATAGAATGATTGAAACTATCAGTACAGAATATCACTCTGATTCTATCCAAATTAAAATTCTCAGTCATATTCATTAATAAGTCATTGTTGAAAAAATATTTGAAATAAAACAGCTAAAAATACATTATTATAAATTAACAATCCAAGATTGCGTGGAAGTTTAAATAAGGGAATTTGTTATTATCATAAACAGGTAGTATAAATCTGACCTTCACAAAATCAAAAGACATTCATATTATGGAAAGGCCTCTGAAAAAAATCAAGTCAAAAAAGAAGGAAAGCAGCACAGAGTAAGGGCATTTCCAGACAGCATCATAATCTGGGTCAAAGAAGTGGGGCAAAAAAAATCACAGGACCTGACAGCAAGTCCAAACAGAGCTGTCAATCCCAGTAAATCCTCCTCCATCATCCTGACACCTTCGTTTGTCGTGGATTTTCAAAATCTGCAAGATGGACAGGGGACATCTGGCAAATTTTACTTAATTTTTTAAATTGACTCTCCAAGATGTGTTGGCCCCCATATGCACTGATGCAGATATCTAAATGTGCACACAAGCAAATTTCTTATTATCTCTCCTCACCCTACTATAAATTCAAGCTCTGTTTAATTTCATAAACATCAGAACAAAGGAATGGTTACAGAAAGTATTTTCCTTGACTTCAGGGATATACAGTCATGCAAACATGCACATTTTTAGTCCAAAATCGGGTTTTAAGCGCACCTTTTAACATGTGTTTTTCAACTGTTAATCCGAATCAGCGTGCATTTTCCTTAAACGTCATTTATTCCCCCCCCCCTTATCCTGGTTTCTTCCATGTTTTAGGGCCTGTGTAGAAGGGCCCTAAAGGGTATTGAGACAGCTGAGTATTTTTAAGGCACATCAATCTCAGATAAGATCCAATGAAAGAAAGCAAGGAGCAAATTAACCATCTACACTGATGTTACAAAACTGAATTGGAGATAGTCAAATCATATGGTGCAAATCATATGGTTGTTAATTGCTGTCAAGCTGGCTTTGATTTATGGTAAAACTGTGAAGGTATTAACTCCAACCCTTTAAGTATCATTCACCTAAAGTGGTACTTAAAGTTTGAGAGTGCCAAAAATGAAATGGGAAAAAGTGCAATGCTGTCAATTTTACATATTTTAATAAGAGAAAAACATATGACACAAGCAACAATAAGAACAACAAAAACTGATACTATTTCTTCAAGTCACAACTGAAAACTGTCTTTTTCCTAATGTGATGCGAGGAAATGGCTTCAGATGCTGTTTGTAGTAAAAAAGAGAGAAAAGATACATTTTTCTATCTCCATTATTAGGGGTAATGGTTTAAACCAGGGCTTCTAAAGGTTTTCTGCTTGCAATGCCTGAGAGATGTTTATGTGACCTCCTGGTATATAAGTACAGTAGAGTCGCACATATCCAACACTGGCTTATCCAACGTTCTGGATTATCCAACACATTTTTGTAGTCAATGTTTTCAATATATCGTGATATTTTGGTGCTAAATTCATAAATACAGTAATTACTACATAGCATTACTGCGTATTGAACTACTTTTTCTGCCAAATTTGTTGTCTAACATGATGTTTTAGGGCTTCATTTGTAAAATCATAACCTAATTTGATGTTTAATAGGCTTTTCCTTAATGCCTCCTTATTATCCAACATATTCACTTATCCAACATTCTGCCGGCCCGTTTATGTTGGATAAGTGAGACTCTACTGTGTATAAAATAAGCATACAAATCAAACATTTACTGATAACAAAGTAACATTTCAAGGCTTGTTAAACATGCTGAAACATCTTCTGCAGAGTCAACTATAAGCAGTGCACAACAGATTCATGTAAATGTCTAAAAAAAGCCATTTGGTGACATTCTATGACCCAACATAGAGCTAAGGGGAGCCCATTTGGGGTCAGGACCCACAGTTTAAGAAGCAGTGGTCTAAACCATCCCAGGGCTGATCCAGCGGTCACCACTCTGATTGGCCCCAGGATAAGTGGTCAGTGTAGATCCGCTCTGAGTTGGAGAGACAAAATGGATCTCATAACAGTCTTCCTACAACAAGTCCTCTAAACATATGATGCAGAAAGATATGGAAAGAGAGAAAGACAGATGAAAACTACCTCAAGATGCTATTTATATTTTCTGATGGTAACTCTGGTATGCGATAGTACTGGTCTTGTGGAACCAAGTTGTCTATTTGTATTTGAAGTGGACAGTTGCAGAGGACAGTGGAAGTAGAGTGGTGCTGTATACATTCTTTTAGATTTTCTTATGAATGACATCATACTGGTTACTTGGAAACAATGATGCTTTGAAGAACCTGTGAGCACTGTGTATTTCCATTAGGAAATACATGGATTTTTTGTATAATCCTTTTCTTCTAAAGGCCTGCTGATGTCTTCAGATCACAGGGGAACACTTGAAAACAAAATTAGCCATTTTAAAAGAGAACTGCAAGAATCTATATCAACCAGGTAAAGCATTTCTTTATTCTTTACCAATGTTCTACACTTTGAGAATGGAAAAAGTACATCTCATTAAATAAGTAATTAGAGATGACAATAAACAGAAATAAAGACAGCTTCTATTTCAAAGTCAACAGGCATCCTCACTACACCTGCTGTGTCCTTCACACACAGAGATTGGCAAAAAGAGACTTGCACAAATATTTACTTAGGCATCAACTTTATTTTATATCAGGTATGGGCAAACTTGGGCCTTCCAGGTATTTTGGACTTCAACTCCCACAATTCCTAACAGCTTTGTAGGCTGTTAGGTATTGTGGGAGTTGTGAAGTCCAAAACACCTGGCAGGCCCAAGTTTGACAATGCCTGTTTTATATGCATAATTGTATGGATAAAAAGGCAGGAGGGCCTGTTCTGCTTTGCCCAAGACACTGCCTATGCTGCTTTTGTTTTTCTTGGGGTGCATCTACACTCTAGAATTAATGCAGTTTGGCACCACTTTATTGACATGGTTCAGTTAATGGAATCCTGGGAGTTGTAATTTAGTGAGGCACCAACAATCTGGCAGAAAAGGCTAAAAACCTTGTAAAACTACAACTGCCATTTTCCCAGAGCATTAAGACATAGCAGTTAAAGTAGGATCAAACTGCAATTATTCGACCAGTGTAGCTGCCCCACTAAACCTTTTCTCTTTTTACCTGTTAGCCATTTGATGGTTAAGAAGTGCATATATTTGTGTATCTTGGTTAATGTCCTCTGCAAAGCTTTCTGCCATCCCCACAAAGTAACTTGCTCTTCCCTGACCAATCTTGATGCATGAACAAAATGCGTTCTGGCTTCCAATCTGATGACAAGTTACAGGTAGACTTAATGAAAACTATCAATCATGTAAGAAAATAAAATTCCAGTCCCACAAATCCCCTCCTCTCACATTTTTTTGGTATTACTTTTCTGTTGTTCACTCTTGAACAGGCTTTACTAGATGATAGCAAATAGTATATATTGTTTTTTCACGCACAATACCCAGTGTAGCTCTAATCAAGACCATCAGATGCTGAAGAATTACAGCTGTTTAAACAAACACATGTATGGTGAGCATTATATGCATCTGAATCCACAAGGGATGCAAAACTCAACCCCCAGATTGAAACTGAAACATTTTAAGACTGGAAAAAAATAAAAGAGACTGATACGACAACAATAATAAGGTATTTACTTGAGTATAATGTGCCATCGATTGCAAAACACACCTCAATTTTGAAGGTGTGCATTTTAAAAAATGAATTTGCCCTTGAATGTAATGTGCCCAATAGCACAGGGATAGGACATTAGGGAGGCAGGCAGCATTAATGATGAAATTTGGAAGGCCATGACCCTCCATCAGGCCTTGGCTGCACTTGATTCCCAACTGGCCTCTTCCACAAGGCCTCTAAAACTAATAGGTTGGTGCGGGGTTGAAGGCCTCGTGAATTAGGCCAGTTGAGAATTGCATGGGACTGAGCCTGGTTTGGGGGGGAGGGGGGGAGGCCCTGAGGGCTTCCCAGGTGTCAGGATCGGTGGCTAAGCAATAGGAACAACTGAGCCACCACTGGGAACAGCCTCTTCACACACCCCGCCTCCCCCTGCGGCCTCTGGGACTACATGGGGAGGTTTTATGTGTGAGATTCTAATGTACCTTCAAATCTAACATGCACCTCATTATTGGCAATGTAATTTAGCAACAAAAAAAAAAAAAAAGAAAAAAAGAGTAAGCATTAGAGCTGTGTAAATATGGTACCTCAATTTGCTGTTCTTGTTGTTGTGCCTTCAAGAAATTTCTGACTTGAAGAGAACCTAGGGTAAACCTACAATGTTTTTTTTTCTCGGTAAGGTTTGAGAGGGGGGTTTGCCACTGCCTTCCTCTGACGCTAGGAGTGTGTGGCTTGTCCAAGGTTACCCAGAAATCATAATTTCTTGTAAAGCTGTATCCATTAAATAATGACGATTCTACGCATCCATTGAAACAAGCTTGAAACTATTACCACCCTCCAAAAAAAAAAAAAATCCCAAAAGCAAACCATGATTTCACCTTTTTATATAGGGTCATCCTTTAACTCTGTTATTGACTATATTATGGGATTTGAGCATCCTTGAATTTCACTCTCAGAGGCTCTGAATAGATAATGGTAGTTCACAAAACACCTTAGTCTGTAGGTCTTTTAAAACCACAAACAATTATTGCAACAGTATAAAGCGACATTGGAATGAGGATCTCTGGATAAGATACTAAAGGTAAAGATAAAGGTTTTCCGCTGACATTGAGTCTAGTCGTGTCCGACTCTGAAGGTTGGTATTCATCTCCATTTCTAAGCCGAAGAGCCGGTGTTGTCCGTAGATGCCTCCTAGGTCATATGGCCAGCATGACTTCATGGAGCGCCATTACTTTCCCGCCAGAACAGTACCTATTGGTCTGCACATATTTGCATATTTTCAAACTGCTAGGTTGGCAGAAGCTGGACCTAACAGTGATCGCTCACCCCGCTTCTCACATTCGAACCGCCGACGTTTTGGTCAGCAAGTTCAGCAGCTCAGCACTTAACACGCTGCACCACCAGGGGGTCTGAATAAGATATTAGCAGCATCTATATGTCTATTTCCCAACTTTCCTCCCACTACTTGATTTTACAGAATGAGTAAATAATTTCTATAATATGAGAATCAAGCTGGATGTGCAGAACTCTGTATGGCCAACGTGAGAGAAAGTGAAACTCCTAGTAAGGATGGGGAAATAAATGTAGGGCTTAGTGATCATGATGATTGATGGTGAAAGCAGGGTGAGGAGGCCCAGGAGAGAATCTGGTGCTTTTAGGGTATCCAGGCAACTTGTGTTATTGCTAACAGGGTGATGTAATGGTTTGAAGAATGGAACAGGACTCTAGAAATCAGGGTTTGAAGGCCTGCTTGGCTATGGAAACCCACACTCTCTCAGCTTCAGAAGGAGACAAAGGAATCCTCTCTCAGAACATTTAATGCTAGTTAAAGCCCATGTTACCAAATGTGAAAATGTTTACATGCTACATTGGAGTTTTTTTATGCAAGACATCTCTTTTTGATTTTGCCATAGTGTCAGCATAAGTCATGAATAATAATAGTTATTATTATTATTATTATTATTATTATTATTATTATTATTAATTCATTTCTATCCCGCTTTTCTCCTGTGGGTGGGATTCAAAGCAGTGTACAACATGTAAATTTCATACAAATACAAATACAAATGACTTGAAAGCACAGAACAACAAATAATTTATCATTTCTGTTTTTTAAATTGTACATATTCCAAATGCTAAAAACATTGGAATACATATTCCAAATAATCTGAAATTGTACATATTCCAAATGTTTGGCAGTAACATTAATGAAATTTTGCTGTTATTAATAGCATATTTGAGAGGAATCTGCCCAATACACAATGTCTACTTTTGGAGAGGAAGAGGCGGAAGAAGGAGAAGCATATGAAGATTTTGAAGAAGCCCCAAGTGAACCACTTGTACCTGAACAAGATCCTAAAGGGTATGCACTTCAGATGGAGGAGGTTTGCAGAATTAGTATATAGTCACTATATTTTGTTCATTGCATTTCATATCTGAAAATATGTATTACTGCCATTGGTCTGATGTGTACACATAATACATAATGCAACTGTCCAAAACAAACTGAATACACGCAGAGCACTGTGGATCCAGGTTTAATCATAAATAAAGTTTGTAAGGATTGACTAGTTTCATTGATTTCAATGGGACTGCTCTCAAGTCTGATGATTAAACCTAGATCCAATCCTGTGTCTTCACAGACTATTGCAGAGTATTTTATGTATGTTGTTTACTCAGAAGGAAGTTCCACTGAGCTTTGTGGAGCTTATCCCTGGGTGTGTATGTGTAATAGGACTGCAGCTTTAGAAACCTGAAGGAGACTGCTGAAAAACTCATCACCTGTCCATCAAGAAGCATTGTCTATTGAGCTTTAAATACCCAAATCTGGTAAGCACTTTAGATTTAACTGGTTTTAATGAATTTAGAATTTAAACTCACAACATTTCAGCTGAGTGTCCCTTGCTGGGAGTAAGTTCAAATTTTAGTTTTTTAAGGAAATATAGCCAGTCCTCCACATTTGCTGGAGTTAGAGGCACAAGACCCCTGCAAAAGTGAAAAACTGAAAATAAAAGGCCTGTTACTTTTTTTAGCTGTGAGGACACCTCTCTAGGAATTTCTAGGTCATCCAGCATGATGCTATGGTCAAATTCTGCCAGAAGTTGACCATAGAACCACCACGGAAGACTTACGACCTCATCGGAATGGGGTAATGCTGGTTTCTCTTCAGTTTTGCAATGGAGTCTGCTGGTTCCCATCCCACAATGTAGAGCTGTTTCTGGTGGGCTCTGTTGCAAAACAAGAAGAACCGGCTTATGCTTCCGTGGCAGCAACATGAGAGGCTTTCTGTATTGCATTGGGAACAACAGGGAGAAGCTGGGTGGCAGACGCTTCCCCCTGTGAGATGGTGTCTGAGGTAAGTCGGGTAATTCAGGGCATGGGGCAACAGGTTCTCCAAACCCCTCGCTTGGGGAAAGTCTCATATCTGTTCAAGAGTGGGAATGTATCTATGGTTCAGCATGATCAAAGGAGAAGCCTTCATGAATGCAGTCTGCCTTTCTTCAAAATTGGGCTCATAATGTGGAGGGGACATATGGGGTGATCATGGTGGGCATAATGTGTCCCAATTTCTCCTATTTATAATCCATAATTATTGGCTCTTGGATAATATTAGTCTAGTTATTTGCTAATATATAACTAGAGCTTGCTTTTTCCATCAATAGTTCCATTTTCTTGTTATTGCCTTCTCTTCTCTCAATACCAATAAGGTAACATGGCAACACTGCAATAGAAGTCTTTCTGAATTCTCATATTTTGTTTGTTTTAAATGAATAAATTCTAATTGTTTCCATTTTTATTCATTATTAAGGAAATACACATGATATATATCCCTGTGTAAAAATAATAATAAGAAAAAGCATTATAATCAGAAACAGGGCATAATTTAATAATCATATAAACCTATTTGCTCAACTGGTGAACAGTCTATTTTTTATTCTATTCTATTTATATCCTGTTTCTTCCCAGATGGGACCCAAGATCTTAAATGCCCAGGAGGAATCTGTTGCATGGATGTCATTGGTTTTAGATTCAGAGTAGATGTACACTTTGAAATGCTTCCAGCTCAACATCTCTTTGATTCTTTATTATAGACTGCCTGTTAAATATTGTACATGTATACAGTGTTCCCTCGCTACTTTGCGGTTCACTTATTGTGGATTTGCTGTTTTGCAGATTTTTTCATATGGCCCGCCCTTTCTCGCAGGCACAAAAGGGCCCAGGCTGAGGTGCGCAGCCTGGCCCGGCCTGTCCTCCTCAGCCCCTGCAGGCAGCGCCAGTAGGTCTCGCCTGCGCCTCATCGCCTCAGCGAACAAGAAGGAATACAGTACAGTACATTAAAAGAGGGAGGGAGGGACGCTATATTTATTAAAATAAATATAGTATCCCTACTTCGTGGATTTTCACTTATTGCGGGAGGTCCTGGAATGTAACCCCTGCAATAAGTGAGGGAACACTGTATTAATAAAATATATTTGCACATTATTATATACTTTAAATGCTTCTGACTGAAATCTTTTTGTTTCTTTATGTTAGCACACAAGAATCCACTCCAGTAAGCTGCTGCTGTCTTCTGTGGAGTGTCATCTGGTTGGCTGTATTGGTTGCTTTTGCCTGGCCTTTGAGTGTGGCTATGGCAGCCCTTTATGGATTTGTGGCACCTCTGATTACCCTCATAGGCCTGGATGATATCAGTGATTCTATGTTGCAAGCAGTAAATTTGGGAAGACAGTGTGCACGCAACGTCAGAGCTGGCAGGCCCATGGTTTGAAGAAAAGTCCTCACAGCACTTACTATTCCATGCCTTCTCCAGTCTGCTTCCTTCCCATGAATTTACTGCTAGTGTTCACCTGTGTCTTTACCTCTAATATTAAAAAACACTTATTTCAATATAAAACTGGCTCCATGACATTTATACCTGATCTTATATTCAATCCACACATGTAGAAATATAATAAATCTGTACCACTTAAATTCTAGGAGCCTACTGAAAGATGTGTACTGAGTAGTGGGAGGAAGGGAATGATTTTTCTAACTAGCTGTTGATGTTGCTCTTATCCAAGTTCATAGTGGAATTGTGTGTGCATAGAGTATGTGCATGCATGAGAAAACAGTTTTCGACTTACATTGCATTATTTATCTTCTTGTGTTCTGCAACCATAAACTGTATTCCTTTCTTTTGAATCTCTCTTGATGACAGTAAGACAAAAAGGATATTTGTGTGTTTGATTTGATTTTAGTTCAGATGGCAATCAGGGGATGTGGTTGATTCCAGCTCAGTTTGGTACTGAATTTGCTCCTAGTTTTCATGCAAACTTTAAAACCACTATTCTCTAAAATATATCCAGCTACTTGAATAGCTTTTATAAAGTTTGGATTAAAGCTTGACATGGAACCTAGTACCCCCCCTCGTGGCAAACTTTGTGTATGTATAAAGCAGAGAGGAAAACATGATGTATTTTCTTTAGATATAGCTTTGAGGGATGATTCCCCCTGACATGAGCATCAATCTTCTACTCAAGAAACAAAACGGCTTTCTTGAGATGAAAGTGAACTCCATTCTAACAAGTTTTTTCCAAAGGAGGGATCATTCCTTCTGGCATGATTCATAGGACTTGTCTGCAAGGGCGAACTGTCATTGAGGAGAAAGCTGAATTCCTTGGGATTTATGCGAACTGTAACAGACACTGTGAAAAGACTTAGACCTGTTTCTGATCCCAGATTATCTGTTTTGAACTGGATTCATATAATCCAGTTCAAAACAGATAATCTGGGGTCAGATACTGGATTATGTGACAGTGTAGATCCAGCCTCAGCTGCTATAAACGGGAGAGTAATCTATTATTAACGAGTTTTCATTTCAAAGGAAGTCGATGAGCGATGCCAACTGTTAGTGTTTGGGTGGTGATTGTATTTCAGTATGTTCCAGGGGTCCCTTTTCTGGTCACTTGGGGAAGGATGGCTTTCCCTTCCCCTATATTTCATATAATTATTTCTCATTGTGATGTGAGGGGATTTCATATAATGCCTCAATGAGGAAACACCACGTGAAGGAAGTTCCATTGATTATCTCTGCAATCTTTTGCCATCTTGCCCCAAGTACTGAACTTTCAACTTTCATTGGTAGGAGTCCGATGTGCATATTGGAGAACAACCATAGAGCCCATGTGTGAGAGAAATGACACTGATTGGACTAGATTCCCTTGTGTGAAACATTTTTATGAGTACAGATAAAACTCCTTCCATGATAACACTGAACATGCTATTGCCACAGGAGCATGGAGGTACAGTGTCATAACAGGGACAGATGTTATCCATGCAGTCATGAAACCCTCTTTGTGTATCTTGATATAGAAGAGGCCATGTGGATAACTGATGGAATTTAGCTGCTTTGAGTCTCCTGGAATATTATTATAATATAATTATTATTAATAATATTAGTACTTATGCAGGATAATGCCGGTTATCTATTTTACCCTTAGTCAATGCAAGAGTATTGCAATCCATGGCAGATGCCCATCCAGCTTCTGCTTAAACATTTCCAGTGAAAAAATGCTCATCAATAATCCCAAATAGTTTGTAGCAGAGTAGTTTCTGGTTATTGGTGGCTGTCAAGCCTAACCACCTTATAGGATTGTTGTGAGGATAAAATGGTTAGAGGAGAGAATTATTTGCATCAGCCTCGGGTCCCTGAGAGGAAGGGGAAATTGGGGAGGGGAGGCAAAAAGCAAAACAATATCTCTAAACTGTAAAACCAAAATCCATCAAAACTTTACTTTTGTATTATGTTCTGTAAATGGATACTTGCTTTGACTGCCTGTTAAATAATGTACATGCATATTAATAAAATATATTTGCACATTACATACTTTAAATGCTTCTGACTGAAATCTTTTTGTTTCTTTATGTTAGCGCACAAGAACCAACTTCAATAGGCTGCTGCTGTCTTCTGTGGAGTCTCATCTGGTTGGCTATATTGGCTGTTTTTGCTTGGCCCTTCAGTGTGGCTATGGCAACCCTTTACG
Organism: Anolis carolinensis; assembly: GCF_035594765.1. NCBI lineage: Eukaryota > Metazoa > Chordata > Lepidosauria > Squamata > Anolidae > Anolis > Anolis carolinensis. Next base: position 319,124,048 of record NC_085841.1, read on the forward strand.
GATTTGTGGCACCCCTGATTACCCTCATAGGCCTGGATGATATGAGTGAACCTATGTTGCAAGCAGTAAATGTGGGAAGACAGTGTGCACGCAACGTCAGAACTGGCAGCCCTATGATCTGAAGAAAGGGTCTCAAAGACTTTAGAGTTCCATGCCTTTTTTCCTGATTTTGTGTGTATTTATACCTAACATCACCTGTAGCTTTTTTTTTCAGTATTTCATTAAAAATATTTATTTCAATAGCAAAGTAGTAGTATGATGTTACTTTATTCATTGTTCATAAAGTCCATAAAGTGCTTTAGTGACTCAGATTCACACAAGCACACATCAAGTGAGCCGGTGGTTTATGTGCTGCTGATGCAATTAACCAACTTGCCTTAATCGTTCTTGTTGCCACTGTTGTGTCATTTCTGAATTGTAGGGCCCTCAGGCAACCCTATTATGGGAGAGAATGACCTGCCCAAGGTCCAGTTCATTTCCATGACTAACCGGGTATTCAAACCCTGATCTCTACCTTCTTTAATTAAGAAATGCAACAATATATAATTAAATATCAGAGACGGGATCGTCTACATCATAGTATTTTTGAATTTTATTGGGTTGTAAAAGCTGAACAGTGATGAAAGCTACAGGAAGAATATCTACTTACTTATTTGAAATGCACAGAAGATAATTCTGCAGATATCACAGATAGCCAAAAAGAAAAATGAAGAGTCCTACAGGAAATCATGTCTGAAGTCAAAACGAACTTGACAGTAAATAAAACCAACAGCAAAATTAGGTCAAGAAGCAAGGGTTCAGATCCCAAAAACAGTCTTCCACAAAATCATCAAAGTTGTCAATCTTGTGAATTACATTGCAGTATTCAATTTCAATAGAAATGTATGTCAATGGTATTGAAACTTATCCCAAGAGTTTGGTTATGCTCCTATGTCATTTTCTGATCTCATTTGTAAGAAGTTTTCAGTGCTGCAGTCTAGATACTGGAGGTTATTCCATAAGAAACAAAGCACCAGTTATGACAAAGAAACCAGCTAGACACCCAACAAATAATCCGCCATCTCAAGTGTTAGTAAAAATTGTTGGTTTTGTTGTTGTGTGCTTTCACATGAGATCTCCGACAGCTAGATAAGTTGAAGAAGTATCTCTTCCAGCAGGCCTACTCAGTCAATTTTAAACTGTGATTTTTAATCTGCACTTTATTAACAGATTTTAACTTGTATTTTAACTCTGTATTTTGTTGTGTGTCTTTTAATAGTACTTTATCTCTTGCTTCAATGATGTATCCCACTTTGAGCTGCAGGGAGAGGTGGGTATTATTATTATTATTATTATTATTATTATTATTATTATTATTATTATTATTATTACCAACCTCATATTATTAATCAATTAATGGAATGCTGAAAATTACATGATTAATTAATTGATTAATTGCTGCCCCAAACCAGAAATAATGGCCTGATGGCAAAGGGGAAAACTGGAGATGAGGAATAATATTCAGAATTAAATAACTCACCCACACCACTCATTCATTCATTCATATTACATATCTGTTTTACTACCTCTCACCATACCTGCTGCATGTAGAAAGGATTTCATTCAGCTGGAAACCTTCAACTGTAGAGTTCATTCAGTATGGTAGCTCTCAAATTCCAGACTGGATGGAGAACCTACACAGGACCCAGGGCTGTAGCCAAGGCGGAGGTTAGGGGTTCAATCCCCCCCCTCCCTGAAATTATTCAGGTTTTTTTTTAAAACTTGGTTTACTCCTGAATTTTAACTGGTTAACCAAATCCCCATGAGTGTCCACTGAAGTTGATCTGTCTTTAGTGTCCACTGAAGTTTATCAATGGAACGTGACTTCTAAATTATTTTACATTATGGAACTACTCTTCATGATTTGCTAAAAAAAACCCCTGCATTATATGGTCACTGTAGACTCATACAATGCAGTTGAACTGTATTGAATTGTATTGTATAAGTCGACAGTGACTATATGCTTCAGTTTCAAACTATGTTATATGGCCGTGTAGCTGACAACGTGAGATGTTTGTGAGGACTGAGCGCCTTTCTTTGCCATGGACTGCTCCTGCTTGTGGCCCTCAGTCTTAAAAAACACACAGCTCTGGTGTACTTGCAAATCATACTAGATGTGGTGCCCTATCTAACTTGAGCTTTGCATATCTCTCTTTCAAAGAGATTGGAAGAAGCATCTCCTGTCACAGACCAGTAGCATGCATACGAAGGTGAAATACCATGAAAAAGACTAGTGTTATTTTATACTGGGAAAGTGATGCACTAATTTTGTTCTCTTGTACTGAAACACAGATGCCCACAAGTGCCACTTAAAGAGAAATTCTTATGCTTTCTCTTGAGTGCAGACATGTCAGAGCAGTTGGTTTGAATATGTATGTCATCAAGTTTTCCATCCTTGTCATGGAAAAGAAAATTTGCTTCTAGTAACACCTGAGGGGCTATAACTCCATAAATAAAAAAGCTGTCTTTGTAGATATCTGTCACTTTAGAATTTAAAAGAAGATTGGAGGCTGCATACTATCCATATAGCTTATACAAATGTCTACCAACTTGGAGTAGGGGACGGGGACTGAGCATATGTCCAGTAAAATTTCAGGCTCTCACCATCCATCTACTTTTTAACAAATTAATGTCTTCTGCCTGTTGTGCTGAATTGGCAAGAGCTAATCAGGTATAGTTGCAAATAAAAAGGTACCAAGTCATTGACTCTTCTAATGCAATCTTGATTACAACATGTTATATAACCTTGGGGGTGTTGTTGTTGTTGTTGTTGTTCACTTTCAGCTGCAATGTTTATCTATAGGAATGGGTCCCAATAGAATTCTTGTAAAAAGATGGTAACCATTCTCAATTTACATTCTTTTAAATAGCAATACTATTCACTGAATGCTTTGCAATGCTTTGCAATACATGGTTTAGTTAAACCTCCAAATAAACAGATGTTTTTGCATTTTTCTACACTTTAGGTAAAACAAATGAAACATGCCTGGACCAAAATTAAGTTAGAAAATACAACGGTGGTTGCTGTTAGCAGGATTAGAGTATCTCATCTTTTTTTCACACAAACATAGAATTATAGAATCACAGAATCATAGAGTTGGAAGAGATCTCAAGGCCATCCAGGCCAACCCCCTGCCAAAAAGTAGGAAAATCACATTCAAAGCACCCCCCGACAGATGGCCATCCAGCCTCTGCTTAAAAGCCTCTAAAGAAGGAGCCCAAACCACACCCCAGGGCAGAAAGTTCCAGTGCTGAACAGCTCTCACGGTAAGGAAGTTCTTCCTGATGTTCAGGTGGAATCTCCTTTCCTGTAGTTTAAGGCCATTGTTCCTCATCCTAGTCTCCAAGGCAGCCGAAAACAAGCTTGCTCCGTCCTCCCTATGACTTCCCCTCACAAATTTATACATGGCCATCAGATCTCATCTCAGCCTTCTTTTCTCCAGGCTAAATATGCCCAGTTCTTTAAGTCACTCCTCATACGGCTTGTTCTCCAGACCCTTGATCATTTTAGTCGCCCTCCTCTGGACACATTCCAGCTTGTCAACATCTCCCTTCAATTGTGTTGCTCAGAATTGGACACATTATTCCATGTGTGGTCTGACCAAGGCGAAACAGAGGGGTAGCGCAACTTCCCTGGATCTAGACACTAGATTCCTATTTAAGCAGGCCAAAATCCCATTGGCTTTTTTTGCCACCACATTACATTGTTGGCTCATGTTTAACTTGTTGTCCATGAGGACCCCAAGATCTTTTTCACACGTACAGCTGTCGAGCCAGGTGTCCCACATTCTGTATCTTTGCCTTTTTTTTTTTTTTGCCTAAGTGGAGTATCTTGCAGGCTTCTAACTGGAGCGAATTACAGGGCGTGTTCAACGCCTCTGTTTAAGGAGCTTCACTGGCTGCCATTTACTTTCCGGGCCCAATTCAAGGTGCAGGTTATCACCTACAAAGCCCTAATGCTTTGGGACCCACCTACCTTAGAGACCGCATCTCCCCCTACGAACCTGCACGTTCTCTTCGCTCGTCGGGGGAGGCCTTTCTCTCGCTCCCACCACCCTCGCAGTCGCGGTTGGTGGGGATGAGAGAGAGGGCCTTCTCCGTCTTGGCCCCCCGGCTTTGGAACTCTCTCCCTAGAGAGATCAGGCAGGCCCCTACCCTCCTCTCCTTCCGTAGGAGCTTAAAAACCTGGCTCTTTCAAAAGGCCTTTGATACTTAATTTGGCGTCGGACTGATCTATTTGCCCATTTTATAATAGCCCCATTCTCGAGGTGTTGCCAATGCTATATTGCACTTTGTCCATTTCAACTGTGAAATTACCTTCCCCATTTCAGCCCATTTCGGCACATGTTGCACTTTGCCTGGGTTCTATGAATTAGTCTCCAGTGTTAATATTGTATGTTTTATGTTGATTTTAACGATTGTTTTTACTGTAATTGATTTTTTTATTGGATAACTGTTTTATTGCTGTGTTTTGATATTTGATTGTTTTATCGGGCAAGGCCCCATGTAAGCCGCCCCGAGTCCCTTCGGGGAGATGGGGCGGGGTATAAAAATAAAAATAATAAAATAAAATTATTATTATTATTATTATTATTATTATTATTATTATTATTATTATTATTTGTCCCTGTTGAAGTTCATTTTGGTCCAGCTCTCTACCTGTTAAGATCGTTTTGAATTCTGCTCCTGTCTTCTGGAGTATTAGCTATGCCTCCCAATTTGGTGTTGTCTGCAAACTTGTTGATCATGCCTTCTAACCCTTCATCTAAGTCATTAATAAAGATGTTGAACAGAACCGGGCCCAGGACAAAACCCTGCGGCACTCCACTCATCCTGCAGGGTTCCGTCCTGCACACATATTGATTTATTCAGCTCAAATATAGCAAAAAGTGCCTTCTCAGAAAAGAATACAACATGAAGATCTATAAACAGCTTAAATGTTAAATCATTTCATCACTGAGTGAAGAGACAGAAAAGAAGATGCAGATTATATCTTGTGAGGATCCCTAGCAATAGGGTTGCAGCTGGGACCACTTCTTTGGTATGTGAATTCCTGATGTCCTAGAGATGATTCCATGGTTGCTGTCCATGATTCATCCATGGTTGCTAATAATCAGGAGAGGGATAGCGTCCTGAAAGGAGTGTTGTGTGGTTTGTGGGCTGTATGGCAGTGTTCTATCAGCAGCTGCTAGGACATGGCCATACAGCCTGGAAACCATACAACACTCCAGTGATTCCAGCCGTGAAAGCCTTCGATAAAACATCCTGATAGTTAGGGACTTTTTCTCGGTCAAAAAGACTTTTTGAGATATGCAAGCTTTTGAGAAGGATTTCAGATTCATTAGCAGAAAAGCTATTTCAAGACAACCTTACAATTTCAGAAAGCGAAATGGGAGCTGCACACAGAAAAATCAATCACAAGAACAGATGCCATATCAATAGGACTGTTTCAAGCTACAGAGACAGAATCGACTCTGGTTCTAACTAAAATCTGTCAACAATATACCACAGATTGGAAATGCTCAAGTGCTATCCTCAAGAAAGAGGACACCAGGGACTGCAGAAATCAAAGAATCGTTGCTATAAGAGGAAGAGGCAGGCATAGCTCCACCATGCCTTGGTACAGAAGCAGATCAAAGGCCTTCCCTCCATCCTAGTTGTCTCTGATCTGCCATAAATAAGGCAGGATAAGATTTGGCGGAAGAAGGTGTGGAAACTGGAGGAAGTAATATCAACAATTTGAGACATACAGATGACATAATGCTACCAGTAGAAAATAGCAAAGAGTTAGAACAAATACTGAAGAAAATTACTAGGGCAGGTTTACAGCTGAATATTCAGAAAACAAAAATAATGACTACATATGATTTACTGATGAATCTTAAAGTAGATGGCAAAGACACTGAAATTGTTAAATAACAGCCCAGACATTAGTCAGAATGGAGGCTGCAGTAAAGAAATCAGAAGATGTTCGTTACTCAGCTTGGCTTCCAGGGAGTCTTCAAGCTTGATTTGCTTTAGGGCCCTTTTATGACCTGGAAGGACAGCTCTGAAGGAACTAGATACAATCCTGAAGCGTAAAGATATATATTTGAGTACTAAACTTAAGACTGTCCATGTTGTTATATTTCTATGTATGGTTGTGAAAGCTGGACAGTGAAGAAAGCCGATAGGAAGAAAATCAACTCATTTGAAATGTGGTGCTAGAGGAGGGTTCTAAGGATAGTGTGGACTGCTAAGAAAGACAAATAAATGGCCCTAGAATAAATTAAGCCTGAACTGTCCCTGGAAGCCAAGGTGACCAAGCTAACACTTCAGATATAACATGAAAACACACAATTCACTAAAATCTAAGACAATAATGGCTGATAAGGTAGAAGGCAGTCGGGAAACAAGAAGACAATATTCCAGATGGATAGACTGAGGCCCCTTCTAGATAAAATCCAGATTATCTACTTTTAACTGGATTATATGGCAGTGTAGACTCATATAATCCAGTTAAAGCAGATAATGTGGATTATCTGCTTTGATAATCTGAATTATTTGGCAGTATAGAGAGGACCTCAATCAAGCATGGCGTGACTTTGAATTTGCAAGATTAGAGCGGGGTTTTTCAAAGTCATTTGGTAGGTAATCAGTACAGCTGCTGTGTGCTTCACAAAAGAGAAGTGTGCTTCACAATCCCATAAGGATTGGAAATAAAGAGACAATTTTATTTATAGGCAGAATTTAATAATGAATTAATAATTCATATTAATAATTGAATTAATAATGGAGCCTCCAGTGGCGCAGTGGATTAACCCGTTCAGCTGATGAATTTGCTGACCAAAAGGTCACCGGTTCAAATCCGGGGAGCAGGATGAGCTCTCACTGTTAGCCCCAGCTTCTGCCAACCTAGCAGTTCAAAAACATGCAAATATGAGTAGATCAATAGATACCGCTCTGGTGGGAAAGTAACAGTGCTCCATGCAATCATGCCGGCCACATGACCTTGGAGGTGTCTATGGACAATGCCAGCTCTTCGGCTTAGAAATGGAGATGAGCACCAATCCCTAAAATCGGACACGACTAGACTTAATATCAGGGGAAAACCTTTACCCTAACCTGAATTAAGAAACAAGTAGAAGGGTCTAAATACACTAAATGTACCACACTCTGTCCAACCTTGGAAACTAAGCAGGATCAACCCTGGTTAGTACTTTGAGGGCACATAGGTTGTGAACTTTGTGTGCGTGCGTGCATGTACTTTCAAGTTGTCTGTCGACTTATGGAGTTTCATGGAGTTTCTTAAGCAAAAAATACTCAGAAGTGGTTTTATTAGTTCCTTCCTCTGCAATACAACCTAAAGCACTTGAAATTAATTATTGATCACATTGGCAGAGCTGACTCTGTTTCACTTCCAAGATCTGATTGGATCTGGTGCCTGGGTTATTTACGTACAACATTCATTGTTAACTTTAAAGATACCCAATGCTAGCAGTTCACCTATCATCTTCATAATCCTTTTGTTCCTTGTCCACACACCCTTTCTAGAGGGAGAGACACATTAGACAATTTTTTTCAGACAGTGTTGACAAAATGACAATGTAAAAATGCAATACCCTTGAATGTTTGTTGCAGCTGCTCTAATACTGTGCATGTTGTCACCACACACATAATCAAGATGGGCTGAAGAGAAGATCAATTCAGGAATGACACCCTGAGTTAAGTACTATACTGGAAAGTAATTCTTCATACTTTTGCACTGAAAAGAACTTGGAATTGTTTTCTCCAGTTATGGAGTATTTGAAGTTCTATGATTCCTGGTGACCCTGCATGGTTACAATACTGGAAACATATTGTCAGGGCAATTTCCATTTCTCACAGTGCTGATTAGGATTATATTTCTGAGGAAAGAGTCCATATTTGTTTTCAGAAATCAAAAACGTGCCTCTTTGGAAGTAAACAAGAATCTGGCAGCATCTACTGCTTTGCATTTTTCCAGTATGTTTTATGTACAACCAATCTGATGTCTGTCTGAAATGCTAGCACAAAAGGCAAAGACAACAAATGTGTTGCGGCATATGCCTTTAATTAGTTGTGGTTATGAATGCCTCCCACCCCTTCTCCCAGGCTTCCTTTCCTAGTTCCTCACAGAGACACATGAACATGTCTGGGTAAGTTACAAGCTGAATTCCCAAACCCACTCAACAACTGCCACTCCTGCCTCTCTATTTTTAACTAACCAAGAACAAAAAAGAATCTCAAATTGTTGGGACAGATTTGGGGGATTCCAGTGCGGCAGCCAATTATGACTGTACTTGTTTCAACAACTGAGCAGGGAAGCAACTGCCACATTTCATTAATACCAGAGCGCTCTTTCTTTCAGTGTGCGTGTGTGTGTGTGTTGGTTTTTGATCCAAGCTGTTCCATCTTCCCCGTGTATTACCAAATGTGAACGTGCGTAAAACTAAAATCTGAAACAGAACTGTGTTAACGTAATGCAGTACACTCTTTCCCAAACCCTGCCTATCTGCCAACAGGCAGGAGGGAACCCCCCCCCCCCTTTCATCAAAGTTTAAAGAGACTTCAAGTGTGCCTGGATTCAGAAACATATGCTGCCTTCTCTCTTAGTTAGGATCCTTTTTGTGACAGCTTCAGTAATCAACCTGCTCACCTGCTGTTACTGAACAAACGCTTAGCTGGCAGATAGGGACGGAGAAAAGAACCAATGCATTCATTAGCATATATTTTTAAACCAGATCTTGAGAAAGTTACTTTTCGGCTTACAGATTCCAGATTCCCCACTCAACAGGGTCATTGACCATACTGGTTATGGGGTACTGGGAGATGTAGTCCAAAATGAGTATATTTTTCTGGCATCTCTTTCTCTCTCAGTGTAGAATGTGCTCTCCTTGTAGAATGGAACAGTTATAAACAAGGAATTCCTGAATTCTAGAAGGACGTTATTTATTGCTATATAGGACACTCTTAGTACAATGGCAGCAGCCTTCAGTGGCACAATGGATTAAACCCTTGTGCCTGCAGGATTGCTGACTTGTAGGCTGGGTTTCTGACCTGTAGGTTGCTGGTTCGAATCCACGGAGAACACAGATGTGCTCCCTCTGTCAGCTCCAGCTCCCCATGCGGGGACATGAGAGGAGCCTCTTACAAAGACGGTAAAAACATCAAACATCTGGGTGTCCACTGAGCTACATTCTTGCAGACAGCCAATTCTCTCACACCAGAAATGACTTGCAGTTTCTCAGCTCACTCCTGACACAAAAAAGTACAATGGCACAGTAATAAGCAGAGAAAGCCTGAATTCTAGAAGGACATTATTTATTGCTATATAGGACATTCTATTCCATGGGCACAGCATTTTGTTACATGCTCAAGCTTTTGTTCCCAGGGACCTTCTCCATATGATAATTGACAGGAAGGAAAGGAAAGTGGGGACACGGTACTGGCGCTTCTCCAAAGCTCACATGCCCCATTGGCCCAACTAGCAACTTTTACACATAGCGATAAAGTTCTGTCATGAAACACCTCAGCACACGCCCTCTTTCAGACTTTGACTTAACAGACATGGGCAAGGGGATGGTGACAAGGGGGAGATTGATGATGAAGCTAGCTAGGCACTTCTATTGCTCCTTTCTCCAAACTTTACAGCAGCTCTTTAATATGTGTTTAGGATTGGCATAATAATGATTCCATGACATAACTGAATCTCTTCATTGGGCGAGTCTCTGCCACAATGCCAGGGATGCCTCCCATCATGTGTGAAATGTTGGTTGGCTGTGCAGATATTTAATAGGGATGGAACGCTGATGGGAATGAAAATGACTCACCTATGCATTTCAGCCACTTGAGGGTCATCTAAATCAGGACACTTGGATGCAGCCACTGTGCAGCAACAAGTTGTGAGAATGGGATTTTAGCCAATGGCTTGGTATCCCTTGGCCTTCAAGGAGGCAAATTTGTTGCGGTAACTCTCGTGCCACTTGCCACCAAGTATGCCATATTTATAATCTATCCATATTAATATTCTTCTTGTATTCCTCAACAATAAATGATTTGCATTATTGAGCTCAGAATTAAACAATATTTTTCTTACCTGCAAAACACTATCTTTATAGAAAAACACAAATTACTTAATCTCCTTAAATTACCATATTTATTAATGGGTCCAATTCAAAGGATTTAACATAATAGACCCCTCTATCTATCCTCATGATAAACCTATTATGCATAAAGAGCGTATATCCGCTTCAATAAAATTGCTTTTGACAGACCGCATGAAGAATGGAGTATTAATCACTTATGGAATTGGAGTTTTTGGGGAGAGTAATCCTAATGTCTTGAAGGCATTTCAACATTTGTTGCTGTGGGCGACTATTATCTGGTTAGAGTTTCCTTTTGGATGCATTCTCTGTGCGCTTTAATCTTTCCTTTTTGATGCCTTATTTTGTTACTGTATTTAATTTCCTGTACAAATGATTTTACTATAACTAGCCTCCTTGAACTTCATTTGTGGGAAGATAGAGGCAGGTTATAGATTTAAAAAACTAGAGGGGTTTGATCAGAGTTCAGGCCCAGTATGTATTTGGGGCAGCAGTGAGAAACCAGGGCAGCCAGAATTACTGTATCCGTGTATTTCATTTCACATTTGGTTTTACACTGTTGGTTGTCTTAGGTGCCGTTCCTGGACTGAAAAGAGCCAGGACGTATATTTAATTTAAATTAATAAACAAGGTGAAAGGACACAGACCAGTTTGTGTGTGTGTGTGTGTGTGTGTGTGGGGGGGGGGGTAGTTGAGGACAGGTGGGAAAGAGAGTTCCTATATGAATTTTAAATTGACATTTTATTAATATTTGTGTTTTAGTATTTATTCTAGGCTTTTTAATACAGTAGACTTTCAGTTAGCGAGCACCTAGTGGGGTTGGTAGATAACAAGCAAATGTAGTTTCTGGTTCCTTAAGAGTTACTATTAAAACTGGCCTAATACTTTACCCTATACTATACCATGAACTCTGTATTGACTCGATATTCATATTGAAATATATTAATTAAAAGCAAATAAAGGCAGGTTTAATGTAACATTTTAGCTAAAATTGATTTAATTTAAATTTAATTTATTTTTTGCTTTTGGTTGCCATGACACTAGGTCAAATGCTTTGCAAAGGAAGGCAACTAGATAGAAGATTGCAGTACACTAATTTTGTCCAAGGGTTTCATGGCCAGAATCACTGGATTGCTGTGAATTTTCTGGATTGTATAGCCACGTTCCAGAAGTAATCTCTCCTGACGTTTCACCCACATCTATGGCAGGCATTTATGTATCTGTGGATTGTCCAGGGTGGTAGAAAGACCTCTTGTCTGTTTGAGGCAAGTGTGAATGTTGCAGTTGGCCTCCTTGATTAGCACTGAAAAGCCTTGAAGCTTCAAAGCCTGGCTGTTTCCTGCCTGGGGCAATCCTTTGTTAGGAGGTGTTAGCTAGACCTGATGTTACACAACAAATTTGACAGAAAAAGTAGTTCAATACACAGTAATGCTCTGTAGTAATTACTGTATTTACGAATTTAACACCAAAATATCACGATGTATTGAAAACTGATTACAAAAATGTGTTGGATAATCCAGAACGTTGGATAAGTGAGACTCTACTGTAAATAGATTTTTAAGTGAGAAAACTTGGTGAAGAACCCTCCTATGATGTGATGAATGATATTGGGAGAAAGGTGGGATAGAAATGCAGAAGGCAAACAAAGAAGCAGATGAAAGTCGCCTGGACCCGTGCTGCCCTTTGTCCAGTTGCAGCGACACATGCCAGACTGGGAGGCAGCCGGGCCTTAATTCGTGGCTCTTTCTGGATTCTTTGCATGAAAGGCGCTCACAAAGGCGCAGAGAGATTCCTTCCCATTCATCGATCCTTGATTTTTCAGTGTTTCCTTTTTTCCCCAGCTCGACTCCAGAAGTGGGTTGAGATGCTGCCCCCGCATTCCCCCGACCCCCCACTCCTCTTTTTGGGAAAATAAGCCTCCCCGCCCCGAGTTCCCCTATTTGGCCATCGCCTTGGGCTCCCCGTGGGCTTCTCCTTACAAGGGCTGTGGGCCCCCGACTCTGTCGCCCGGCTGCCCCCTTCGCCTGCCCGACTCCCATTCATGGCCTCGCTGCTCCTCGGTGGCCCGAAGGCGACCAAATAAGGGCAAGGTGCTTGGCTGGGCTCTCCGGAGGCCCCGGGTGACACCGAGGCGACGCCGGGTATAAAGCGGGGAGGCTGCCTCCGGAGCGGACACCCGAGGAGCCGGTGGCGCTGAGGAAGAAGACCTCCCGCAGGACAGGGCTGAGCTTGGTGAGTAGCACAGGACACGCGTGGGCACACTTGGGCCCTCCAGGGGTTTGGGACTACAACTCCCACAATTCCTAACAGCCGGTAGGCTGTTAGGAATTGTGGGAGTTGTAGTCCCAAACCCCTGGAGGGCCCGAGTGTGCCCATGCCTGATCCAGAAAGTCCACAAAGTCCCGCATTGAAACCTAGGCTCCCTATCAAGACTTTTGGGGAATTGTGTCGTCGAAGGCGTTCATGACTGAAACCAGTGGGCTGCGGTGAGGTTTCCGAGCTGTATGGCCATGTTCCAGAAGTTTTTTAAACACTGATAGATAGGTTTGGTTCCTTTTCATACTTTGCATTTGAAGAAATCTGGCTACCAGTATTTAAAGGTAAAGGTAAGGTTTCCCCCTGACGTTAAGTCCAGTCATGTCTGACTCTGGGGGTTGGTGCTCATCTCCATTTCTAAGCCGAAGAGCCGGCGTTGTCCGTAGACACCTCCAAGGTCATGTGGCCGGCATGACTGCATGGAGCGCCGTTACCTTCCCGCCGGAGCGGTACCTATTGATCTACTCACATTGGCATGTTTTCGAACTGCTAGGTTGGCAGAAGCTGGAGCTAACAGCGGGCGCTCACTCCGCTCCCGGGATTTGAACCTGCGACCTTTCGGTCTGCAAGTTCAGCAACTCAGTGCTTCAACACATTTCGCCACCGGGGCTCCAGTATTTAGAAAAACCTCTAAAATCAGGTCAGTAAATAAAGAACACCACTCAAACGGTGTTTCCGACTTGATGGTTTCCTCCTTTTTGTTGAAATTATCCACATGTTTGTGGATTTCGATGGCTTCTCTGTGTTGTCTGACATGGTAGTTGTTAGAATGGACCGTAAATAGTAAAGACAGTAAATAAAGAACATCATTCAGAAAACAGAGGAATTCCAGACATGAATCAATCAGGTTCGGCTAACACTTCCCAACAAAGGATTCCCCCAGGCAGTAAGCAGCCAGACCTTGAAGCTGAAAGGCGAATTCAAACATTCACACCCGCCTCCAACAGACAAGCGTTCTTTCTCCCACTCTGGACCTTCCACAGATATATAAACCCCACTTGCCTAGTTTTCAATAGACCTCTGAGGATGCCTACCATAGATGCAGGCGAAACATCAGGAGAGAATGCTTCTGGAACATGGCCATACAGACCGGAAACCTCACAGCAACCCAGTGATTCCGGCCATGAAAGCCTTCGAGAACACTTTGTAAAATTGCAATTCCCAGGATTCAGTAGCATTGAGCCAGGGCAATGAAAGTGGGGCCAAACTGAATTAATTCTACAGTGCAGGTTCTCGCTGAACGATTTCTGGGTCGCAGTTTGCCTCGAATTGTAAGCTTTTCGCGAGAGAGTAGGCTGTTGTTGTGACTTTATTACAGGGAAGGGAAGCAGGATTCTAGTGTTTTTTGGGGGTTAGTAATATCCTAAAGGCACTGCTCTTAGGAGTTAACGAGACACGCGTCTCCAGTCTTGCCTGCTTACTTTGGGCGCTGCGTTCACACGTGCGCTCCGAAGAGCAGGATAGCGAGGCTGGATAGACGTGCTTAGAGGCTAAAGGTGGGACTTCTTAGGTTTGGGCTTGTAATTAGCAAGGGAATGCTAGGCATCTTATACTGTAGAATGAATGCACTTTGAACTCCTAGGGCTCCGTGCTAGGGAATCCTGGGAGTTCTAGTTTCGCAAGCCTTCGGTGGCACAGAGTGTTGGCGCCTCCCTAAAGGATGCATCTCCAAGGATTCCGTTGCATTGCACCATGGCAAATAAAATGAGGCCAAATTGTGTAGATGCATCCTACATTCATTCCAATGCATTCTTCAATTCATTATCTTAAATTTCGTAAGTTCCAAACTGCATTCATTCTTTGGCAGGCATGGGCAAACTTGGGCCCTCCAGGTGTTTTGGACTACAACTCCCACAATTCCTAACAGCCGGTGGGCTGTTAGGAATTGTGGAAGTTGTAGTCCAAAACACCTGGAGGGCCCAAGTTTGCCCATGCCTGTTTAACATATGGATGCGCTGCAAACCGCCAAACAATTTCCCAAAGGGGTTGCTGTGAGTTTTCCGGGCTGTATGTCAATGTTCCAGAAGCATTCTCTCCTGACATTTCGCCTGCATCTATGGCAGGCTTCTCAGAGGTTGTGAGGTCTGTTGAAAACTAGGCAAGAGGGGTTTCTATATCTGTGGAAAGTCCAGGGTGGAAGAAATAACTCTTATGTGTTGGAGGCAAGTGTGAATGTTTGAATTGGCCACCTTAATTAACATTGAATAGCCTTTCAGTTTCAAGGTCTGGCTGTTTACTGCCTGGGGGAATCCTTTGCTGGGAGGTGTTAACTGATCCTGATTGATTCATGTCTGGAATTCCTCAGTTTTCTGAATGTTTGTTATTTATTTACTGTCTTGATTTAAAAATACTGGTAGCTTGATTTTGTTCATGTTGATCGTTTCCTCCTTTCTGTTGAAATTGTCCATGTTTGTGGATTTCAATGGTTTCTCTGTGTAGCAGGGCTGTAGCCAAGGGGGGGTTCAACCCCACCCCCTGAGAATTTTCAGATTTTTTTTAAAACCTGATCTACTCATAAATTTTAACTGGTTAACCAAATCCCCATGAGTGTCCACTGAAGTTGATCTGTCTTGAGTGTCCACTGAAGTTTACTGATGGAGCCTGATTTCTAAATTATTTTACATTATGGAACTGCTCTTCATGATTTACTAAAAAAAGGTTTCAACCCCACCCCCTCCAGAAATTGGACCAGTATGAAACATAAACAAACTCTAAAATCGAGACAGTAAATAAAGAACACCACTCAGAAAACAGAGAATCAATCAGGGCTAGCTAACACCTCCCGACAAATAATTCCCCCAGGCAGTAAGCAGTCAGTCCTTGAAGCTGCAAGGCTATTCAATGCTAACACTTGGCTCAAACATTAACACTTGGCTCAAACAGACAAGAGTTCTTTCTCCCACCCTGGACATTCCACGGGAATATAAACCCACTTTCCTAGTTTCCAACAGACCTCACAACCTCTGAGGATGCCTGCCAAAGATACAGGCGAAATGTCAGGAAAGAATGTTTCTGGAACATGGCTATACAGCCTGGAAAACTGACAGCAACCCAGTTTTACAAAGCCTTCCCTGCCCAAGAGTGCTGGTGCAAATCACTACAACTTCCAGGATTCTATAATACAGTAGAGTCTCATCTTTCAATTCCCAGCTTCCTTACCACAATGTGCGACGACGAGGAGACTACCGCCTTGGTGTGCGACAATGGCTCTGGGCTGGTCAAGGCCGGCTTTGCGGGGGACGATGCACCAAGAGCCGTCTTCCCTTCCATCGTGGGGCGCCCCAGGCACCAGGTAAGGCCTCAGATCCCCCTTCCTTTCCACTTCCTCCCTGTGTAAGCATCAGTTTTGGACAGAGAGGCCTGTGGTCCAAAGATGTATGATCCAAAGGAGACCTGTGGCTCCTGGAAGTTAGCTCAGGAATCCTTCTTGAAAAGCGGGAGAAAGCCCTCCTCCCCAATCCATGTGCCTTGCATTTACCACCACAAGCACTGGGTTCTGGTTAAGGCAAGAATGCCCCAAGACTTGTTATGTAATTCTGACAGTTGGAGATGGATAGTATTGGATACCACTTCAGCAGCTAGGCTTCATTCTATGAATTGTAGTTTAATTAGGTCCTGGGGATTCTTAGCTCTAATGAGATGCAACTAGCTCTCAATTTCCAGGAATAGTGAATCCAGGAATTCAGCATCTATACCATGTTTGGTCAAACTTTGGCCCTCCAGGTATTTTGGACTTCCACTCCCACCATTCCTAACAGCCTCAGGCCCCTTCCTTTTACCCTTCAGCCGCTTAAGGGAAAAGGAAGGGGCCTGAGGCTGTTAGGAATGGTGGGAGTGGAAGTCCAAAACACCTGGAGGGCCAAAGTACCATGCCTGATTTACACTGAAGCAAAAGCAAATTTTTACAGTATTTTTTTCTCTTCACTTGTCTCATGTCGTAAATCAACCTGCCCTGTTTCACAATGCCTGGCATTGCTTGTTTGTCTCTTCCGCCCTCTAGGGTGTCATGGTTGGTATGGGCCAGAAAGACTCCTATGTGGGGGATGAAGCTCAGAGCAAGAGAGGGATTCTGACCTTGAAATATCCCATTGAACACGGTATCATCACCAACTGGGATGATATGGAAAAAATCTGGCACCATACGTTCTATAATGAACTACGTGTTGCCCCCGAGGAGCACCCCACCCTGCTCACAGAGGCTCCCCTGAACCCTAAAGCCAACCGTGAAAAGATGACCCAAATCATGTTTGAGACATTCAATGTGCCTGCCATGTATGTGGCCATCCAAGCTGTCCTATCCCTATACGCTTCTGGGCGTACTACAGGTAAGAAACCAACCTGCTCTCTTTAGCAACATTGTCCCTGTCCACTGTGTTTACTGTATGCCATAGGATCAAAATGTTGGAAGAGACCACAAGGGTCATCTAGTCCAGTGGTTCTCAACCTGTGGATCCCCAGGTATTTTGGCCTACAACTCCCAGAAATCCCAGCCTGTTTACCAGCCAAAACGTCTGGGGACCCACAGGTTGCGAACCACTGATCTAGTCTAATCCCCTGTCACACTTCAATAACACTAAGACCCCATCTACACTGTTATATAAAATCCAGATTATCTGCTTTAAATGGGATTATATGGCAGAGCAGTGCAGGCTCATATAATCCAGTTCAAAACAGACAACCTGAATTATCTGCTTTGATCATCTGCATTATATAGCAGTGTAGATCCCTATGTAACACAATTTTTGTTCCTGCATTATAAATGTTATTTCCTTATTAGTTCTATCATAAAAACATGGAAAATGTGTATTAAACGGCCAAAACCTGGTTTTTGCGAGACGTCTTGCAGCACATTTTGCTTTAGTTTTTCAATTAATATCTTGTATAGTCTCAACCAATTCAACATAGTTTGTGGCAGCCTCAAAAATGAAGTTTCTGAAGTATAACAACTACTTTCAAAGTAAGCACCACATGATTAAACAGGAAATATCATTTTCAAACCAGGAACATTTTTTTTCAAATTTTGTTACATAGTATAATCAGCCATAGAGAATTCATTCCTTTGTTCATTTTCTTTTTCAAAATGCTGGAAAAAGTGTACTAATTTAGTGGTGGCTATTTGAATCCTTTCCTTCTCTTTCAAGTTTGAAACCTTGACATAGTTGGCATAGATGATAAAAGTACTTTTTTCTGATACTAAAACTTACCGAATCCCACTGACCACACCAGCTCACGATTCTGGGAACTGTAGACTAAAAAAGTACCTTTTCTAATCTTTGAGCTGATTTAGGGCCAGAGCAGTCCTTAATAGGTTATGGCAGTTCCATTTCAACTGCTTATCCATCTCATGTTCTGTCATAACATTAACGTTTTGAAACAATATTTGTGACCAAAGACTCAATTCAGTTGTCCAAAGAACGTCCTAAAACAGAAAGATTTAGCAGTGGTGGGATAGTGATGGTAGAGACTCAATAAACATAGTTATGTGGTTTTCTCCCATCCTTTCTTGTGTCTTCTTATTTTTATTCCACTGTGGAGACAGGATCAAGGATGTAAATTCTTCTGAATTGGTAACTGAACAGCTAATGTTGGGCTGAGGAGGAGATTCATCTATTGATGAGGAACTCCTATTTCAGTGTAATAATAAAATAAGAAGGTTGAGTGCCAGATGTAGTGTTTTGAGCATTGGGCTCCGACTTTGGAGAGCAGGATTCCTCATGACCATGGAAACCCATTGGGTGACCTTGGACATGTCAAACACTCTCAGCCCTAGAAAACTCTGTAGTAGTTTCACACTAGCATCACTATAAATCGGAAATGACTTGAAGGGATACAATAACAACGTATGTATATGAAATGGGTGGGTAAAAGATACAAATTAGTAACCAATCAGCAGTATGTACTTTTGTGTATTCAAATCCAGTTTAAAAAAAGCAATGTTGTTGCAGGTAGATAACATATGTTAAAAGGGAGAAAATCTTTTTTAAGGGAATCTTCTCTTTCTCTATGGTGGTCAGTGATGAGACACTAAGAGAACTTTGAATGAAAAATCTCACCCTTCCTAATAGTTTTCAATTGTATCAAGGACTTTTCAGGTGATTCTTTAGATCTCCTTTGCTGGTTATTGAAAGGCCACATCCTTTCTGTCAGGGTTGTTAATGAGTATGAACTTATGTGATCTTGGCAATTTCTGTCCGGCAGGTATTGTACTGGATTCAGGAGATGGCGTTACGCATAATGTTCCTATCTATGAAGGTTATGCTCTTCCTCATGCCATCATGCGCCTGGACCTGGCTGGCAGGGATCTGACCGACTACCTCATGAAGATTCTGACAGAACGTGGTTATTCCTTTGTCACAACTGGTAAGCACAATTTAAGCTCATTTCGACATGTCACAAACAGCATTTCTGAGAGTCGCTAAGAAAAAAAAATTAACAGTCCACAGCCTGTACATAGACTCATCTGGAAAATATTTAAGAGTATAATGATTAGAATACGGTGGAATTAATCCAGATTTAAGATGCATCTAAAGTTTGACAACATTTTAATTGCCACAGCTCAATGCAATGGAATGTGTTTTTAGCTATGTTTTAACCCACCTTGAGCCAATGAGGAGAGGCAGGTAAGAAAGCACTTTATTGTACAGAAGGCTAAAACCTTGTAAAACTGCATCTCCCCAGCATCGAACCATGGCAGCTAAAGTAGTGTCATTCTACAATATAGATGCACCCTAAGGGCCCTTCCACACAGCCATACAACCTAGACAATCAAGGCAGAACAACCCACGAGATCTGCTTTGAACTGGGCTATCTGAGTCCACACTGCTATACCTCAGTTCGAAGCAGATAATGTGGGATTTTATTCAGCTGTGTGGAAGGGGCTTTAGTCATACTAAGATAAGGTTCACTGAAAGCAGCAAAACTCAAGTCCATTGAATTTTCATGGCTCTAATTATGGTGTAATCCAGATCAAATCCATATGTTACACTGCCACAATTCAAAGTGTGTGAGTCTAAGACATTATTATAAACCATATAACAAGTAATAATATTCTGTTCTGGAAGTTTTAAATGGAAGTTTATTGTGTTATTGTGTCAAACCAAATCTGTCCCATTCCCATTTCATCTAAATCAAAAATGTCAGTTTAGACAGCCAGTTCCCCGGTTTTTCAGGACTTTTTTTTCTAGGCCTAGCTAGAGTTTAATGTCATTCAAGTATTTACCAGACCCACTCATGCTAAGCTTTCAAAATGAAACAAAAATAAGGTGTGCTTGGAGAGCATGGTGGTACCTTTTCAGTTTTCAATTGTATGTCCCACGCACATAAGATTTAACCTCAAAAGACAATATAATTATTTCCAGTAATTCTCAAGCCCCAAGATGAGAACATTTTAAAAAAATATATTCAAATTCAATTTTCCCCTAAAACTTTAATACTAACCTGATTCTGTGACTGGCATTGTCCATCTTGCTTAGTTCCCCAAGACTGCTTTGCTTGCTGCATTCCTCTTGAGTCAAGAGCCTTCCTTTTAAAAACTAAGTGTACCCCAAACAGAAATATTTCAAAAGGGCGAAGGCATCCTTCTCCTTAATATTTTCTTGGTTTTACTTCTCTTTGGCCTGTGTTTGTCCTTTCCTGCTGTGAATTTCTGGGTTTGTGCCTACAGCTGAACGTGAGATTGTCCGTGACATTAAGGAGAAGCTGTGCTATGTTGCTCTGGATTTTGAGAATGAAATGGCTACAGCAGCCTCCTCCTCCTCTCTAGAGAAGAGCTATGAATTGCCTGATGGCCAAGTCATCACAATTGGGAATGAACGTTTCCGTTGTCCTGAAACTCTCTTCCAACCATCTTTTATCGGTAAGTTTTCTTATGGAAACAACACTTAGGCTTCAACTGGCCTTTACTATTTGTTAATGTAGCATAATATATTAGTATTTATTCATTTATTTTGAATACTTTATTATATTTTTGGATTGCACTTCTGCTTAATTAATGCTTAAGGCAATGTGCTCATAAAGATAACAAATATAACAAAATAAATAAACTACAATAAAACCAGGGACTAAGAGTAACTATAGACGGTGGTGTTAGAAGAACATAGACTTCACTAGTCTAAAGCTAGTGGCCTGCAAAATGATGCTGGCCTATGAGCCATTACACCCGGTTGACAGATAAGTATGCCACTATGATTATAACATAATACAAATAAGTTCCTGGTTCCTGGCACACTGTGAAAAAAATGCTGGTGGGCCACATCAGACAGTTTAAGAAGCATTGATCTGGACAAAAGTAATAGAAAAAAACTCAAGTCCCTAATGAGGAATGCAACAAAACACTTTGAACATGAGTAGTATTAATTGTAACAGATTACTTAGTGGCACTTTGTGAAGGGTTATTCAATAAATTACTTTCAAACACTAAGTCTAGATCCAACCTAAAGATATGGAATTGTGAGCACTGTTACTGACAAGGTCCACTTCAGGGTGACTTTATGAAGCTTCTGTAGGCGGTTAATATTAACAAGAGATAACGAAGCCTTTAGGACAAGGAATAACCTCATTCAAAGATTTTATATTGCATCTTGCAAACTGAGGAATGAAACAGCAACATTTTTAATTATTGAAAACACAGTAGAAAAATGAGGACTGGTTGGCAGCAGCTGCAGAACTCCCCATGTTGACATTGATGGATTTACATTACATCGCAAAACCCCTGCATTACACGAGTCTGCTATTTTTAGGGTCATTTGTAACCTGTGTAAAGTTACTGCATCTATTCTGATGACAAATATGGACATCTAAGCCAATGGCCTAATATCTTTATCCTTTTGGTCTTTCATCTTAATTAAATTAACTTTCATTATCCAGCAATGTGAGGTTCATTCCTCATCAGCAAAATAACTAATTACACCAGTGGAGTGGAGAGATGGATAATCCCCTCTTCTTCATTTCTAGTTCCATGTGATTACTCCTTAGAGATATCTACATCTCTGTACAGTTCCCTAGTCACAAAGAATTAAATGACTCATGCCCTACTTAGGTATGCTACAGGTATGAATGCCTTTACTTTCAAGATCAGTAGGAGAGTCCCACAATAGGCATATCACTGTAAGTATTGTAAGGTGCAAAGAAAGGATATAGCCACAGTGAATGCTCTTACAATGCACCTTTTAATATGGCAATTCAACCTTCAGAGAATTCAGACCTTGCAGAAACTTGCCTCCAATTCTAAAACATTTTAGTCCCCCCCGCCCCCCGCCCAAAATATTGAAATCCAGAATTGCACACTGGAGTAAATATGTTGCTAATATCAATTGATTCTGGATAGCTTTGATTAAATACCTAGATTTAGTAACATCTTGTCCTACTTCTTCATTTTTTTCTGTTCTTTAAAAAAATCTAGCCATCGCTTTTAGCCATACACATCTAAAAGAAAAGGACATATTAAAGGGTGATGTGACTGTGTTATTACTTTTAACTGCAGGCATATTTGCTGTAGCAAATCTGCAGCAAATCTATTGAAATGAATGGGTATAATAGTAAAGCAGCAGTGTCTGAATGCTGTGCCTACTAAGAGTCTTTTTGGACCTTGAAAGCCAGCATAGATTCATGTTCCCTAAGATCAACCTTTGACATAACCGACATGGAAATTTTTTCCCTCTCCACCCAATAAATCTGCTGGATGCAACAAATGTTAAAAGCATCAGAGGTTTAATGCAGTTGTTCATCAGCTGCCGTCTTGTTACGGATCAAGTGTCAGCTCACTTGAAGAAGGCCACCTGTCAACTAATACTTTGGCATCCCATCCATGAATTCTATTTTCTGATGGATTTTCTCCCCATGTTTGCAGCT
Source organism: Anolis carolinensis (assembly GCF_035594765.1). NCBI lineage: Eukaryota > Metazoa > Chordata > Lepidosauria > Squamata > Anolidae > Anolis > Anolis carolinensis. The sequence continues at coordinate 319,146,355 of NC_085841.1, forward strand.
AAGCTCCTTCTCATTCTTTCATCATCTGTTGCCCTCACAAACATGACCTCTGCACGTCTCCTCTTTCAAACGCAGTTGCTAACATAATTTATTGCACCTTGAAGGCTCATCAGTTCTCTCCCTTGAAGTCCTTGCTATGAAAGCTATCAGCTGGTCTGTTGCCACTGTCTTGTCTTGTGTCACATAAAATCAAATGAGCCCGGGCAACAAAAAATTGCTATGTAACATATTTATGTTGGGATCATGTTGGGAATTGCTTCCATCCAACATCTAGGGAAAGATTAGTTCATACAGCCTTGTTCTTTTATTTTCTAGTTCAAATAATCCCAAACGCCCCGGAAAAGTGAGCTCAGAAATGTAATTGAAGTTGTACAATAGAGTTGGCAAGAATATCTGTGGTTGGTAGTTATGCTTCCACCATCTTTAGTTATGTCCAACAAATGTTGCATTATTCTACTTATGGAGATTCAAATTTAGGCCCAGGCAAAAATGTCTATACTATAAACACAGGGGAGGGCAAAATGCAGTCTTCCAGTGTTGTTTGATTCTGTCTCCCATCATTCTTTTGCGGGCTATGGCAGATGGGAACTGCAGTTTTTCATTTGGATGATTGTACTTTGTCCTTCCCTGTTATAACAAGATGAGAAAAAGGAGTGAATTAGCACTCTGCCACATTTTCTGATTACTGATTTGTCAAAATACATCCTGTTTGCTGACACCTTATTTTAATTTAGACTTGTGTCTATTTTTATGACAGATTCTTGATAATTCAGTTTCTTATATTTTCAGCCTTCTTTTGGCATATTGGCAGGGTTTACATGACAAGACTTCTTTTCCATGCTTTGTCTTTCAATGACTCACCCATTTCTCTTCTGCCTTCTCAAGGGATGGAATCTGCTGGAATTCATGAGACTACCTATAACAGCATCATGAAGTGTGACATTGACATCCGTAAAGATCTGTATGCTAACAATGTACTCTCAGGTGGCACCACTATGTACCCTGGTATTGCTGATCGTATGCAGAAAGAAATCACTGCTTTGGCTCCCAGCACAATGAAGATCAAGGTAAAAGAACATGTTTGAAGTCCCAAAATGTTTTGAATCTACAGTATAGGAGTTGTGACATTTCCTCATGGGGAGATAAGTCCTAGTTTAGCAGGAGAGACTCTTCTGGTGAGCTTCTCACAACAGGGTCTTCAGCGTTATAAGAAAAAAATGTGGCTCAAATTCTGAAAATGGCATATGCACATATAGTTGGCTCATGGTTCAAAGAATTCAGCATTGCACAATGCATGAATTCCATAGACAATGGCAGAAATGAAGAACCATGGAGCTCAAAGTTGTGCAATTGGCATATTCAGGACACAGTGATGACAATGTTGTTGTGCAACCCATGGCATTGCACAATGAACATAGCTTCTTCTCCTGCCCTGTGCTGTTTCCCCTTTACCTCCATATTTATTATGCATTGTGTATTGCAGTTTGGACATTGTACAACTTAGCGTTTGTCCACATGTGTTACTCTGTGTTGCAATTCTGCATATAGGTTCTGCGATGGCATATGTCATCATATATCATGCTGTTCTTAACACTATACTAAGGGCCTATTCAGTTGAGGCCAATGTGTGTCGTATGGATTAGAAAGCCAGTGCTGATATAGCTTCCATTGAGAATCTTCTCTTTGTTCCTCCTTTCAGATCATTGCTCCTCCTGAGAGGAAATATTCAGTCTGGATCGGGGGCTCTATCTTAGCATCTCTCTCAACCTTTCAGCAGATGTGGATCAGTAAACAGGAATATGATGAGGCTGGTCCTTCAATTGTCCACCGCAAGTGCTTCTAATCCTCTTCCTCCCTTCCTTCCACTTATCTCCCACTCAGGATGACATGCTTCTTGAAGTCTTTCTTCCCAGTAATCCTTTCTGAACTTCGGTTCAGTTATTGTACAGTTTGTTTACACATACCCGTGCAATGTATTTGTGCTTCTTTGAATATTTATTGCTTTATAAATAAACAAGATCTGGAACTTGCAACCTAAATATACTCTTTAGCCTGATTTCTTTTGTGTGGACATCTGTGATGATCCAAAACCTTATTAGGAATAAACCTTTCTGACAGATAGTGTCAAAAACATCATTGTCCTCCAGAGTGAGCCTGTTTGGTGGAACAAGAGGATCGGGCTGTTATTATTAATTCAATCTGTCTGTATATTTTTGCTCTAGTTTTGGGAGTTTGAATGGAGAAATGGTTGATGTTAATATTTGAAAAGCAGTAGCCTTGGGTAAATAAAGTATATAGGACAGGAGTGACAACCCGCTTTGCATTAAATCACTAGATTTGAAAAATTTTCTCCCCCAGTGCAGCCCAGTGTATCTAAGCAATGAAAGCATAAGCTCCGTTCAGCAAACCCAATTCTGTTATGTTAATATGATCAGAGAGTTATTTATAACAAATTAGCTCAATTTCCTAATCCTTCAAACACCCATCAATTATTTTCTTAGGGCAAGGCACAGCCAAGAAAAGCATTAATCTGTTCTGACAACTCACCCACCCCTACCTTCTCAAGCTTTACTCTAAACCCTGAAAGAAAGGAATGGGAGGCTTTGATGTATTAAAGTCAATGTCAGAAGTAGAAATAGTTTTAAATAATATGTAGTGGTTGCTGCTTTCTAGAGCCCAGTTTTTATCTTTGTCTCACAAAAGGCTAGAAAACTCCAACACACAGTAAGTGCTGTTAAGCAATAGGAACAGCTGTTAAAAAGCTCATCTGGATTCCCTATAACACTAGTCAACGGTAGCAAGTAGTGTGATCTCGTATAAACATTTCAGCAATCACCATCTGGAAAAGTTACTTTTTGGACTAGTCTGTATCGTCTAGTAAAAAAAATGCTTTTACTGGTAAGAACTACGTATGGGAATGGGAATGACTTTGAATAAAAAATAAAGCACAGAAGATAACAGAGAAGATGGGACAGATAAGATAGAAGAATTAATTCATCCTACGCAGTGGTTCTCAACCTGGGGTTCCCAGATGTTTTTGGCCTTCAACTGCCAAAATCCTTACAGCTGGTGAACTGGCTGGGATTTCTGGGAGTATAGGCCAAAACCATCTGGGGACCCCAGGTTGAGAACCACTGTGCTAGATGATATCTCATCTGCTAGATGATACTCAGTCTGTATCCTCCTATTTTCTTATACTCTACCTTTCATCCAAAACTAGGACTCAAGGTGGCTTACAATTTGAAAACACATAAGAGCTAAACACATTTAAAAAGTGAAGATTAAAATGGGATTAAACCATTCTCAAGGGAAATTATAATTATGGTGATAGTGTCACAGTTGTAGCAACAGTAAATACAAAACAGTTATGGGTGAGGAAATTTAAGTAACTGTTCTTTAACACATATAAATTTCCTTCTATACTTGGCATCCATTGCATGGGAATCAGGAGGTACCTTCTTTCAGGAAATGAAGCATGAGTGAAAGACATTTCTTTTGGAAGGGCTGGGCTTATGCCCTCATAATTGATCTCATGGCTGGGTGTCTTGTTCTGCAAGTGACTTTTCAAGCGCGGCTTTGACAGGGAGGTGTTTGACAGGGAGGGCAGCAGCGGTACTTTGTTAGCCCCAAGGAGAAAGACACAGTTTATTTAGCTTTTTTAATGGTCAGAGATTTGATTTATCCCCTCACCATTGATCATGAGGATAAGCGAGTAACAATAATAAAAATAAAAATAATAATTTTATTCAAGAAAAACACAAAAAGACTTTTTTGATATATAACACTACATTTCTACATATTACACACTACAACTAAACAACGATAAATCCTACAAATGTCTCTCTTTATCCGATGGTTGTTATCTCTTATTAGTGTAGTCCATTTAAACAACCACTCTTCTACTTAAAATCATATGGTAGTAATTCATGAACCCCACTGGTGATTTCCCCATCATTGCCAGGAAAAGCCAATGAACTGGTCTCAATCTTTGTTACTCAGAGATTTCTCCTTAATCAGCATAGTCAATTTGTCAATTTCTCCTATTTTACAGATCTTTATAGGACATTCTTCTTACGTTTGGATAATTAGTTCCTTCCAACTCTGAGCATATACAGTTCTTGTGACAGTTATCATGTATTGTAATATTTTTCCTAATTTTCTTTCTACATGATCCTCGAGAATCTCCAATATATTCTCATCTTAAGTTCAACTTTAACAATATTTTCCAGCATCAAATGTCCAATATTTCTGGGCCCTTCTGCAAGACCACCATATATTATAAAATGTGCCAACATTATCATCACATTTCCAACATTTGTTGGAGCTGCCATTATACAGCTTAGAAAGTCTCTCTGATGTCAAATATCATGTGTACTTCACCCTGTAACAATTTCTAATCATTAAAGGTAAAGGTAAAGGTTTCCCCTGACATTAAGTCCAGTCATGTCTGACTCTGGGGGTTGGTGCTCATCTCAATTTCTAAGCCGAAGAGCCGGCGTTGTCCGTAGACACCTCCAAGGTCATGTAGCCGGCATGGCTGCATGGAGCGCCATTACCTTCCTGCCATTACCTTCCTGCCTATTGATCTACTCACATTGGAATGTTTTCGAACTGCTAGGTTGGCAGGAACTGGAGCTAACAGCGGCCGCTCACGCCGCTTCCAGGGTTTGAACCTGGGACCATTCGGTCTCCAGCTCAGTGCTTTAACGCACTTTGCCATCGGGGCTCCTACTGGCTGTTAGGAATTGTGGGAGTTGTAGTCCAACACACCTGGAGGGTCCAAGTTTGCCCATGCCTGATCTAGTCCAACCCCTTGCCATGCAGAAACCCACAGGCAAAGGATTCCTGAAAGGCTCCCATCCAATCTCTATGTATTAAGACATCCCTAAAGAAGGAGTGTGTACTGTACACCCTCCTAAGCAGTCTATTCCACTGTTGAACAACTTTTACAGTCAAGAAGTTCCAAGTGTTTAGGCATCTCTTTTCTTGTAATTTGGATCCACTGGTTCATGTTCTAGTCTCCAGTGCAGCAGAAAACAAGCTTGTTTTATCTTCTACGTGGCATATCTTCTCTACAACATATTTTCTACATGACATCTCTACAACATGTTTTCTACATAGCATATCTTCTCACAGCACTTTATTTTCAAGACTTTGATCATCATGCTTGCCCTTCTGTAGACATATTCCAACTTGTCAATATCCTTTGTGAACTGTGATGCCCAGAACCTGACACAGCATTCCACCTGAGTGCTGTCCAAAGTTGTATATAGAAATACTATTACTTTCATTGGCCTGTTGATGTAGTCTAAAACTGCTTTTTGTTTTGTTTCTGCATTATATTGTTGACTCATATTTAGACGATAGTCTACTAAGATACCCAGATCCTTTTCATACAAGGAACCCATAATTAATATGCATATGACTTTTAGCTCTTCATCTTGTTTGGATAGCTGGGAGTTCTACTTCAGTTTGTTTGTTTGTTTGTTTGGAATTTATACTTCACAAAATGTACATGTGTGAAGGAGTGATTTAACTGCCTGATGGGGATGGGTGAGTGCCTCTTTTATATTTATTTATGATGAGAATTAACTAAAATTCACATTGAAATGTGTAGAAAAGTGAAACTGGAAGGTTTCAATTTCCTACCCTATGGATAGGTGAGATTTTTGTTCCAACTTGTTTCTGATCAGGATTTACTGAAGTTCTCAAAAGTGGTTTGTGGGAGAAAACACAACTAATCAATGGGCCTTTCCTTTTTCCAATGTATAATTTCATAGGAACTGTAGAAATAATGTAATCAAAAGTCTCCCTGTCCTTCCATAGCTTGCCTCTAGTGAAAGGAGGCCATGATAATGCCCTTCTGGTTCCAAACATTAGGATTTACGACACTGGAATTTTCTGTCTTTTCCATATATATTTTTTGCTGACCATAAACTGTCAACTAGGAAAGTGTTGATCTGGCTAGGGTGCAGTAGCAAATAGGTGGTCATACAGCACTAAGTGAGGGGAGAAAGGAGGAATATGGTATCTATTTAGTAAATCCTCGTGTTACCAGAAGGATTGGGAAGGTGACAGTCCTTGGGATTGGCCTCAGGGTTTTGCCCTCATCTTCCAACAAAACGGTTCCATAAAAATGTTTTTTTTAAACATGAGAATCAAGGCATATGGAGGGCACTGTTGTAAAGGATTATCATTTTGGACATATATTGGGTGGTTTAGCTCAGGGGAGGGGTCTAGATCCTATAAGAACAAGTTGAGGATGCATGCAACGTGCAGGCCACATAACGCTCACCAAAGAGATGTCATTTCTTTTCTTTCAGCTTGCCTTCCATTTCTGAGTCTTAACTATTAACCACCCTTTTTATTTGAATTTACAGTGATCCCTTTGTATCCACTGAGGCTTCTTTCCAGGGCACTTCATGGATACCAAAATCTGTGGATGCTCAATTCTTGTAGAACTGTGATATAAAAAATGGTGTCTCTTATATAAAAGGGTAAAATCAAAGTTTGCTTCTTGGGATTTAAAAGAAGTATTTTCAAGCCATAGAGGTTGAACCCATGGACACAGAATCTGTAGCTATGAAGGCCCTACTGTATATGCTGCTGTTTAATTTTAAATAATGTTTTTTTTTGTTTCAATTGCTTTTAATTATTTTATATTCTGTCCTCTGTTTTCTATATCTTCAGACATAAGTTCTCAAATACATACACACATTAATGTGATGTATATACAGATTTTGTTACAATATAATAACTTATTGGATTAATTTAGCAAGAGATCAAATATTATTTTAAATAAGATCCCAAAATGTAAAAAACCAGAAAGAGTACATGGAAAAATGCAGGAATTCAAGAGTTTTAACAGTTAGACCTTCTGGATTCTCTTGGAAAAAAAACCCCCTCAATGAATGAATCATATCTACTCCAGAAAAAAGAGTGAATATGGAAGCAACAGTTTTTGTCTCATTAACAAATATTTTAATATTGCTCTTTTCAGGGAGAGGATGATCTCATCAATATTTGTATGGATAAATCTGTCCCTTTCCTTCCAATGCAAATGAGGTCATGGATTCTATACCTTAGAGAAAACTGGAACCTACTTTCAAAGTTAGTTTCCATATATATAGACATGATAGGAAGTGATGGGGAAACATATCCTGGAGCTTACTGACTTTGTCAAATTGCATCCTATGAGGTTATTCCATTGGGCTTGTTGAAAAGCAATGCAAAACAATGAAAACAAAGGCTTTACTTTGGGAGTAGTACTTTTATTTCTGCGAACACTTTGTTTATTAATATGAAGTCATATTTAATTCATATATCTCACCTTTTTCCCAGCATGAGGAACAAAATACACTTAAAAACAATGGATAGTACACAAGTTTAAATGCAATTCAACAAATACAGTAGTCGTTTTAAAAACATTAATTGATTAGTTGATCTGTCCTGGTTGAAATTAGGAAATATGGCAAATTTACATCATTCACCATAATAATCCAATTCACACTCCCTATAGCCAAATACAAAACTGAACAGTTGAAAACCTGTATATTGACGAGCTTGTGATCTGACTCAAGCCCTAAAAATATGTGTTTGATCAATTAATGTGATGGCTAAATAACCTTGAAAGTCTGAATTCTTCATCAGCTATCTAGTACTAAGTGCACTTAACTATTTATTTAGGTAAGTATATTTAATTAAAACCCTTAATTTAATTAAGTATACTTAACTAAGTAATCACTCCTAGTAACCTCCCCCTCTCTGACAACTAACCAGAATATTATTAACCCATATTCCACTTGGCAGCAAGATGGACCTCTTTCTCCACATGCAGCTGCTCTCTGGTGAAGTAGGTTTGGGAGAGAATAACAATCAGGGTGTTAGTGTTATAATCAGGATTGTGAATATGAAACATTTACCTAGGTTTATCCGTGCATAACTGTTTTGTATGTATAATTGTTATTTTGTCATGATTTTGACCCTATTGCCACTTCCCCTCTCTTCTACTGTTCTGGCCATCAGCTGCATGGGGAGGAGGTCTATTCTGCTGCCAATCAGAGTTTGAGTGAATGATATTTCCATCAGGTTTGGTGGATTGGCCCTTGAGAGCTTACAAAATTTTAGCCCAAATGTATGCACATGTTAAAATGTATAAAAACGCACTTTAGGCAATGGGAGAAAACCTGTACATATTGATAAAAATACCAAAGTGTGTGTGTGAGAAAAAAGAAACAGCCAAGTCAGAACAAAGTTCAAATTGGAAATTGAGGAACTGCAACAAATTTAAGTTTTGGTCTATTTAGTCTTTCTTGGTTAGAATCAATTGGGTAGCCTTATAGGAAAAGCTGAAGTGTTTCTTATGCCCTAACAGTGAAAGAAACTGAGAAAATGCTATTTCTTAGCCATGGCAATTTCTTCTATTTCATCTGTAGCATAGCTCTTTTCCTCAAAGGTAAAGTAGGTGCTGATTTTTCACAGAGAAATGTAAAAGAGCTCAAAGCCATATAAAATGGAAAGTTCCTATTTTTAAAACATAGAATTCACCACTCAGCTAAAAAATGAGTGCACATTTGCATTCAAAATGTGTAAATAAAGTCAGCCTGGGAGCAACTTATATATCAGATTTATGGGCCACCCCTCTATAAAGCCGCAGAGCTATCACTGCCATGACAGCAGTGTACTTAATGGAGACTGCCTTAAAGGAAAACACAGCAATGCTAAAAAAAAGTTCTTATGTGCTTCTCAGATCTCTTACATCAAGAACGGGAGCTTTTGCCAAAATGGAATTGCAGGTATAATCTCAAAAAATAGTATGACCCCCATATCTATGCGGAATATGTCCCATGGATATTTGAAACTATGGAAAAAGCTATATTTGGTCTGGAAGCATACCATAGACTAGCAAACATAGACTACTGTAGACCTAAAAGGTCCACTATCACTTCCAGGGAGGGAATATTTTATGGCGTGTGGATAAGGGAGTTGTACTGTGGATCTCTTTTTACCCACTTCTGACAAGTATAGTAATATATATATATATATATATATACACACACACACACACACACACATCCATCCAGCACCAAAGAGATTATCCACAAAATCACAAGACTTCTGCAATTGGTAGATGTTTGCTCCAATTGTTGTTGTTGTTGTTGTTGTTGTTATTGCTATTATTATTATTAACCCGCTTTTCTGTCTACAAACGAGACTCAAAACTCCAATCCAATGGAGACAATGGGGTTGGGAAAGGAGTGGAGTTTTCATAAGTAAATCCATAAGCTTAGCACAAACTTACTCCAGTTTTGCCAAAATCATGACTGTGCTCTGCCTTCCTATAAATCACACACTGGCACAGACATGGGACAATATGTATATACATGGAACCATACACGGCAACATGTTTTGTAATGTTGTATATGTCATTCCTGCCCCAACCGAGCACTTCAGATCTGTGCGTGAAGTCTGTAAAAATGTGCATCATTTGTTTCAGCGGTCAGTTGGATCCATCGTAGGGCTTTCAAGGTAAAAGGCATTCAGGAGT